>NW_017731771.1:284139-313347 GCF_001890085.2 Hipposideros armiger | reverse complement strand
AAAACAAAGTGATAACCCCAAGCCTACTACCCCTCTGACACCATACATAGCTATTACAATACCATTGACTACATTTCCTATGCTGTATTTTACACCCTGTGAAAAAATATATATAATATATATATACTAATTATATATTTATATATTAATTATAGTTTAATGTATTATATATTAATTATAGTTGACATTCGATATTATTTTATATTAGTTTTAGGTGTACAGCACAGTAGTTGTACAGTGGTTAGGCATTTATATAATTTTTTTTTTCTCTTTGTGAAGCTGTCTGGTGCAGGACTTTTGCTTGATGGGAGCTTGTTGATTAATAATTCAATTTCATTGGTTGTAATTGGTCTGTTCAGATTTTCTGTTTCTTCTTGATTCAGCCTTGGAAGATTGTATGCTTCTAGGAATTTATCTATTTCTTCCAGATTGTCCAATTTGTTGGCATACAGTTGTTTGTAGTATTTTCTTAATTTTTTTTGTATTTCTGTGGTGTTGGTTGTCACCTCTCCTCTTTTATTTCTGATTTTGTTTATTTCCTCTCTTTTTTATTGATAAGTCCCATTAAATGTTTGTCAATTCTGTTTATCCTTAAAAAAAAACAACAAGCTCTTGGTTTCATTGATCTTTTGCATTGGGGGTGACGGGGGGTCCCTCTTTCATTTATTTCCACTCTGATCTTTATTATTTCCTTTCTTGTACTCATTTTGGGCTTATTTTGCTGTTCTTTTCCAGTTCCCTTATGTGTAAAGATAGACTGTTGATTTGAGATTTTTCTTGTTTCTTTAGGTAGGCCTGCACTGTTATGAATTTCTCAGGACTGGTTTTGCTGTGTCCCATAGATTCTGTGTCATTGTATTTTTTTTTTTTTGCCTTGAGGTATCTTTTGATTCCTTCCTTGATCTCATTGTTGACCCATTCACTATTTAGTAGCATGTTATTTAGTCTTGTAATTGATTTCTAGTTCCATACCACTCTGGTATGGTAAGAGAAGAAACTTGATATGATTCCAATCTTCTTAAATTTGCTGAGACTTGTTTTTGTGGCCTAACGTGTGGTCTTTCTTGGAAAATGTTTCATGTGCACTTGAAAAAAATATAAATCCTGCTGCTTTGGGGTGAAATACTCTGAAAGTGTCAATTAAATCCATCCTAGTTTGTCAATGAGGCTGCTGGCTTTGTATTGATTTTCTCTCTGGAGCATCAGTGTATTGGTGACAGCGGGGTGTTGAAATCCCTGCTATGATTATGTTACTGTGGATCTCTGCCTTTATGTCTGTCAATATCTGTTTTATATATTTAGTTTCTCCTATGTTGGGTGCATAGATGTTTGCTAGGGTTATGTCCTCTTGTTGGATCCATCTTTTTATTATTATGAAGTGCCCTTCTTTGTGTCTTATAGTCTTCATTTTAAAGTCTATTTTGTCTAATGTAAGTATTGCTACTCCAGCTTTTTTCTCATTTTCATTTGCATGAAATATCTATTTTCATCCCTTTATTTTCAGGCCAAGTGTGTCTTTCAATCTGAGGTGGGTCTCTTGTAGACAGCATATGCATGGATCTTGTTTTCTTATCCATTCAGCCACCCTATGTCTTTTGATTGGAACATTTAAACCATTTACATTTAAAGTGATTATTTTTAGGTACAGTTATTGCCATTTTTTAATTCATATTTTTTATCTTCGTTAGTTTGTTTTCTCCTGTATTCTGCTTTAAAAAGTCCTTTTAATATTCCCTGTAATACTGACATGGTGGTAATGAATTCCTTTAGCTTCTTCTTACCTGAGAAGCTGTTTATCTCTCAATTTTCAATGATAGCCTTGCTAAGTTAAGTACTCTTGGTTGTAGGCCTTTGTTTTTCATCACTTTGAATATTTCCTGCCACTCCCTTTTGGCCTGCAAATTTTCTACTGAGAAGTCAGCTGATAGTCTTATGGGATCTCCCTTGTAATTAACTAGTCTTTTTCATGCTGCTTTTAGGATTCTCTCTTTGTCTTTAACTTTTGCCATTTTAATTGTGATGTGTCTTGGTACATGCCTGTTTGGGTTCATCTTGTTTGGGGCTCTCTGCACTTTCTGGGCTTGTATGTCTATTTTCCTTACAAGCTTAGGGAGGTTTTCAGTCATTATTTCTTCAAATAGGTCTTGATCCCTTGCTCCCTCTCCTCCTTCCGGTACTGCTATGATGTGAATGTTGTTATGCTTGATGCTTTCCCACGGGCCCTTTAAATTATATTATTATTATTATTATTATTATTATTATTATTATTATTATTTTCTTTTCACTGTTCTGATTGGGTGTTGTCAGCCACTTTGTCTTCTAAATCACTGATTCAATCCTCTGCTTCATCTTATCTGTTGTTGATTCCTTCTAGTGTATTCTTCATTTAGAACTGGTTGTTTTTATGGTTTCTATGTCCCACTTTATACTTACTGTCTCTTTGTTGAAATTCTCACTAAGTTCTTTAAGCATTCTCTTAATTAGTGTTTTAAACTCTGTCTCTGGTAGGTTGGTGGCCTCCATTTCATTTAGTTCTATTTCTGGAGGTTTTTCCTGTTCTTGCATTTGGGACATGTTTCTTTGTTTCCTCATTCTGGCTGCAACTCTGTGTTTGCTTCTATGTATTAGGTAGATCACCTGTGTCTCTCAGTCTTTGCTTGGTGGCCTTATATAGTATGTGTCTTGTATGGTTCAATGTTGCAGTCTCTCTGATCTCCTGTGTGTGTGTTCCAGGAGTGTCACTTGAATGTGTTGTGTGTTCTCTCCTGTTGTAGTGGTACCTTGATTGTTTTTGGTTGAAGGTTAATCAATCAACCTTGATTGGTTTTGTATGTTGTTGAATAAAACATACATATTAAGGTTTGATTGTATTTCAGCAAATTAGAGCATTACATTTACAATTGTCATATTTGTTTGATTTCAAGTCAACTAAGAATAATAGTCTCTTTTTTTGCATAAAAATGGACCTTACTTACAATCTAGTCCAGACTTCCTCTCACAGAAACTCCTTCCACAGTATTCCTGAAATGTAGCATTCAGGTTCTGCTTGATCACTTCTAGTGACTGGAAGTACATCACTCACAGACATAGTCTAGAGTGTTTCCATTAGTTGATTGGTTGGTTGTAGTCCTGTCTTCCTGATCTGAACATATGTAATGATTTCCTCTTTTAACACATGGTAGAAAAAAGAATGAGAATTCCTTCCTTTATTTCAGTGAATGTGTAGGTTAAAAAAATGGCAGTTTTTTTTAGCATACCTCATAGTATTGCCTGTTTAATATGAGAATGATATTTAGTAGAGAGGCATGGGGTGGGGAGAGAGAGGAAAGTTTGAGGATGAAGGACTACCAAAGCTGCAAAGAAGAGTTGGTCCATGAGCTGAATCTTTAAATTTCTGAAATTTTGGTTATTGCTTTTATTGATTTCAAAATTATTCTCTTATTCTCTTATGTTCCATTTTCCTAAAGTCCTCTTTTCATTATTTTACTGAATTCAAATTAAATTTCCAATGGAAAATAGTCTTTTGCACACAATGGAGTTGGGTGCTGAAGCAAGAGGAAGGTATACTTAGGATATAATAAGCAAGGCTACTTAGCTAAGGAGAATGGGACACAGAATTTCCTTGACATCCTGTTAGTATTGAGAAAGAACAGAATCTGAAAACAAAAAACAAAAACATATCAAATCTCCAAATCAGCTCCAGAAACTCATCCTTAGAGAAATTCCTCCCAAAACAGCAAGAATTCAAACTTAAACAGAAAAACAAACCAAAAAACCAAAAAACACCAACATGTAAAAGCAGCAGTAATCCTCAGAGGAATGCCATACCATAGCCACAACTTAAAGAGCAATATTAGAAAATGCTACAATGAGAAAGGAACACAGCAAGACAGTAGAAGGGAACCAGGGAATCATGTGTTTTTCTTTTTGTGGGACACACAAGCTGGATGTATGTGCTTTGAAAACTTCCCAAGAGATTAACAAGAAATTGCAGTGTGCAGAACAACTACTTGGGAAGAAGAGGAAAGGGCTGACATGAAGAGCAGAGGTGCTTGGAGCAGGGCCTGGGCTTTAACCCTACCACAGCCTGACTCTAGAAGCATCCGCCTTCTTCTGCAGTAACACGGTAATCAACGCAGCTTCCTGTACGTGTCTTTGGAGGGTGTCTGTTGTTACTCCAATATATAATGCCTGTGGTGCTCTTGGTGGGCATTGTTTACAGTAGAGATGTAACAACCCCACCAAGCCAGAAGCTAGTAATGCAGACAATGGCTACTTCAAAAATGAACATAAACCAGTCATTTTAACCATAGTCTTAGGCCTCTTTGCAGTCCAACTACTCCTGTCATTCCCGCCCCCCCCTCCGACCTGTTGAGCAGTGTTGGAGTGGCATGAGTATTTTTAGGATCCAATTAAATGTAGGTTGGGTCAGAAACACATTTAGTTTGGTATGTTTATAATTGTTCAACTTCCACTTTAGTATATAACATAGAAATGACTTCTAGGAATAGTCCAACCACTCACCATGCTAAATCAATTGGCATCATGAAAAAAAGGCACAAGATTCAAGGTGTGTCACAAAATGGATGTGTTACTTAGTGGCAGAAAAGATGTATATAGTTAAGTGTAAATAAGTGTTGATAAGTGAGAAACTGGAAGCTATTCTAGGGAAATTCTTCCAATCTCATAGTTCATACAAAAGATAAGCTTGATATATTTTCCTTTAATCTTGAAAGAAAACCTCACAACTAAAATAAACTTTTATAAATTATCAAAAAATACAAATAAATAACAGATAAAATTGTTAGAGGAAACATTGAATATATATGTATATAATATATGTATATATATATGTACATATATATAATTATGTCACAAAATTGATGTCATACAAAAAGGAAATCAAAGAATTTACAGCCAAAAATGTAGAAAAAAGGTATTATGCAGATACGTCAGTTAATTAATAAAAACATGTTCTTTTTCTAGATTTTATAATTTATATGCTATTTGTTCATTTTTAATAATTTGTATTATATTTGGATATTTTATCATTAATATTTAAAGCCAATTTTGTATTTGGAGTTTTGTATTATTTTTCTTAGAAAGCATATCCCAAATTACTAAGCTCCTGGCTCCACACAACCTACCTCTACCTTTGCTTCTTTCATTGTACTTACTATACTGTATCATTTTTTGTTTGATTACATGTCCCTGTTGCCTCCTGAGTGGCAAGAACTAAATCTCATTATTATTAATATCCCCAGAATCTAATGGAATGAAACCTAGCAGTTGTACAATATATTTTTGTTGATTGAAAACCTAATTAATGGTCATTGCAAAGGAAGTGGAGAGTGATGATGTTATGCTTCTAATAAAGGCAACACTAAGACCTTAAGTGGTGTCAAAAGTTGAAGGGGTTCAGGGCATAATTCAGGGTGCTGAATAATAGGTGTGAAATGAGGAAGGTCTGTACTATGGTTTATTAAGTGTGTGATAAGATCATATCAAAAAAACAAGGTACACACCATAATTAAAATGCATTATTCCTTAAAAATGCTGTCATCCAAACCTTCAAAACAAAATAATTAGCTTATGGGAAAGACTACTGGGGATATATTTGGGAACAAATGGTAGGAATATCTGAGGCTTAAAAGCAATAGCTTTATTCCTCTGGAAGAGGGAGATAAATGTGTTGCTGGAATTAAATGTGATTGCACACAAAGCATTTAGCTTAATATCATTCATGTAGTAAGTGTTCAATAAACACTATTTTGCCCCTCCCTGCTCATTTTCTTTGGAAAACATAAGTTTATGCACAGAAACTAAACAGCAACAGAAACCAACAAACATAAACAGGTCAGGTAAAGTGAACAAAAGTGAGAATATATACCTTCTCCCCACATAAGGGGTTGGGTTTGGAACTTATTGCACTAGACTGAAGTAGGCACAGTGTGAGAAGAGAAAAAAGAAGAGAAGGCAGGGCCCAGAATCTCATTCACTTTCAAAGTGAGGTGGCTTCTCCTCCCTCTTCAGTGGTCCTTCATATCTGTCCAGGGACAAGGTGGGGTGCTTGACTGTCTTCCAGAAGGTCATTTTCGAAAGGGACTCTTTAAGGAGTAATTGTTAATTGTAATGGATTTTGTATTTAGTCAGGCACATCCTCTTACCCATAATAACCACCCTTTTGACTGTGGCAGCTCACCCACTTACCAACATTATAGCAATTTTTCCTTCACTAGAAATTTCCCCTAAGCATCTAATTAGAAACCTTTGTTTGACATTGATTTGTTAATACGCACAACCCTGGGTTCTCTGCAGTAGAGAACACTGAAAGCTGAAGAAAACTTGAGAGGCGCATCCATATTCCAAGTCCCACTGTTGAAAACCAAGTGGAAAACAAAAGAGTTCATGGCAGTAATTACAAAGTTTTTAACACAAAGTTTGATACAAGTTAGAATTTGAAGAGACCAGTTGTTTTGAGTAAGTGGTTAGAACTATGGAGGAGGAACTGGCTCATACTTATGTCCTCCAAGGCCTCTGTACAGTCTATAATTAGGAGTTTGCTCATTTTTACATTTACACCGAGGCTGAAGCCCATTCATTAATGTGATTAATGATGAATCACCATTTATTCTTAAGCAAGGGACTTTGGGGGATAAGTAAGGCACAGCCATTAATACTGAGGAGCTTACAGTCACATAAGGAGAATGATTTTGGACACAAATTAATAGATTATGGCCATAATCAGGGTCACAGCTGGAACAAATGAAGGGCTATGGTGGGTCCTGTGAGAGCCAAGCCAATTTAGGCCACAATGGTTCAGAGAATGTTCCAGGGTAAGATGCAATCCAGGCTACATAAGGATTATGTATGAAGGGAAGGTGGGAAGAGAGGGAGAGAAGGAGAAAGAATTAAATCAAAATGGATGGGTGAACATTAATCTATGTTTTGCAACAATAGACTGGCCCATTTTCCCTCTATGTCTCTGTAGTTTACATTATGCTCCAAGGAAGATGTTGTCAATGTGAAACATTTTACCAGAGGATGTAGGTTGCTTGAGAAAATCTGAACCCTCATAGTCAGTAGCTATTTTCAAATATGGGAAATTCAGCACAATGTTTGTGTTGAGTTCACATTTCATACCTCCCAATATGGAATCAGATTAAAGGTGTTTTGAAATACCTTTCTTCAAGAAAGAGATTAAATGGAGGACTTCCTCAGAAGACCAACCATCTCCCACACTGCAAGCCGCCTAAAGCCCTGGTACAGGCAAAATAATTTCCTACTTTTTTTTAGAAGTCTATTTAGTTTCAAAGGGCAAGTCTGCACACAAAGAAAATGGATAGCAGTGAATTATTGACATGCATATTTTTTAGGCTGCCTCCACTTGGGGATAAACAGGGTCAAAAATGGTACCAAGACAGAACTTGGTCTCTACCTTCATTTGTGCAGCAATATCTCAAGCCCCTTTAGTTTCAAAAACTCCCAAAGGATATCACATGTGTGCTTGTAAGTGTTGTTCTCTCCCCATGCATTCCTTATATTGTCCCTCTTTTGTTCTGGCAGTCACCCTCATGTCACCCACTGCTCCTTCCCCCAACCCTTGCATTGATACTCAAATGACTGGTGTCATCTGGCCTGTCACCATTTCATGACTCAGGCTTCTGGCCCTACTTGTGTCCATACGCTGCAAAATCCCCCATTTGTGGGAAAAAGTTGTCATCTCACTTAGGGTATCATATTGTTTTATATCATTTACAATCATGTGTCCTCAGGGCTTTATAAAGCTTTACAACAAAAGGCCTTTTCATTTCCACATAGCTTTCTCATGTTCTTTTTAGTATAGTCCTCTGGTAGAGGTCTGTGAAAGCTGGGACCAATATCAATATGGTTGACAGACAACAATTGGTACATTGTTTCCCCATTGACTCAGACCCATAGTCAAGTCTGCTTATCTAACTCTCACACTCCACTGGCTGAGGTTTTCGGGGTTTTTTTTATCTGTTTGTTTGTTGGTTTGTTTGTTTTCCCAGGAATGTTTTATTTTTCTCCTGCAAATAGATCTCTAATGGCTTGCCCCGCCTCTTTTTAGGCATGCTGAAATTCCAGAATTGGTGACACGTGCACAGCTTAATATAACTGTTTGGACTGAATAAGTTAGGGTGGACTTTCTCTTTGTAACTTGCTCCCCAATAAGGACAATTTGGTGTCAAGCAAAGGGAAAGATACTGTTGATTTACCTAATCCATAGGTTAAAAATAGAAAAATAATTAATCAATAATTCTGAAGTATAGGAGGAATAATGAGAAACACCAGGCTCTTGTTGGTTCATTTGCTAGGAACTGTAAAGTTCTTATGGGAATTCTGCCATGGAATTTGAGAGCAAAGGAAGGGAAAACTAACATTCAGAGTTGTATACTGTTTTAAGTAAACTGAGACACACATGTATAGGCATACCTCAGAGATATTGTGAGTTTGGACGCAGACCACCACAATAAATTGAATATCACAATAAAGTTAGTCACACAAACTTTTAGGATTCCCAGTGTATATAAAAGTTATGGTTACAATGTACTGTAGTTTAAGTGTGCAATAATGTCATGTCCAAAAGAAAACAATGTACATATTGTAATTAAAAATACTTTATTGCTAAAAAATGCTAACTATCATCTGAACCTTTAGCAAGACATAATCTTATTGTTGGTGGAGAGTTTTTCCTCAATGGTGATGAAAACACAATACTTATGAAATGCAATAAAGTAAAATGCAAAAAAATATGGTATGTCTATATTAGTCATTTTTTATACATGAGGAAACAAGTTCACAGCAATGATAAGATATCCAAGGTATAAATCTAGGCTTATCTTATTCTAAAGCCCTCCCCCCACCCCCTGTTTTTCCCCACTATAATATATAGATCAGCCTTTTAAAATTTCTGAAAATAAATCAATCCCAGAGTTTTAAGGGCATCAAACAAATTGTAGATATGAAGCCAAAAAAGTAATTAACCCACAAAAATAAAATTTAAGGAATAACAGGGAGGTATATTTTATAATCCAGTATTTAAAACCCTACACTGCTATCTAATTGGAGATGTTTTCTAAGGCTGTTTCTAGTGAATTTAAGCCATACAGTCTGGCTCCAGAAGCTGTTTCATTAAATATGAAAGCTACAGAAGAATGGATCTTAGCAAACAGTAGATTTATTAATTTATGTATCAAGACCTCCCCTCTTTTGTATAAATAACAATAAATGGCAAACCCAGAAAAATTAGAGAGGGAATGCCAAGAGTGAATATGGAGACGTTTGGGCATCTTTGTTATCATGTTTTATGTGATTTTGGCACATGTTTACTTTTCTTATTTCTCAGGCAGACCATTACACATAACCCAATCATAACAGCTATGAGCTGCCTATGAGCAGACACAATGGGCAGGCGTGTTATCCTGTAATTCGTCTGTGTATTATCAAAAAATTAAGAGAGAGAAGCAAATCAAGTTGACTTCATTGATTGCGAAGAACTTGGACTTGGGATTCAGACAGATCTGGTTTCATTTAGGTCTTAGGTTTCTCCTTATTTGCTGTTTAATCTTGAGCAAGTTGTTTAATCTTTTTCCATGTTAGCGTCATCAAGGATAATATGAGGTATTAACATCTCTTTCATAATGTTGGTCTTAAATTCTATAATACAGTGGTATAGGAAGTTTATTGAGAAAGCTCTTAGCATTAACACCATGGGAGGAGTGAATGAAGCAGGACTGAATACAGGAAAAAGCTGAACCATACTACAGGTACAATGAAGTCAACTTTATTGGCTTTGCTCTCCTATTTTCTCAGGAACTTTGAAACTGAGATGGTTTTCAGAGTTGACTTAAATTGGATCAGAGAACTGGGCTTTATATTTACTTTTTGGCCAGTGATTAGATGCAGGCTGCTCCCGGGAAGGGGATATGGACTTGGGCAAGACAACTTGCTTCAATGCAACTTCTAAACAGAGCTAATAGCTGAGGGCAACAGGGACAATTTCCTTGGTGGTATAGTACAGCATGCTCCACGGTGAGCTTCCCCAGTACAAATACAAAATGTCTTCTTCATATCTGAATTCCCTTCAGCTAGCACAGTTCTTATTACAGAGAGATATTCAATGCATGTTTTTGTAAATTCACCTGGGTGAAACACCCCTGGCTTGTTAATAATAGGTACAATATACATTAGAAGTACTTGCTTAATGTTCTTCATTACTCCACCTTTAATTAAGAAAAAAATATTTGCCACTTAGAATGTGCCTGGTTCTCTTTTTTTGGTAGTTAGAATGAGAGTATATAAAGCAGGAAAAAACTCCTGCTATTGTAGATAAACAAAAACAAAAAATAATGACATATATGTATGTGTGTGTGTATATATATATATATATATATATATATATATATAATTATTTGTTAGACAATGATATATTCAATGAGGAAAAGAAAGTGTAGAGATGAGTAAAGAGTACGAGGGTTGTTGGAGTGGAACATGGGGATTGTGTTGCAGTTTTGAATAGGATGGTAAAGTGATACCTGTTGAGAAAATAGTATTTGAGGAAAGACTTAGAATAGGTATAGAGAGTATCCACTTCAGATGAAGAAACAACCAATGTAAAATCATAAGGGAGGATTGTACTAGCATGTTGAAAAGAGTCTAGTGTTACAGAAACAGCTAGTGAGGGAAAGGTAGTGGTTAAGAAGGATGAAGTTGGAGATACAATGGGAAGCTATCTCATTTAGGGCCTTGTGGGCATTAGGACTTTTGATTTTACCCTGCATAACTGAGTGGGTTTAAGAGAAATCACTCTACCTGTGTTTATATGTTTTTGAATCCTCACAAGTGCCCTATATTTAAGATAGTATTATTTACATCCTTATTTTATTAATGAGCATATGTTGTTTTAAAATTTTTAAAGATTTTTTCAATTACAGTAGATATTTAATATTATTTTATATTAGTTTCTGGTGTACAGCATAGTGGTTAGACATTTAAATAATTTACAAAGTAATCCCACTGATAAGTTTAGTACCCACCCTGACACAATACATAGTTATTACAATATTATTGACTATATTCCCAATGCTGTACTTCACATTCCCATGATTATTTTGTAACTACTAATTTGTACTTCTTAGTCCCTTTTATTACCCAACCCCTCAAATCCCTTTTCATCTGGCTACAATCAGCAGTTTGTTCTCTGTATCTATGAGTCTGTTTCTATTTCGTTTTTTGCTTATTCTCTTTAGATACCACATATAAGTGAAATAATATGGTATTTATATTTTTCTGTCTGACTTATTTCACTTAGTATAATACCCTCTACATCCATCCATCTTGTTGTAAAAGGTATGGTTTTATTCTTTTTCATGGCTGAGTAATATTCCATTATATTCATATCTTCTTTATTCAATCATCTATTGATAGGAACTTAGGTTGCTTCCATATCTTAACTATTGTAAATGCTGCAATGAACATAGGGGTGCATATATCTTTTCAAATTATTGTTTTGGATTTTTTGGATAAATACCAGAAGTGGAATTTCTGGGTCATAAAATAGTTCTATTTTTAATTTTTTGAGGCATTTCTGTACTGTTTTCCATAGTGGCTACACTAATTTGCAATCCTACCAACAGTGTATGAGGGTTCCTTTTTCTCCACATCCCTGCCAACACTCATTTGTTGATTTACTTATGATTGTCATTTGTTCTTAAAGAAATTGATTAACTCACCAAGGTCATATAGATGGCAAGTTATAAGAATTGTTATCTAGGCTGTCTGACTCTTGTATCATAGCATTATCCTGAGTCTCAATTGAATGACTTCCACCTGATTTGCAGCATCAAAGTACATGAAAATACCTAGCAACAACTCAAATTCCCACTGCCGTCAAAGAGTTAATTGGTAAAAAGTCTTAACACTTTCTCAACTACTAGAAAGCATATTTATATTTAACTGAGAAAATCTGGTCAGTCATTATTTTGCCATATTATCACCATCCAACAAACATTTGTTGTACTTTCATGATGCAAGTTGATTTCCCTGGAAAGGCTTTTGAGAACCATCCCTGTGAAAGGGAAGGGGGAGAAAGGAGAGTGAGCAGAGAAGGTAGCAGTGATACAGGCACAATAAAAGCCTTGGCTGATCTCGCAAGAAGTTCAGGAACTTGACTGTTCATTTAATTTGAGCCAAGATCGCCATGCCTTTATTTGTTTTGCATTAATTCATCACTGGTTGTCGGTCTTTGAAGGGGGAGATAGAGTACAAAGCCTTAAAGTGTCCACCACAATCTACTATGTTCACAAATCTGTTCCTGATTACCCAAATTGTCCTAGTTGTTACAAGAGAATGATAAGCAGATCTCTAAGTGTGGTCTGACTGATGTGGAAGAAGTAACCTTATTTTCATGGAAAAAAGAGGCAATGGAATACTTACAAATCCACCGACATTTTCCTTATATTTGGTATGCAGAAACACAATTGGTATGGATCTATAAATTTAAAGCTATTGAGATTTTTACTATGTACTGTTGCTATAAGTTTTTAATAATAAAAAAATCCATAAATGATTCTTTTGTGAAGTCACATATATTGGGGTGGGTTTTTGTTTTGTTATGCTTCTTTCTTTTTTTTTTTAAGAGAGAAATATAGATGAGAAGTTATGGGGTTGTGGGGACAGTTTTTCCACCATGAAGACAGAAAGCTGGTGGCTGACAGCTCCCCATGATGAAGACTGAAGATGAATGGAATCACACAGAGGTGTGCAGGTGGATGGACTTTTGCCTGATGCAAAGACAAAGACCTCGAGAGTCATCTGCATCCTCCTTTTATTGAGGGAGATTAACAAAGCTTTATTTAGGATTTGCATCATAAACAGTGTGGGGTTAAGCAATCAGTACACAGGGAGTTTCCTTGTTCCCACCAGAGCCTCCCTGCTTAATCTCTATCATTGGTCCTACATGGACAGTCCCTTTCCTATCTCATGCCCTGAGTTGTTGCCAGCTGCCTTCGGCTTGACATGTATTCAAGTCATGAGGCTCCTTGGGCTGTTGCCTAACCATCTTCAGCCGCACACGTACCCAAGTTGCTGTCTTGCTCTAACCTTTTAGGGCGGGGCCCTATAACATAGTAATGCAGTGCTCTGTCCCTACAAGAAGTGACATAAAAAAATATAAGACTTGTCCCCAGTTTTTCTTCCTTATTCATGCTCGCTCCTCCTTCCCCTTTCATGATTGCTAAAGTTCTACTTAACCATTTGCTGCTAGGAGGACAAGATTTGCAGTTTCCATGACACTGAGGTGCTGCTGAGAAATGAGTGATGGTAAGATGTCGCTATTGTACTTGTCAGCTTAGATGACCAAAAATGGACCCCATCTTAGAGTCATTCTCATCCCCAGAATTTCAGTTCTCTTTCTCCTGAAGAGACAAGAAGTATATATTTTTCATTATGTGGGCTTATTATTTTCATGCCCCCAGGTAAGCCAATCTCAAAGCACAAGAGTGAAATTTCTCTGTTTTCCACAGTTTGTAAGAAAATAATTTAGAATGTGTCTCACCGTTATTTTGTCTATCTTTTCACCTGGGAAAATCACAAACAGAATTTCCACTCAGTTTATAATAAAATAAAGCAACAATTTTATCTATAAATTGTCATATTAGTATGGATGATTATGTACACCGGAAAATTAGAGTGCTCTTTTGCATACTTTTATTTCCCAATAAAACAGTGACTTGTGTTTTTATATAAACATTTTGTGATTTTTATCTATGTTTAGGAAAATTCAGCATACATATTTCCAGGATGCTGATATCTGATAAACCCTCATGCCCTACTATTATACAACCTTCCATTTCTATATACCTGCATATTTAAATGTCTTATAGGATGCCTCCTATAAATTATTGAATGTTCAGGAATAAACCTAACCCTTAGCTGTATAAAGGACTTGAAAACTACTCTTCTGGTAATTGTTATTGACATATTGACCTCTAAGATATTTTAAAATAAGGACATTCAAGTTAACCTATTCCACTATTTAATACCATAGAATGCAACATGGCATCTCCAAACTCTGAGATTGTTAGGCATAATGGTTGCCAGAACCTTATCATCCAACCATAGAATCGAAGAATGTACTCAGCTAAAACACATTAATTAGCAAATTATTTACTCATATCCCTGACAGTGTCAGCTTATAGGAAGCAGAGAAAACACTAAGGGAAATAAAATGTCTCAATGATTCACAGCTAACTAGGAAGAATTATCTAGATATACAGAAGTTATAGGTACATTGGGAAGAGTTTGTTATATTTGCCCATTAATTGAAGCATTTATTAATTTATTCAATAAACACATTTATTGAATGCCCATTGGGCTCCAGGAATTAAGAATAAAGAAATTTAAAACTTATACTCTGTCTGAGCTATAGAAATTTAAAGAAAAATAAACAAATCTATAATGTAATATATAAAGGCATCCCCAGAAGTACTCTCAGAGAAGTATGGAAAGATACTTATATGGTCTGGAAACCAAGCCTGGCCTAGCAGATATGGAAAATTATTTTCCAGAAATTCTGTGTGACTTCAGACTTGAAGTATAAGTATGAATAAACAAGGAGGTCCAGAAACCTCATCTGTGGTATGGTAGTGGTGGTGGATTGGGATTGCATTTGGAGAGGAGCAACACATGCAAAGCCACCAGGTGGCTGGAGTAATTCAAGATGGTGGGAATAGAAGTAATTAGGTTGAAACCAATGAGAGGAGATTTGGAGGAGAAAGGCAACAGAGATTATTGTTATAATCATATAATACAAGAGAAAAGAAGTGGATTCTTCAGAATCTGCGAGACCATTGGGAAAAAAAGGTCATTTCATTTCTATGACATCCCAGAGGTCAGCAAAGCCACCAGACTCCCCATTCTACACATTTTTTAAAAGATTTTTATTGGGGAATTGGGGGGATGGGAACAGTGCTGGAGAATTGGGGGAAGGGGAACAGACAAGTTGCTGCTCTTTTGTTCTTCAGTCTATTTGTGGAGGACGTTGCTTCACTGGCCCAAGTTGGCACCATCATTGCGCTCTTCCTGGGTGAGGCAGATCAGTCGCCGGCTTATGGATGGCCGCTCACTGTGGCTGCTGGCCGCTCACGCTGGCTGCTGGCTACACACGGTAGCCCATGGCAACCCACTGCAGCAGGCGCTGCAGCCTATGCTGTCGCCGGTGACTCATGGCAGCCCAGCTCCAGGTTGAGCTGTTGTTCAGCATCTTAGCTGTAGAGGGCAGTGTCACTGGCCCTCATATGTGGGATCCAAACTGGGGCCCTCTGGCGTCGCAAGCCAGCTCTTAACCATCGCGCCACTCGTCCGGCCCTAAACATTTTTTTTTATTATGATTATTTTAATTAAAAAAAATAAGCCCAAGTCTCCAGGCAATAAGTTTTTTTTATTATGATTATTTTAATTAAAAAAATAGCTACACATTTTTAATAAGAGACACAGATGCATACGACCTACAGAATGGAACAGCTCCTTTCCTGTATCTATTGCTGCTTTTGCCATTTTCTCTCTCTCAGATAATATTGTCCCCATTTCTAAGTGAAAAACCCATTCATTATCCAAAGAACAGCTAAAATGTTGCTTTTTCCATGAAACTTCCTCAGATCTTCCATCTAGAAACAACCTAGCATTAATCCATTATTCCTTTTTTATCACAGTCATTTGTATAACATTCCCCATTAATCACTTCTTATCATATGCCTGTTATATACTCTTTATGGTAATCAACACTATTTAAAAATAGCTTCTTTGTTTATATTCTAATGTCTTCTCTGTCCTTCCTCTTCTAGAATGTTAGACACTTGAGGACAGTATTGAGACTGCTTCGTTCACCATCTTCAGGACTAAAAGAGGGCCCGACATTGAGGAGAGACTGGATAAAAAGTTCTTTAGTAAAGTCATGAATGAATTAATCTCTTATTAATCTGAAACAATTTGAGGCAGAATTGGTGTGTGACCTGTGCCCTCATTCAGCATGTGTTTCATTATCACAACTCCAGGATCTTCATCTGCACCAAACTGCTTCTTCAAACCAAAGAGCCAAAAAGAGTGAGGTTTAATATTAAGTATATTCTATTTTGTAACTTTATTTAGTTTAGAAATGAATTGCTGTAATATTGTTATGTACATAATACATATCTCACCTCCACTATATTTGTAAAACATCAGTGTATTTTATTCTATGACCTTAGAATTAAAAAAAATGAATTAAACCTGCCATTATTTTCTGTGAGTGGGAGGAAAAATGGCACACATATTTTAGAGCTTCCAAAATGGGTAGTGTTGGCAATGGTTCTATGAATCCTGTCTCAGTTTTCTTTGGGGAGGTCTGCAACTACTTCCCACTTTTTTTCTTATTTATTTTTAAAGAGCAAGCTAATAGGAGAACATATTAAGAAGAGAACATTTAATTATAGGCTGTGGCTTTATTTTGAATTCAAATAATCAGTAATACATTACCATTTTACCAAATTTCTTATGATGATGGTCTTAATTTGAAGCCTGACAAAGCTTTCTAATTTAAAAGTCAAACAAACTTAGTATTTATCCAGTGATTAAGCAACTCTGCTACTTAACCTTCAGTGTTCTCATGTTGAGAGTATTTGCAAACTTGGCATTAGAAGGTGCATGCTATCTTTCACCTGGTTCAGCTAATTAAGCATGAACAAAACAAAGGAATAAAATGCTAAAATCATAAACTTTTTAGCATTAAAATACAAGGTGTAGTGCGCATAATAATGACTGATGGAAGAATTTAAATGATTGCTGTAATCTGACAATGTACAATTATCTAGTTCTCATTTTTGATTAATTACTTATATGTGGCATCATAATGTGGTTAAGAAGGTGGCAGGGGGATTACTAAAATCAGCAGACCTGAATTTTAGTTACTGTTCTACCATAAATTGGTTGTTCAACAACTAACAGATTCTAAAACAAAGCAAGAACTTAATTGGACAAATGTAATTTGAATTAGAAGAATAGCAGACACATTTGAAACTAAATCCCATTTTCAGCATTTATCATCTTTGTAATATTGTGCAAGGTCCTGCCCCACTCAGGCCTTCAGTTTTCTTATCTGTGAAGACAGGATAAACTCTGAATCAGGAGGTTGTGAGAATTCGCTGAAATGTGTTATGTAAAACGCTTACAAAAAAATACTGGGGATTAAATTTTTTGTATAGATGAACTCAAGTGAACTGAAACACTACTGGGGCTAATTGGGAGAGCGTGACCAAGATCCAGAAGGAGTGGGAAGAGTCTTGAACAATGACTGCTGGGAGGAAATGGAAAGATTCATCATGGAGAAGAGATGGAGCATGTTGGAAAGAGAAGTGGCTTGAGAGTTGGAAATACAATTTATCCACTCAGCTCTGCCACTAAACATGCGTGCCATGGGAAACTAGTGACTGTCCTATTGTAGACCTAATTTTCATGATTTACAAAATAAGAAGATTAGAATATGAGGGGAGAGTAAAGAAATAAAATGGAGTCATTATCATCAAGGTGTTAATTACTAAAATCAAATAGTCTGAAGCATAAGGATTAACTAGCCTGGGAACTTAAACTTTTAAACTTTCCAGTCCTGTGTTAATGCCTGGATATACATTAAACCTCCAGATATTGGAACAAAAGAATATCCCAATATCCACACCTCCTGACATCCATTATCCAGACCACTGATCTTCTAGGGGGTTACAATTTCAAACCGATCCGCAGGCTAAGAATGCAGGACTGATTCTTCTTAAGAATGTTTTTTTGTTTGTTTGTTTTTCTTTTTGTTTTTTACACTGTAAGAACCTTCAGCTTTTCTGTCTTCTTTATAACACTCTGGGTATTGGCTAGTTGTGTTTTCAGGTTGCTAGCCTTTAAACCCTCGAGTAAATCCTTACCATTTATTTCTAGTCAAAGCCTTTTGATTTCATTTATGTTTTGTCAACAAGTGGATGATCTTTGAAGTTTCTTTTCAGTCTAACAATGATCTGAATCTAAGAATAGACTCAACAGCTACTTGTGGGTTTTTTTATATTGATATATTGCAAGAAAAACAGACTTATCTTGTGCTGCTATCAAAGGCAGAAAGAATCATGAAAGCTGTATTGAGAAAAGTATTTGCTCAACATAAAAACGATGAGACTGATCTTGGGAAAAATTTGTAATTAAAACGTAACTCATTATGACAAAAATATTGGAACCGCCCAAATAAGGGAATATTTGAAAATTCATGGGAGATATTGCACATTCACTTAAAATTTTGTCCACAAGAACATTTTTTTTAAAAGACTTTTATTGGGGAATTGGGGGAACAGACAAGTTGCTGTCGCTTTTAGTTCTTCAGTCTAGTTGTGGAGGATGTTGCTTCACTGGCCCAAGTTGGCACCATCATTGCGCTCTTCCCGGGCGAGGCAGATCAGTCGCCGGATTCTGGACGGCTGCTCACTGTGGCTGCTGGTTGCTGGCTGCTCATGCTGGCTGCTGAGTACACACGGTAGCCCATGGCAACCCACCTGCTGTCGCTGGTGACTCACAGCAGCCCAGCTCCAGGTCGAGCTGCTACTCAGCATCTTAGCTGTAGAGGGCAGTGTCACTGGCCCTCATATGTGGGATCCGAACCGGGGCCCTTTGGCATCCCAAGCCAGTTCTTAACCAACGCGCCACTCGGCCAGCCCCACAAGAACATTTTTTAAGATGCAAAATTATGTTGTTTTATAATGTTACCTGAAAAAGCAAGGTGCAAACTTGTACATATAAATCCATTAAAGCTGTTTTAAATGTATTTGTAAATAGCACTTGAAGAGAAGGATATACATTAAAATATCAACTCATTTTTCAAAGTGGGTAATTTTTTTCGCTACACTGTTACATGTTTCCATATTTTCTAGAACAGATATATTTACTTTTATAGTCAGAAAAATTGATACAGAACATACAAAAAATTATATTTTGTAATACATGAAAATTGCTGGTATTCATGTTATTCTTGATATCTGGAATGTTATCAAATCTCTACCATCTGTGCTATAGGTAAGAATAAAAATGTGTCATGTGTGATTGATGATTAACAATCTTCTTTTTTGGAGGCAGCTTTTACCCTTTCTCCTCATCCAGTATCTAGTGTCACAGATAACACACAGGAAGGCTGAGACCCAGGTACAGTAAAATCACATGGTCTGAGATCAGAAATGTATAGTCTACCTAAATTGGGAAGCTGGGATAGAAAAAAGCTTTCCTAATTCTTCCACATTTCTTCTTGTACCTGCTCCAACTATGGCTAAAATGCTAGGTAATTGTTTGACTTCCTGATTTGGATTTCCAGCTGCTTCTCTGTCACTTCTTCAGTCTCTATTTTGTCCTGTTCTCAGTTCATAAGCCCATCCTTCTAGGGCTCTTGGCACGAAAAGGGTGAAGATCCTACTGATTAGGATACAACAAAGCTCACATGTAGACTCCAAGGAGAGAAAGCCATTCTATATCAGGGTGCTATAATCCAAAGCAAAGATTTGGATTCATTGTGAGCAGATGACTCAGGTCAGGTATCTGAAATAGGCTCAAAAAAGTCAACTGAAAAAGTGAGCCTCAAGCTATCTATCTACAGTCATGCACCACTTAACAACAGGGATTCATTCAGAGAAATGTGTAGTTAGGTGATTTTGTCATTGTGTAACATCACATAATGCACTTAGACAAACCTTGAGGGTGCAGCTTAATACACATTAGGCTGTTTGGTATAGGCTATTGCTCCTAGGCTACAAGCCTGTACAGCATGCTACTGTACAAAACAATACAAGATGAAATCAAAAAGAAAAGAAAATTACCTAATCATGAAACACAGTAAACATAAGATGCATGAAGTTGCTGCTGGAGTAACACTGCATACTGTTTTAAAGCAAACTTTTTTCACAAGTAGAAAGAGTACACTCTAAAATAGCAATAAAAATGATAGTATGATAAATACATGAACAGTTAACATAGTCATTTATTATTATTATCAAGTATTATGTACTACAATAATTATATATATTTTTATATTACTGGCAGTGCAATAGGTTTGTTTGTTTTCACCAGCATCACTGGAAACAGGTGAGTAATGTATTAACTATGACATTATGATGGTTTTGACATCACTAGGCAATAGGAATTTTTCAGCTCCATTATAATCTCATGGGACCACCATTGTAAATGCGGTCCATTGTTGACAGAAAAGACATATGTGCACATGATTATAGTTTAATCTCCTTCAACCAGCAAATGTTAAGATATGTCTTACAATATTTAAGCATCAGTATGCTAGGCTTTATGATTATACAAAGGTAAATAAGCCTCAAGGAACTCATCAGGAATGTCAGCAAGCAGAGATGTGAATAATTAATAGCAATGTTGAGTAATATGCACAATAATATAGTTATATGTTAAGTAGAATGCAGTGTGCATGTAAATTATTTTTACAGTTAAGCAGATATCAATAACTGAGTTTTAAGAGTGAGTGATAATTTACCACACAAATATGGGGAAAGAGAAGAAGAGATTTTTAGGTAGATGAAAGTGGCTGTGGAAAACCTCAGACATATGAATTGCTATGTGTGATGTGAGGTTAATTCATTCAGTTGGTTAGTGCTTAGTGAGGACCTACACATTTTAGGAACTCTAGTGGGAACTCATTTAGGCAATGAGAATCAGCTTGGTAACTTGAGTGTACATTGTATGAGGAAGGGAGAAGACAAACCTATTAACAAATATAACTATAATACCTACTCTGTCCTCAAGGAGGTAGAGCTTAACTTAATACCTCCTTAGTGTGGACTACACACAGCAATTTCAATTCAAAAAGTAAAATATAAAAAGTAAAGGGGAGAGAAAAACTTTACAATATGAAACCTGACAAACACTGCCTCCATTAAGTGGTCAAGGTCAACATCAACAGTGATAAGTCATGTTGATAGTGTGTACCCTTGGTATAATGGGATGAAAATGGCATTTTCCTCCATTGCCTTTTCTCCCAAAACATGTAACCCCAGTGTAATATTGAAAAAAAACTTCAAATTCCAAAATATAGAGACATTTTACAAAATACCAGTACTCTTGAAAACTTTAAAAGTCATCAAAATCAAGTAATGTTTGAGAAAGTATCACAGCCAAGGAAACCTAAGGTGACATAACAAATAAATGTAATGTGATATCCTAGATGAGATCTGGATATTTAAATAGAAACTAAGGAAATATGAATAAAGCATAGAATTTAGTTAATAATAATGTACCAACATTATTTCATTATTTGTGACAAATGTATCATAGTAATGTAATATATTAATAAGATGGAAATTGGATGTGGAGAATATAGAGGCTCTATACCATCTTTGTACTTTGTATGTGAGTCTAAAATTGTTCTTAAAAATATGTAATGCAAGGTCAATGGTTGATAAATACTATGCAACCAAGTAAAGCAAGAAATAGGGTTAGAAAAGGATAGGGGAAGGAGGAGTTGTTTAAAGGGGATGGTAAGGAAGGCCATTATGAGCAGCTGATATTTGAAAAGAGGCTGGATTAAAGAGGAACTGGGCATGTCCATTTCTATGGGAAGGGCATGCCAGTAGATGCAATAGCAGCTCCAAAGGCCCTAAGACATCCTGAACCATGCTTGGTATATTTAAAGAACAGAATATTTAAGGAATATTTAAAGTGTGGAGAGTGTGCAGTGACCTAACGGAAGTGTCACAAGATGAGGTTGGAAAAGAAGCTGAGGCTACATAATGTGAAACTTTCGGGGCCATAATAAAAGACTTGGATTTTACTTGGAGTGAGCTTGAACAGAGTCACATGATTTCCCTTATATATTCTTAAGATTTCTCTGGCTTTTATATAAACTATAGATGGTAGAATGCAGAGTAGAATGAGGGGAGCATTTAGGAACTTATTACATAGGAGCAGCTGAATGATTAGAGTTCCCTGAGCCAGTGGTGGCATTGGTGAGAAGAAGTAAGGATTTGGATGTACTTTGAAAAAACATACTCAGCTAATACATAAGACAGAATGAGGGAAAAGAGAAAACTGAGGATATTTCTAATAGTTTTTGAGCAACTGGGTGGATGATGGTGCCATTTATTACATGTGAAATTTTAGATGTATACTACAACTACAATCAGAGATTCAAATAGGTAGTTGAGCAGATGTCTTTGGTGTGCAAGAGCTATATAACAGCTGCATAAACTCATAGAAGTCATCAGTTTACATGGATGTTTTTTCAAGCATGGGTAGAGAAGTCACATAGGGAATGATTATAAGTTAAAGGTGTCTGAAGACTGAGCCCTGTGGGACTCCAACAATTACTGGTGAGAAATGAGATAATTTAACAAATGAACCTCATGGGAAGGTAGAGGTAAAAACAGTTACTGTATTTCAGAAACCAAGTATTGAAATTGTTTCTAAATGGAGGGAGAGAACCACTGTGTCACATGCCATGAAGAGCTAATTAGGATCAGGGCTGGGAACTGACTACTGAATAAAGACTCTTGACAAAGTTACTTTAGGGGAATGATGGAAAAAAAGGTGTGATTGTACTGAGTTCAAGAGGCATTGAGGGGTGAGAAAGTGGAAATGGTTAATGTAAACTATTCTGTCTGTGTATTTTTCCAAAAAAAGAAAAAAAGAAATGGTATGGTAGTTAGTGAATGGTGATAATGAATCAAGGGAAATTGCTATTATTTTTGGTTGGCATTCATTAAGAATAATCTTAAATTGATGAGAATGATTCAATAGAGAAAGAATGGTTGATAGCGTAAAAGGAAACAGTGAAACTGGTAGGAACAAAGGAATCTAGAGATAAAAATAAGGAAGATCCAGGTCACAGGTAGAGAGATCTACTTAAACAAGGGTACAAGGAGTTCATTCCCTGTGTTAGATGAATGGTGGGATATAAGAGTCCAGATGGGGTTAATAGATTTGGCAGCATGCGATTGAAGATATTCCTGACTGCATCATTTTTTTTTCAGAAAAATGAGAAACAAGGCCACCAGATGAAAATGAGGGGAGGAAGTATATTTAGTATTTGAAGGAGTGAAGAAAGAGTGAGAAATAGCTGTTTTGGAAAGTGGGAGAATGAATTGGCTAGGTGAATATAATAAGTTTCCTGGACAGAATTTAGATTATAAATTTAAATCCAGCTGGCTTGTACTGTGATTTTCTCCAGCCTCAGTGATTTGCATTGGTACAGGAAAGAACAGCAAAAGTTGGATTTAAAGTAGGTCTGAAGTTTTGCAGATTATTATGATAGGGAGAATAATGAGCAAGGAAAAAAATGTCATATGAGAGAAGTGATTATAATAATAATAAACCAAAGGCTCTAAGCTGGATAAGAAAGAAAGAAGCAAACTGAAGGAAGATGGAGGGTAAAAGGTGAAATGTTAATGGATATGAAGTTTTTTTTAAAAGTTGTGAGAGTGGGAGAGCTAGAAGTAAGATGAAACAGTAAGTGTTGTTACTCAGAAGAGTGGAAGCTTGATTAGAGTTTTTTGTGGTGTTTTAATTATTGGGAAGGATAACATCTATAAAATAATATAGGGGATGGAAATTTTTAAGGGAAGGAAAGTGGGGTGTAAAACAAGATGATTGGAAGTGAGAGAGGGCAAGGTATTAAGAAGCCAGAGTGTTAAATGGAGTTTGAGTGATCAAGAATTATCACAGGAGGGTGACCGGTTAGCTCAGTTGGTTAGAACATTGTGTTGATAACACCACGGTTACCTGTTCAATCCCCCCATGGGCTGCTGTGTGCTGCACCCTTCTTAAAAGAGTCAACTATGTCATTGTAGCATGAAAACAATGTGTAATCAATGGCCATGGCTGTTCCCCAATAAAATACTTTTAAAAAAAGAAAAAAAGAATGATCACAGGAGTGGTAGTAGTGAAACCAAGAGTTAACTCAAGTGCTAAACTCTTTCAAAAATGAGAAGAATTGATAAAAAAAGATAGAAAACTGCAACAAAGACAAATAGTGGGGGGCATAATTTGAGAGTATATGTCTCAAATAACTGGGAGTTTTAGAGAGGAGAAAGAAGCAATTTTCTGGAACTGGCAAGAGATTAGGTGCACATTTATCTCTGGCCCAACAACATAAGAAAACTATCACTTCTTAAGAGTGTTATAAAGGAAGTATAACTTCAGAAGAGAACCAGGTTGGTAGAATAGAAGGCAAAAGAAATATGAATTAAAGTGGTTAAATATATAACATGTGAATTTTACTTTTCTTGGAGTTTAAATTCCAGAGGAGGTATTTTGAAGAGTTTGATGGGAATTGGAGCTTAAATCTAGTTAGGGGACTTACAGAATAGTAGATACAAAACCAAGTTTTACACTGGTTGGAGTAATAGAGACAAAAAGACATTGTGCTAACATTCTCTCAGGGAGAAAGGGATCATCAGTTCATATGTTAATGGCCTTGGGAAAGGTTACTTGGGCAATTTGCAGTGGAATAACAGGCAGCATTGGATGGAAGGATGGTGGAGCTGGGTGAGCCACCCATAAATCCATCTATGGACATTATTGATACCAGAAAATTAGACTGAGGTAATGATCTGAAGTCATGGGGGAAAGTTTGGATTTAGTCTTTGGGCCTTGAGGTGCTATTGTGGCTTGAATGGTGATCTACTTCTTTAAGTTATGTGTCCATGTCCTAACCTCAGAAACTGTAAATGTGACCTTATTTGGGGAAAAGAAAATATTCTTATAGATGTATTTAAATTAAGAATCTTGAGTTGAAAATATTCTTATATTAGTGTCGGCCCTAAATCCAATGACAAGTCATTAAAAGGGAACAGAAGGAAACACAAACACACACACACACACACACACACACACACACACACACACAAAGGCTGTGTGAAGATGGAGACAGAGATTGCAGCGGTGTAGCTATTATACAAGTCAAGGAAGCCCAAGGGTTTCCATCAGTCACCAGAAACTAGGAGAGTCATGGAACAGAGTCTCCACAGGGAACCAATCAAACACATTGATTTTACACTCTAGCCTCCAACATTATCAGGGAATGAATTCTGTTGTTTTAAGCCACCAAATTTGTGCCAATTTGTTAGGGAACTCCTAAGAAACTCACACAGGTGCCTAAGGAAAGAATGGCATGGTCACATACATTAAAGACATGACTGTTCAGCCTTTTAAAGCAGCCAATTCTCAAAGAGTCCTGTGTGCAGCATTTACTGGGATCTCCTCAGCCTATAAGTGATTATTAAGCTGATAGACACACACCGTATGTGCTATATACTGAGTGCTATTATAATGCCATGTTAGAAATGTTTTTTGTTAACACGTGAATAAGGGAAGAGATGGTTATGAATGAATTAAGTGAGAAAAAATGTTGTGCATGAAAGAGAACATGCCAAATATTCCAGTAGATTTAACTCAAGGACAATTCTCTGGGGCTGACAGAACTCCTTCAGACAGCAAGAAATGAGGGACTGACATGCCTTGGAGGACAAGGCATTTTGGTCTGACCTGACTTTGTACCTTGATCTAAGTCTGTTCCCAAAATACATGACAGAGGACCAAAAAAATGCAGAAATCTTCTTGGACCTTTACTTTCTATTCTTTCATCTCAGATATATACTCTGGGAGTTTGCAGTGTTTGCCACTAGGACATGAAGAAGCTTTCTTAATTTTGATTCTATAGAACAGATGTCACTGATCTATGGCTCTACATGTTTCTGTTTCACCTTGTATAGCTTTAGTTTCCCATTGTCAGCCTGGTCTTGTCCATTTATGAGATACTTTCTTTTGGTGATGGAGAGTTTTATTATTCCTCTGTACATTCATTCAACAAATATTTGACCTTTTACTCTCCAAGAAGCATTGCTTTAGATAAGGGTGGTAAGGAAAATACCTTATAAAACATAAATTCAGGTGGGTAAGAAAGACAACATGTAAATGCATAAATGGAATTTTTAAAACTAAAGCCAAATAAGGGAAGAGACAAAGAGCATTATTTTGATAGGGAGATCAGGAACAAATTCTGGAGGGGAGACATTAGAGCATAGACATACATTATCAAGTGTGTCAGGAAGAATATTCTAGACAGAAAGAAGAACAACATAAAAGTCCTTAGACAGAATGAACTTGGCATATCTGAGTAACAACAGGAAGAGCATTGCAGATGTCACTGAGCCAAGGACAGAGATGAGGCTAGAGGCATTGGGTTTTATTCCTAGTGCTATGGTTTTAAATGGGGGTGAAATGATGAGGAGGGCCATATAAGCTGGTTTATATATTCAAATTATCATACTGGCTTCAGGATTAAGAAAAAACAATATGAAGTCAAGAGTGGACTCTGGGAAATATTTTAGGAGGCCTTCTCAATAGTTGAATTGGGAGATGATAGTGGTTGAAACTAGGGTGATAATAGAGGAAGTACTGGTAAACAAATATTTGAGGACAGAGTCAACAGAATGTGCTGACAGATTAAAAAATGAGATGTGCAAGGAAGGGAGATATCAAGAGTGTCTCCCGGACCTTTGACTGAATAATTGGATGAATACTGAGAAGAAAAAGACTGGAGAGGAATCATGTTGAGAGAGAAGATGGGAACAATGAGTTCTGCTCTTAAATATTTAAGTTTGCAAAGTACTCCAGATGCTTAGAGAAGATATTGTGTAGGCAGATAGAAATAAAAATTTGATGCTCAGGAGAGAGATTGAAGCTGGAGTTAAAATATGTTGCTTAAAACCATAAATAAGAATTAACTCAATTAGGGAGTGAGTAGAAGATGAAATATCTATACTGGCATGGAAAACAAAAAAAAGAAACCTGAAAAGTCTTCAAACTTGTAAAACAAAATGAAACAAAAAAAGTGTTACTGCAATTCAAAGTATTCTCTTATACAAAAGGGATGGACGCAGCACCCGTGAGATGATGTCAAAGTCCAATGAAAACTTTAATATTAAGTTTAAACTGTCTTTTGTTTCTCTTTCAATCACATTAGGATATTGGGACAAGTTATTAGTGACGTGTGTATGCGTGCACACACAAGGACATATGTTTATGTGAGCATGTGATCTCTTTGGATATGGATGACAGGTTGTGATTAAGAAATACATTAAAACTGAGTAATCTTGCTTTTCATTATAAAACCTTCTCCCTAACATTCTATGCTAAGAAACATTGAAGCCACAAATATTTTAAAGGAATCTTGAGGCTATTATGTCCTGGAATCCTGTCAGCAACTAACAACAGTTTGAGTGTGGTATGACAGCTGATCATGTTAATGATAATTCTTTTTTTAAATTGAGACATGAAGTCAAAGCATAAAAATGTGATCAAGCCTAGAAATGTGAAGTTAAGTGTCTTTAATGTAAGTAAGTTTTAATAAGAGTAGACACATTTTCCAAGAAAGCAGCATGCCCAGTGAAGACAGGGCAGGGCAAAAAGTTGGGTCTTTCTATAAAGTAAATACATTTTTATTTAGCTGTTGAAAAGATAAAATATGGAGTGATGTTGTTCCAGGAGGGCTAATGTCTTTCATGTAGTTGGTCTCAATAAATATTTTTCCAGTTAATGAAAGAATGGAGTGAATGAAGATGTAGTGGAGAAAGAAAAATAAACCTGGGGAGAAACCTGAGAAGGAATTATCAGAGATATGGAGGCAGAAAACCAAGTTAGGATAGTGTCAAGGAAGCCAACAAAATAGAGAATTTTAACAATTAGGGATATGGGGACTTCCAGTAAGATGGTGGAATAGACAGATGCTGTGCTGACTGCTTACCAGGATCACATCAAAATTACAAATAATTTATAAGATATTCAACCTCGGACGTTCCCTGGACACTAGATGAACAGAACCTCTAAACGAAGGACTTAAAGAGGAGGTCCCGTCAAGTCTGGTAGGAGGAGCGGAGACGAGAGAGGGAGAACCCTGTGAAGGACACCTCAGTGATGGGGAGGCTTCTCTGGTTGCGGGAGAGACCCTCCGGCCCCACACTGCACTCACCAACCCAGAGTTACATTGCCGGGAAGAGGAGTTCTACAATAGCTGGAAGTAGAAAATAGTGAAGACTCTCTTTGTTCAACTCGGTGAAGCTGAGGGCAGCTGGAGAACCAGTGGAGCTGGCAAACCGACTCTTTCACTGGTGAGCACTCACCTGGATCCTGGTGGAGGGAGTGGCTTTGTGAGCAGGGCCCAGGAGCCTGCAGGAAGGACTAGGCTGAGTGCTTTTGGCATGGGACCTGGAGGTTTTGGGGACCACTGTTCCCCTGGTGTGAAGCTTGCACACGAATAGTGCACAGGAGGGCACCATTTTTTCAGGACTGGACCCTCCCACAGAGGCTCAGGTCTGGGACTGCATTGGTCTGCTGGAATTGGCACACGACTAGGTGTGTGCGAGCGTGCACATGCGGTCTTGGATTCACATCCTCCACATTGCTTGTCCTGCGTAGCCAGGGAAACACCTGTCAGGCGTGCTGGGATGCCAACAAACTGCTTATTGAGACCCGGGAGTGCGTGCCTCACCTTAGGTTCCCAATTTCTGCACTGTGCGTGCAGAGTTGCCTGGGTGGCGATTGGCTGTCTGGCTGCTCGGCCTGATCTGCGAGTGGCTGATTGGGACAGGATGACACTGGGAGTTTTCCTGGGAGTGTAGGGCCGTGAGCTGTGCACCTGCGTGATTCAGCTGGGGCTTTCCTGGCAAGTTTGTGTGGGCTGGCTGCCGATGCAGGAGTACATGCTGCTCTGACTTGGTGGTGGCCACTGACCACATCCTGTGGCATCTTGGGGGCCTGCCCCGCCTACCTAGAGCTGTGTTGCCAGGGGCAACCTGAGACCCTGATCCCCAACCCCTACCTCCACAGGCCACAGAACGTTTTTTGCAGCAGCAGACAGCCCGCA
Source organism: Hipposideros armiger (assembly GCF_001890085.2). Taxonomy (NCBI): domain Eukaryota; kingdom Metazoa; phylum Chordata; class Mammalia; order Chiroptera; family Hipposideridae; genus Hipposideros; species Hipposideros armiger. The sequence goes on along the minus strand of NW_017731771.1, from coordinate 284,393 downwards.
ACAACCTGCGAAGATTTTTGGTGGTGAGCATGGTTCCTGAGCACATAGCAACTAATTGCAGGAAGCTCACTTCAAGTCTAGAGGGAAATCGGTGCATGATGCACTGAGCCCTTCCCCCCAACAATTGGTGCTGAATTGCCAGAATCTCCATTGCTGAGCAAGTGGTCTACAGATTAAAGTGGGCAGACCACTTTCTTTTTCTTTTTTGATTATTTTTTCTTTTTTCCCCCCTTTTCTTTTTCTTTCTTTTTTTT
>NW_017731771.1:264216-278544 GCF_001890085.2 Hipposideros armiger | reverse complement strand
CCAGCATGAGCAGCCAGCAGCCGCAGTGAGCAGCCATCCAGAAGCCAGCGACTGATCTGCCTCACCTGGGAAGAGCGCAATGATGGTGCCAACTTGCACCAGTGAAGCAACATCCTCCACAACTAGACTGAAGAACAAAAGGACAGCAACTTTTCTGTTCCCCTTCCCCCAATTCCCCAGCACTGTTCCCATCCCCCCAATTCCCCAGCACTGTTCCATTCCTCCCCAATTCCCCAATAAAAATCTTAGAAAAAAAAAAGCATGCAAGTGAATGCTAAGGAATAAAGATGAACAATGCATTTAGGAAACAAAGAGAGTGAGACTCTGAAGGTCTCTTGGAAGGAGTGATACTAGGTTGAATCTACAACCAGTAAGAGTTATCCAGGAAAAATAGGAGTGGTCTCAAAGTATTCATTAACATTTTTTAAACACTTTATGTCCTGTTCTTCTTGAACTAATCCTTGACAGCTCTATTGAATGTGATCCTCATAAATACTATCTTACATTGGTCAACTACTAATAATGAGTACACAATTTTTTTGAGCACTTAGAGTGTGCCAGACCCTGAGTAAAGTACTATGGTAGATACAAAGGTCCCAGAGACACAGTCCAGTGCTTAAGGTACTTCCAAAGTACTTGCAAATAGAAAATAAAGAGAGAGAGAGATCCATTTGTCCAGCACAGATTACGTGTCTCATTGTATGCTCTGCTTTAAGGGCCGCAAGATAAAACCCACAACCATTTTTGGGGAATTCACAGTCTAGTGGTGATTAGATATACAGGTAGACAGAGAATTACAGTTTCTTGTGATAAATAATATGACAAAGTGCTGTGGGAACAAAGAGAAGAGACATCTAACCTCAATCGGGTGAGGGGTCATGGAAAACATAAAAGAACATGTAAACTTGTACTCAGTCTTACAGGAGACACTGCCTAGGAAGTTATCTAAGTAAAACAAAGTTACTGCATGGGTTAATGCACAAATCTGAGGTAGCAAGCTGTATTTTAGCATTTAGAACAAATACCTGAAACGCAAGATATAAAGGTGAGAGTGTTGAGATAAAAAGGCCAGAGAGAATGAATTTGGGTTAGAACATTGTGGCTTCAGGTTATTCAGAAAAGTGTTGCTTTCTAACCTTTCAATAATTCCATACTTCTTAGCAAACCTCCAAATAACATCATCTTTACTAATAGCTTCTACAAACCTGCTGGTATGTTAGAGTCCTGTTTCAGAGTGTCTGGATCCAAAATGGTCATTATTAGTCAGTTTGAAGCTTTAGCTTATTTTATTCATGACTTGATCCAGTAAACACACTATTTCTACATGGAATTGAATGTGAACTTTTGTCAGTGATTACTAGTCAACACGTGGCCTCTAATCTCCTCTGCACCCTATAGAGCTTAATGAGCACACGTTCAATCAGTCAGAATTTATTGAGTGCTTGCTACATGGCTAGATCTGGGTAAGGTATCATACATAAGTGTTTCTCAAGCTCTAGTATTCATATTTTCATTTACTAAACATTAATATCATCTTTTCCTTTAATAGTAATTGAAATTTTAAAATTTCCTAAATTAAAAACAATTATATTTATAGAACAAATATATGTATAGAATAAATTAATTTTAATCTAGGGAGGTGTAAGGACTTTTCTTAGATAACATAATGATGACAATAGAAAGACAAGGATGAATCTGCTTGCTTGTTAAAAACTTTCTACCCTAAAATTTGGTATTCATTCAACAAAGTGTTTTTTGAAAATCAAGCATGTGCTGAGCACTGACCATATTTGGGATGTATTAATAAATACAACAGATTAAAAAATCTGAAATGGAGTTTATGTTCTAGGATGTTCAGAAAGGTAACATACAAAAACATAATAAATAGCTCAATGTATAATATATTTTAAGGTGATAAGTACTATGGAATAAAATAGAAGAGGTTAAGGGAGAAAAAAGGGTTGGGGAGGTTGCAATTTTGAAGAGTGAAGTCAGTACTGGTTTTATTGAGAAGGTAACATTTGAGCAAAGATGTGAAAGAAAGCGAGGAGATATCTATGGGGATAGTGAGGCAAGAACATTCCAAGAACAGCAAACAGCCAGTTTGAAAGCCCTAAGGTAGGAATGGCCTTGAGCTGAGAAATAGCAAGGTGTCCACTAAGTCTGGAGTGTGTGGGTTGAGTGTCTGCCAGAGTAGGAGTGATGGTCAGAGAAGTTATTAGTGGTGAGAAGAGATTCTATGAGAGAGAGAGAGAGAGAGAGAGAGAGAGAGAGAGAGAGAGAGAGAGAGAAAGAGAGATGCTAAACAGGTATTTTTCTGTTCAAATCTGAAACACTGCTTAGAGTCATCATCGGTGCAAACAATGGCCTTAAAAATGCATGAGGAAGAATGTGGGACAATGGAATGAAATCTCTCAAAAAGCTCCCCTTGAGTTCTTCCATAAAAGACTCAGCAGACGTTAATTTATGCTCAGAAGAGACTATAGGGGAATACGGAGGGCCCTGAAATCAGACTGCCTTGGTTCAAACTCTGACTTCACCACTTGTAGGTTGGGTGCTTTATGGCAAATTCCTAACCTGTCTGTATCTTATGTTCTCACACACAAAAAAGTAATACTAGTCTTTCCATCATAGTGATGCTGTGAGAATTAAGTGAGATAATACATGTAAGACACTGAGAGGTTTTGAGGATTGAGAGGGTTGATGGCAGGTACCCATGTCTGACACACGATAAGTTCCCAATAAATATCACATATTATTATACCTGTAAAGAGGGTTTCATTCATGTATTAGCAGAAATGTTTAACACCAATGTCAGGAAAATATGTTTTGCAGACCAAATAGATGAGATTTGATTCTTCCCTTCAAATCATTTTAAAGAATTTTGTCCTTGAGACTCATCCACCTGAGAAGATGAAGAGATGTTTTAGTATCAATTCTCAGCATCCACATATATATTTTTGCTGTAAATGGTTGAAGTATATCATAATGAGCAAAGGTATTGGTTTTTGTACCCAAGGATTTTATGTTCAATGTATTCAAAGCTTCAAAAAATAGGTTTTTATATGCTGAACAGAGCTGTAAAATATAACTTTGGAAAGTGTGGATCAAATGGTTGTTTTAATGATTTCCCAAAATAACTTATTTCACATTCACCACTAATGACCCTATAATAAGGGGGCTTTGTGATTGGCCTTCAAAGCTACACATAGCAAGGTAAACATTCTTATATTTAATATACTTGTCTTCAGTATCATTGATTGACAGCTGTCACAGAAAAACTGAAGGCCTCTGGTGGATTAGTAGGTAGAGTTTTGTTGTCACAGCAGGGTAGAGAATGATTGGGGAGACTTTCTAAAGTTGAAGTGCACCTATAAGTGTGTTTAAAGTATTTTGTTTTGTTTTTGTTTTGCATCTTCTTTTTATTGTTTTTCTTTGGAAATTTTGGCCATTCTATGAAAGCATGAGTGATGTGCAATCAAAACATTCACTTATCATCAATTTCCAACTCAACTCATTCATTCCAGAACATTTATCATAACTTCAAAGAAAAAAAATCAGCTTTTTAAAGAAGTAATATCCTGCAGAAAGCATTAATTTTTCTTCTGCACATAGTTGAGCATAATTTCTGTTATCAGTGGAGGCATAAAAACTAAATATAAAAGAGTAGCAAGGATATACTTGTAAAACATTGTTGATCTTTTTGGCTTTATTACCAATTTTGTACTTACAATTTATAATGTAAGCAATCTTTTCCAAAACAGTTAGTCTACAAATTTTATAAGTTCTCCAATGTCATAATCTAAATTTTAAAAAATTTCCCCCTACTTTATAAACATGTGTCTTAATCTATGGATTCCTGATAAAATTTAGTCCAGTGTTGTTGCCTAGCTTCATCTGTAGGGGAAATGCTTTGTAAAAAAACAATAGGAGCCGGCCAAGTGACACATTGGTTAAGAGCTGGCTTGGGACACTAGCTCTGAGCAGCAGGGTCCTGGTTCAGATCCCACATGGGAGTCAGTGACACTGCCTTCTACTGCTAAGATGGTGAACAGCAACTTGACCTGGAGCTGGGCTGCCGTGAGTCACCAGCGACAGCGTAGGCTGCAACTCCTGCTGCAGTGGGCTGCCATAAGCTACCATGTGTGACTGGCAGCCAGCGTGAGTGGCTGGCAGCCAGTGTGAGCTACCAAGAGCCACTGTGAGTGGCTGTCCAGAGGCCGGTGACAGATCTGCCTCATCCAGGAAGAGTGCAATGATAATACCAACATGGGCCAGTGAAGCAACGTCCTCCACAACTAAACTGAAGAACAAAAGGACAGCAACTTTTCTGTTCCCCTTCTCTGATTCCCCAATGCTGTTCCCCTGCCCCAATTCCCCAATAAAATAAAAAACAACAACAACAAAAGTAATCAACCAACTAAATAAGAAAACAAAAAATTTTATTTAAAATTCATTATATGTATTTTATATTATATTATATTAAATATAATATCTTATTTTATCTATATTATGTATATTATATACTGTATATATTTATATATTTTAAAATATATATCTATATATTCTTAATCAATCATTTATTAGTCAAAAGATCTTGGCTCAGTTTTAAGATATACAACACAGAATTTTTACACTATCCCTTGTAATGTATATAAATAAGCACAAACTAGGAGTGCATTGAAGCTTGGCATTGGCCTAGATATTTGACCAATATCAGGTATTTGGCTCCTACTTCAGTCACCAAAAGGATGAATATCTACTTTAATGTAATTTTGATGATTTTGTGATCAGATAGATTGCCATTAATAAACAGAGTAAAGTTATTAGAGTATAAGTAATATATGCCATTTGGATTTGTTAATGCCTAAATATTTGTTTTCAGCTATAGGAAGACTTACCTGTGACTTGAAGTGAACATTTTTCTGCCTATTTTATACATAAACAATTTTCCACTTAGTTGAAATATAAATGTATGTTATAATGGCAAATATGAAATGCAGCAAAAAATAATTAATGTTGATTGTAAAAGCTGTTAAGTTTTGTTAAAAACCAATAAAGAATTTATCAGTGAGGCCATTTAGTCCTGGGCTTTTCTTTATTGGGAAGTTTTTGATTGCTGATTCAATGTCCTCATTCTTTATTGGTCTGTTCAGATTTTATATTTCTTCTTGATTCATTCTTGGTAGGTTTTATCTTTCTAGCAATTTATCTATTTCTTTAGATTATAATTTGTTGGCATATAATTGTTCATAGTTGTCTCTTGAGATCCTTTTTTATTTCTATGGCATCATTTTAGTGTCTCCTCTTTTATTTATGGTTTTACTTAAATCTTCTTTCTGTTCTTCTTAAGTACTCTAGGTAAAAATTTACAATATTTTTATCTTTAAAAAAAACACCTGTTTTCTTGATTTTTTTCTGTTATTCTTCTAGTCTATGATTTTTAATATTTCTGCTTGAATCTTTATTATTTATTTCCTCCTGTTAACTTTGGACTTAGTTTCCCCTTTTTTTCTAGTTACTTGAGATATAAAAAGTTTTATTTGAGATCTTTTTTCTTTTCTCTCATAGTCATTTATTATAAACTCCCTTCTTAGTACTTCTTTTGCTGCATCCTGTAAGTTTTGGTATGTTGTGTTTTCATTCTCATTTGTCTGAGGATATTTTCTAATTTTCCTGATTTTTTTCTTTGACTCATTCATTGTTCTGAAGTTATTTGTTTAATTTCAACATATGTATGAATTTTCCAGTTTTCATTCTGTTATTCATTTCTTATTTCACTCCATTGTTTTGGAAAAGTTACTTGGTATATATTCTTAAGTGTATTAGGACTTGTTTTGTAAGCTAAAATGTCATATATCTTGTAGCAAGTGCTATGTACTCTTGAGAAGATTGTGTATTCTGTCATTGGGTGGAATATCCTGTATGTCTACAGGTTCATTTGAGTTATAGTTTCATTCAAGGAGAATTAACATCAATTTTTCTTAAACTCTCCCAAAAAAATTGAAGAAGAGAAAACACTTCCAAACATCTTATAAGGCCAACATTACCCTGATGTCAAAGCCAGACAAAGATCATACAAAAAAAGAAAACTACAGGTCAATATCCTTGATGAATACAAATGCAAAAGTCCTCAATAAAATACTAGCACACTGACTTCAACAGCACATTAAAAGAATTATAAACCTTTACACATGGGTTTTATCCCTGGGATGGAAGGATAGTTCAACATAAGCAAATTAATTAATGATACATCACATTAATAGAATGAAAGAAAAAAATCACATGAACATCTCAATTGATGTAGAAAAACCATTTGACCTAATTCAACACATTTCTTGATAAAAACTCTCAAAAAATATGTGTAGAAAGAATTTACCTAATATAATAAAGGCCATATATGAAAAGCCCACAGCTGACATTATACTCAATGGTGAAAAACCGAAAACAATTTCTTTAGGAATAAAAAGAGGATGATGACTCTCACCATTTCTATTACACATAGCATGAGAAATCTTAGCCAGAGCAATTAGGAAAGAAAAAGAAATAAAAGACACCCACATAAGAAAGGAAGAAGTAAAATTATCTTTGTTTGCAGATGACATGATCTTATATGTGGAAAGCCTTAAAGACCCCACAAAAACTGTTAAAACTAATAAATGAAATCAGTAAAATTGCAGAATACAAAATCAACATAAAAATCAGTTGCCTTTTTATACGCTAATGACAAACTATCCACAAAAGTAAATCAAGAAAACAATCTCATTTATAGTAGAACCAAAAAGAATAAAATACTTAAGAATAAACTAAACCAAGGAGATAAAAGACTTGTATATGGAGAATTACATTTTTAATGAAATAATTTTAAGAAGACACAATATTCAGAAAACAACCCATGTTTATGGATTGGAAGCCTTGATAATGTTAAAATGTTCATACTATCTAAAGCAATGTATAGAGATTGAAAGCAATGCTTATCAAAATCTCAGTGACATATTTTAATAGGAAAAAACCCCACCCTAAAATTCATATGAAATCATAAATGTCCCTGAAAAGACAAAGTGATCTTGAAAAACAATAAAACTAGAGGCATCACACTTGCTGATTTCAAAATATATACAAGCCTACAGTAATTGAAACAGTATGGTACTGGGAACACAAACAGACCAATAGAATAGAGAGCCCAGAAATAAACCCACGTATATAAGGTCAACTGATTTTTGACAAGGGTGCTAAGAATACACAATAGTCTCTTCAACAAAAATGTTCAGAAATCTGGATAGTCACATGCAAAAGCATGAAATTTGATGCTTATCTACGCCATGCCAAGAAAAAAAGAAATATATTAAAGATTTAAACTTATGGCCTAAAACTGTAAAACTCCTAGAAGAGAATATAGGGTTAAACTTCATGACACTGGCAATGGTCAGGCAATAATTTGTTAGATATGACACCAAAAGTACAAACAACCAAAACAAAATTAGATGAGTGGGATTACAACAAGCTAAAATGCTTCTGCACAGCAAAGGAAACAATCAACACAGTGAAAAAAGGTAACCTATGCAATGGGAGAAAATATCAGCAGATGATATATCTGATGAAGAGTTAATATCCAAAATATATAAGAAAGTTCTACAACTCAATAGCAAAAAAAATAATAATAATCCAATTAAAAAATGGACTTTAAACATTTCTTCAAAGAAGACGTGCAAGTGGCCAACAGGTACTTGAAAAAGAGCTCAACCTCACTAATCATCAGGGAAATGCAAATTAAAACCCAAATAAGATATCCCCTCAAACCTGTTAAAATGACTATTGTTTGTTTTAAATGTCAGAGAATATGGAGAAATTAGCACTCGTGTATTCTGTTGGTGGGAATGTAAAAGGGTGTAACCACTATGGAAATCAATATGGAGATTCCTCAAAAACTCAAAAATAGAACTCTCATGTGATCCAGCAATTTCGTTTCTGGGTATATTTCCAAAAGAATAGAAATCAGGTTCTCAAAGAGATATCTGTATTCCTATGTTCATCACAGCATCAGTCACAATAGCCAAGTTATAGAAACAATCTAAGTGTTCGTCAACAGATGAATGGATAAAGATTACACACACACACACACACACACACACACACACACACACACACACACTGTGATGTAATTCAGCCATGAAAAAGAAGGAAATCTTGCCATTAGTGACAACATGAACATATCCTAAGGGTATTATTCTAAGGTAAGTGACCCAGTCACGTAAGGAGAGATAGTGCATTATTCCACTTATATGACATATTTAAAATAATCAAATTTGTCACCACACAATAGAATTGTTTCCAGGGGCTGGTGGGAAGAAAAAGAGGGAATTTTCAGTTCAGTTATAAAGTTTCAGTTACACAAGTTGGCTGAGTTTTAGAGATCTGCTATATAACATTGTGCCTGAAGTTAACAATACTGTGTTGTGCAATTAAAATTTTGTTCAGATGGTAAATTTTGTGTTGTGTTCTTACCACAGTTAAAAAAGAATAATAAAATAAACATAAATTAAAAACCAATGAAAAACTCATATCAGTAAATGAAAAACAACAGAAATTAGTTGTACTATAAATATTAATTAGGAGTATATTAGGTAAATAATTTAGAGAAAATATTGTTCTCTTTAACTTAATGAATATTTAGAAAATATTAAAGGAATATTAAAATGTGTTACAAAATATTTAATAATAATTTTAAACTGTAATTCTGGTTTACTGAGGTTCAATTCATATAACATAAAATTAACCATTTAAAAGTGAACAATTCAGTAGTATTGAGTACATACAAAAAATATTCTATAGCCATGAAATTTATGTAGTTTCAAAAACCTTCAATCAAGCCAAAGTAGAACCCACTATCCACTGTAGTTTTACCCATTCCCTGCTCCCCCCACCATTTCTGACAACTACCAATCTGTTTGTTTTCTTTCATTATGGATTTAACTATTCTTAATATTTTGTATAAATTAAATCATACAATATGTGATGTATTATTACATCTGACTTGTTTCACTTATCATACTGTTTTTGAGGTTCATTCACATTGTAGCATGCATTAGTGCTTCACTTGTTTTTATGGCTAAATAATATTCCATTTTATGTACATGCCACAATTTTTTATGCACTCATTTGTTGATGAACATTTGGACTATTTTCATCTTTTGGCTATTGGGAATAGTAGTGCTATAAACATGCGTGTGTGTGTGTGTGTGTGTACTTGTTTGGGTAGCTGTTTTCATTTCTTTGGGATACATAATAGTGTAATTTTGAGGCCATATGGTAATTAGGTGTTTAACTTTTTGAGGAACTGCCAAACTGTTTTCCACAGCAGCTAAACCATTTTTACAGTACTACCAGTGATATATGAAAGTTCCATTTCTTCCACGTCCTTGCCAATACATGTTATTTCCTGGTATTTTGATTTTAGTCACCCTAGTTAGTGTGAAGTGATATTTCATTGTTGTTTTGATTTGCATTTTGCTGATAATTAATGATATTGAGCATTTTTTTTCATGTGCTTTTTGGTCACTGCCTATTTTATTTGGACAAATGTTTATTTAAGTCTTTCTACCACCATTAAGTTTCGTTATTTGTCTACTTTTTAGTTGACTAGTAAAATTTCTTTATATATTTTGGATATAAAAACCATATTAGAAATGTGATTTGTATATATTTTTCCTCTTCTGTAGGTATTCTTTCCACCTCTTTTTTTTTTATTATTGGGGAATTGGGGGGATGGGAACAGTGCTGGGGAATTGGGGAAAGGGGAACAGACAAGTTGCTGTCGTTTTGTTCTTCAATCTAGTTGTGGAGGACGTTGCTTCACTGGCCCAAGTTGGCACCATCATTGCGCTCTTCTCTGGCGAGGCAGATCAGTCGCCGGCTTCTGGACGGCCGCTCACTGCGGCTGCTGGCCGCTCACGCTGGCTGCTGGCCACACACGGTAGCCCATGGCAACCCACTGCCACAGGGACTGCAGCCCACGCCGTCGCCGGCGACTCATGGCAGCCCAGCTCCAGGTTGAGCTGTTGTTCAGCATCTTAGCTGTGGAGGGCAGTGTCACTGGCCCTCATATGTGGGATCCGAACCGGGGCCCTCTGGCATCCCAAGCGAGTTCTTAACCATTGCGCCACTCGGCCGGCCCTCCACCTTCTTATTAATATATTTTTATTTGTAAAATTTTAAATTTGATTTAAATCCAATTTATTTATGTATGCTTTTGTTGCTTGTGCTTTTGTTGTCTGTTCTAAAAATCCATTGCCAAATCCACTGTCATGAAGACTTGCCCCTACATTTTCTTCTAAGAATTTTCTGGTCTGGCTCTTATATTTAAGTCATTGATACATTCTAAGGTTATTTTTGTATACAGCATAAGGTTAGGTCTAACTTCATTCTTTTGCATGTGAATATCCAGTTTTCATAACACCATCTGTTAAAGAGATTATTCTTTCCCATAAAATGATCTTGGCACCCTATCAGAAATCAACTACTCATAGGTTGTATGGGTTCATTTCTAATCTCTCAATTCTATTCCACTGATCTATATGTCTATGTGTGCCACTGTCACACTATTTTAGTTACTATAACTTTGTAGATTGTTTTAAAATTGGGATGTGTGAGTCGTCTGATTGTGCTTTTTTTTTCTTTCCAAGCTTGTTTGCTATTCAGAGCCCAATTTAATCTCATATGAATTTAAGGATTGGATGTCCCTATTGTGTAAATTAAGGCCACTGGGATTTTGACAGTGTTTGCATTAAATCTGTAGATCACTTTGACATCTTAACAACATTAAGTCTTCCAATCTATGAATAGGGGATGTTATATCATTTATATAGGTCTTATTTAAATTGTTTCAGCACTGTTTCAAACTTTAGTGTGCAAATCTTGTGGCTCCTTGGTTAAATTAATTCCTTGGTATTTTATTCTTTCTTAAATAATGGCAAAATATAAATAACATAAAATTTACCATTTTAACCATATTTAGTGTACAAGTCAGAGGCATTAAATTCACTCTTATTTTTATGCCAAAATCACCACTGTCCGTCTACTGAACTTTTTTATAATCTCAATCTTAAACTCTGTACCTTTAAATAGTAACTCCCTATTAACACCTCTTACCCCATTAAGTAGTATTGACACTTGTATCAGTTTTCTAGGGCTGCCATTACAAAATGCCACAGATTTGGTGACATAAACAACAAAAATTCATTTTGACGGCGTTCTGTAGGCTAGAAGTCTAAGAATAAGGTGTTGGCAGGTGTTCGTTTGTTTTTTTTTCCCCCCTAAGTTCTCTCTGACATTTACATAACCATCTTTTTTCTTTTTTGTTCACATAGTGTACCTTCTGTAATTGTCGTCTGTGACCAAATTGCCTGTTTTGGTAAGGAAACCAATCATAGCAGATTAAATTTCACTCTAATGACCTGATTTTAACTTAATTACACTTTTAAGATTCTACTTCCCAATATAGTCACAATCTAAAGTATGAGAGGTTATGCCTTCAGCTTTGGAATTTTGGAGGAGGCACAATTTGATCCATAATGGTACCTATGTAAAATCATTTGACAATATATGGAAAGATTTATTTCTGGGCTCCATATTTTGTACCATTTGTCTATATATCTATACTAAAGCCATTTTTACACTGCTTTGATTACTGCACTTGTGTAGTAAGAGTTGATGTCAGAAAATGTTACTTCTCCACCTTTCTTCTTCTTTTTCAAGACTTTGGCTATTCAAGGTCCTTTGATATTCAATATGAACTTTAGAATATATTTTTCTGAACTGACCACTACTAATGAAATTGAATCAGTAATCAACAAACTCTGAACAAATAAAGGTCCTGAACCAGATGGCTTCACAGGAGAATTCTACCAAACACATATATTTCAAAAAAGAATTAACACATATATTTCTCAAAATATTCCAGAAAATTCAAGAAGGGAAGAGGCTCATTTTACAAAACCAAGATTAACTTGATTCCAAAACCAGACAAAGATGTTACAAAAAAAGAAAATTCTAGGCCAATATCTCTGATGAACATAGATGCAAAACTCCTCAACCAAATATTAGCAAACTGAATTCAGCAGTACATTGAAAAGATAATATACCATGATCAAGTGGGATTTATTTTTGGTATGCAAGGTTGGTTCAATACCCACAAATAAATGAACGTGATGTAAAGACCTGTCCTCAGGGGTATTATTGCAAGACCCAAATTAGATGAAGAAGGTTCCAGGAAACTATTCAGGACCCCCTTTGTCCCTGGGATCAGACCCCTACAGACCCAAGAATCAAGGATTTGATCCATTCTCATAAGACCAGTGGGGAATATAAGGACCTGTCCTCAGAGATACTGTTGCAAGAATCAAATTAGATGAATAAGATTCCAGGAAACTATTCAGGATCCCCTTTGTCCCTGGGACCAGACCAGGGGCTTTCTGTCCCCATTACAAAAAAGTTTCTGTTCAAAACCTGTTTCAAGGAAGGAGTCATGCTCCAACCAAGCAACACCTGCAATGGATGTGGTCAGGTGCCAACGATAAAAGCTTGTTTGGCAATAACGGTTTATTTTCGCTTCTGTAAACCTGTTTCCAATAATGGTTTGTTCTCGCTTCTGTAAACCTGTTTGCAATAATGGTTTATTCTTGCTTCTGTAAACCTGCTTCTGCTTAAGCTCACCGAAATAGGTAAAGCATATATAAACTCTCACTGGCCAAAGCCTGGGGCCATTCTCCTCTTGCAGAGTGAGACGGACACCAGGCTTGGCCCAATAAAGCCTTCAGAATCATAACTCTGTCTCTCAGGTCTTTATTAATGAGCAAGGACCTAACATTGATATGCCACATAAAGAAAATGAAAAACAAAAATCATATGATCATATCAATTAATGCAAAGTGTTTGACAAAATCCAGCATCCATATATAATAAAAATTCTCAGCAAAGTGGGAATAGAGGGGAAAACAAACTTCAGCATAATAAAGGCCATATATGAAAAACACACCGCTAACATCATACTCAACATGGAAAAGCTAAAAGCGTTTCCCTTAAGATCAGCAGCATACAAAGACGCCCACTTTCACCACATTTATTCAACATAGTATTGGAGTTCTCAGCCACTGCAATAAGACAAGAAATAAAAGACATCAAAATTAGAAAAAGGGAAGTAAAATAGTCATTAGTTGCAAATGACATGATACTATAGAGAGAGAACCCCAAAAATTTTACCAAAAAAACCCTATTGTAACTAATAAATGAATTTAGTAAAGTAGCAGGATACAAAATTAATATTCAGAAATTGGTTGTATTTTTATGCACCAATACCAAATTATTATAAAGAGAAATCAAGAAAACAATTGTATTTACAATTGCATCAGAAAAATAAAATAACCTAGGAGTAAATTCAACCAAGTAAGTAAAAGATTGTATTCAGAAAATTATAAGACATTAAAAAGAGAAATTAAGGAAGATACAAATAAATGGAAACATATAACATGTTCATGGATAGGAACAATTAATATAATTAGAATGTCCATGATACCCAAAGCAATCTCTAGATTCAGTGCAATTCTTATCAAAACACCAATGGCTGGTTTTTTATTTTTATTTTTTACAAAACTAGAACAAATAACCCTAAAATTTATATGGAACCATAAAAGATCCCAAATAGCCATGATAACCTAAAGAAAAAAGAACAAGCTGGAGGTATCACATGACCTGTTATTAATCTATACTATAAGGCCATAGTACTCAAAACAGCATGGTGTTGACATAAAAACAGATATATAGATCAATGGAGCAAAATAGAGAGTCCAGAAATAAATCCATGCCTCTATGTTCACTTATTCTATGACAAATGAAGCAAGAATACACACTGGGGTAAAGACAGTCTATTCACTAAATGGATGGATATATGCAAAAAGAAAAAAATGCACCATCTTCTTACTCCATATACAAGAGTAAATTCAAATGGATTAAGACTTAAATGTAAGACCCAAAACTATAAAACTCCTACAAGACAATATAGGCAGTAAACTCTCAGACATTATTACCCTTAGCAATATTTTACTGATGTATCTCCTTGGGCACAGAAAGCAAAATAAAAAATAAACAAATGAAACATCAGACTAAAAAGTTTTGGCACAGGGCCAGCTGAGTGGCGCGTTGGTTAAGAGCTGACTTGGGATGCCAGAGGGCCCCGGTTCGGATCCCACATATGAGGGCAAGTGACACTGCCCTCCACAGCTAAGATGCTGAACAACAGCTCAACCTGGAGCTGGGCTGCCGTGAGTCACTGGC
>NW_017731771.1:252603-264001 GCF_001890085.2 Hipposideros armiger | reverse complement strand
AAAAAAAAAAAAGTTTTGGCACAGCAAAGGAAACTACCCACAAAACAAAGAGACATCCTACTTAATGGAAGAAGACATTTGCCAATGATACATCTGATATGGGGTTAATACCCAAAATGTATAAAAGACTCATACAGCTCAACACCAAAAAAGAAGGAAACAATCCAATTTAAAAATGAACACAGGGACTATATCAAACTGAAAAGCTTCTGCACAGCAAAAGAAACCATCAACAAAACAAAAAGGCAACCAACAAATTGGGGAAAGACATTTGCAAACACCACCTTTGATAAGGGACTAATATCCAAAATATATAAAGAACTCGTACAACTCAACAACAATAAAAAGAACCCAATTAAAAAATTGGCAGAGGATCTGAACAGACACTTCTCCCAGGAAGACATACAAAAGGCCATTTTATATATATATGGTCAACTCTTATGGAAATGCACATCGAGGCCACAATAAGAGACCACCTCACACCTGTTAGAATGGCTAAAATATGTATTTACTGCACCTTAATATAAACTTTGCAAAATGGTCATTCCTGTTATTTACCACTACTTCTTCCAAAACATAAATTTGAGGAGTATTAATGAGGTTGTTTAATTTACCTTTTGGATAAATGAATGGTATTGTTCTTAGCTTTGTTATCTGCAGTGTTTCCTTATATCTGAACCCTTAGAAGTGAGTTGTTTTTGTTTAAGTTTTATAACTAGGATCTGCCATTTAATACCTGACTCAATTTAATCATATCCAAAGGCAAATTAAAATGCTCTAAATGTTTACCATAGAGATTTCAAAAAAGAAGTTTAAATAATTGAACAGGAAACAAAAATAACCTCTTTGAGGTGAAACTCAATAATGTTCTAAGACCAACAAATAAGAAACAGTTTCTCTTTTAACTTAGTTACAATAAAAACAGAAATCTTATTTACATTGATAATATAGATCTGAATTCTAAAATTGAACTGTAGCCAACAAAGGACATCACCCAGACTTAACAGACACATCTCCATCATTAATAGGAGGTCTTGCCTGGGATGATTCCTCACTCACATTTTCTATATCATGCATGGGTTACGGTATTTATTCTTCAAACAATAAGCATATTTTTAGTTATACTCTAATAAATTTACATTATGATATAATATGTTTGTTTAAACTGAAATCACTCTTCTCAATAAAATAGTTTTGATAGATTTCTAGGGAATTGTGTTAGTTCTCTCTCTCCTCTTTCCCACCTGTCACCCTAGATAAGCCATAGCTTGACAGAATGTGAGGGTAAAATTATAATATCCCTTTGATTCAGAAGACAAGTTATACACTCATAGGTTACTGAAATAGTAAAATATTAGTGCCAAAATCCCCTTAAGAATTGAATGGTTTTTAAAAATGTCTCAATTTAAAGACCAAAAAATGATGACTAGTGAGGTCTATTGACTTTTCCAGGGACACATAATGAGGACTGGGATAGTTATACAGCAATAGTGGGGAAGTAAGGAATTAAATGCTGAAATAAGGGCTGCAGCAAAAATTGCAAGAAAAAAAGAAAGAAAAAGAAAGACAGAAATGAAAATTATTTAAATTATTTAAAGTCTTGTTAACATTATATAACACTTAAACTTTCAGAGACAGGAAAATACAGGAAAGCATTCTAAATAGGAGCACCACAGCCTGAAAAAAAGGGTAACTTGTTCTCAACCAAGATCTGTTTGGCTCATCTAGAAAGTGTGCATTGGGAGAAAATGTAAGGAATTATACCCATTAGGAGATAAACTCTGTGTCCAATTTGTTTTTTTCATAATTAAAAGTAAGCCAAGGAATTAGTGCCATGAAGTCTGTTTGACACCGATTTCCACACGACTTCCACCATAGCACACTGCCTTCCAAGAGGATGAGCAATGGAGAAATTGAACTGGTCTACATTTTGGGAAAAACACTTCAAAACCAAGTGTCTTGTGTGTGACTTTAACATTGAGGCCAGTGATAAGCTACTGAGGACAACGAAGCCATTGCCTATCTTCTATGTCATTTAAATTTGTTTGTACTTTTAATCATTTCAATCATATAAAAAAAGAATGACAGTAGTATAAAAATAACCCAAGTTCACTTCACCACTTTGATTTATGAAATATTAATATTTTGCTCTATTTGTTTCATGTTATTTTTGTTTACAGGAGTAAAGGTTCCAGGTATGATTGAAGCCCCAATTGTTGCCATCCCTGTCCTTCCTTGGAGAAGTAACCATTAACCTCAGTAAACTGAAGTTGCTGTGTGGTCTTCTGTAGCTGTGTTACTCTGTTTTTTTTTTAAGATTTTTATTGGGGAATTGGGGGAGTTGAACAGCATTGGGGAATCAGACCAGACAAGTTGCTGTCGTTTTGTTCTTCAGTCTAGTTGTGGGGGATGCCGCTTCACTGGCCCAAGTTGGAATTATGATCATTGAGCTCTTCCTGGATGAGGCAGTTGGTCGCTGGCCATTGAACGGCTGCTTCCAACAGCTCTTGGCATCTCACGACAGCTCTCGCCGGCTGCTGGCCACTCACACTGGCTGCTAGCCACTCACGGTAGCTCACAGCAGCCCACTGCATCAAGGGCTGCAGCCTACACCATCGCCAGCCACTCACAGCAGCCTACCTCCAGGTCAAGCTGTTGTTCACAATCTTAGCTGTAGAGGGTGCAATGTCACTGGCCCATGTGGGAACCGAACCGGCGGCCCTGCTGCTCAGAGCTCACACACCCAAGCCAACTCTTAACAACTGAGCCACTCGGCTGGCCCCTGTGTTATTCTTTACAACATATACTTATGTCTATAAACATGTCTAGTACTATTTTATGTGTTTTTAAAATATTAATAATTGACATCACACAATATGCTTTTTGCAACTTTTCAGTGTTATGTTTATAATACATCAATATTGATACATGTATATATAATTCATTTATCTATGCTTGTTAGGTTAATTTATTATTTTTATTGTAACAGCTGGATTGAAAGAATAGCAACAACTAATTATGTTTTAATTACTACTAGACATTTTGATTTTCTATGATTATTTCTTATTACAAACAGTTCTGAAAATTGTGTTGTGTTCATCTCTTTCAGCAAATATTTTAGAATTTCTCTAAGGCAGCTAACAAACAGTGGTCTTATTGGACTGTAAGCTATGTACTTCTTAAAATTTATGAGATATTGCCTCAAGGCACCCAAAATGGTTGTGCCTGTTGTGCACCATATGGAAGATATTTGTATGTACTTGTTAAATTGCCATCTAATTGTGTCCCAGATCATCATTCTGGGCCTGGGAGGTGACAGGCCATATTTTCAAGTTGAAAAGGATACTATGTTCTCTGCCATCCTTGAATTTACCCTGTTTGATTGGTTCAACTGCTCAAATCACAGAATCCTGTGAATAAAGTGTATTCGTTGTTCTTATTTGCTACTTTTAGCTTTTTGGGCTACCAAAGTCAGGGATAAAAATTTGCTGCATGGCCTTGCCCCACGAATACTTGCTACATATGGACCCATGCATACCTGTGATATTCTGCAGTAATTCAATCAGTACCAGAGTAGGTCATCCCCTTAAATCTCCTGTAGTGTTATTAAAGATTCTTAGGTCACAGTTCCTACTGACTTTTTGAAATGACCAACAGACTAGATGTAGTGGTCTTTTGAGTGAAATAATTGGTATCATTTTATATGCTAAAGAGACTTTAAACAATGTGAATTGCACTGCATATGCTGGGAACCATTTAGGCATTGAAGTTTCACTAACCAGAGGCCAGAATTCATTTAAGCATCAAGGAACAATGCCTCATTTCCTGAACTTTACCCCAGACAGAGAGTGACAAATTGATCTTGCTGATGGTTATCTGAAGCAAACTATATCACAACTAGTTGATTCTGGTCACATTCCTGTTTCATATATCATATCTTCACTTTTCCAACCAATTAAGCCTTTGCCTGTCAAATAAGGAAGTTGAATTGTGTTTACACCACATAGTCCAGGAAAAGCAAACCTTCTCTTCCATCACTCTCACTAAGTGATATGGCGAATTAAGACCTGCAACTGCAATCTCTCCAATCAACTTCATGAGAGCTAGGATCAGGCTCTGACACCCAGCCACATGGTATCAATAAGAAAAATGTGTTTCCCTCATTCACCATTATTTAGGGTGAATGACTTAGTGGGAAAAACCACAGCTGGGTTTTGGCCTTTAAATCCCCTTCTCAGGGCAGTCCATTGCAGTAAACACCTTATTTGCTACAACTCTCTCTACTAACAATTGGTTCTCTTTGATAATTGTGTTATTTTCAGAGAGGGATTCTGGAAGAGACAGTAAGAGATGTAAATTCAGGTTTCCAATTTCTCAGAATCTTCTCAAATATGTTTATATATTTGTTCCATAGTCACTTTTAAGTTACAGGGAACTAAAATGTAGATAAAATAGTTTTAAATCTGATTTTATTTGGTTGTACTGTATTAATTACATTTTCTAATGTCACACTTTAATAGATGCAAATCTTTGGCTGCATATTTTATTGTATAGGTGTATGTTAATCATAAGGCTTATTGATGCTATGTTTTTAAGATATTTATTTCCAATATCTCAATACATAATGCCCTGGTAAACAATTTTGGGCATACATCTTGGTCTGTTTTTCAGATTGCATATTGTCATTCATTTTATACCTATATATTTTGCATCTATTGTGTGTCAGAGACTGTTCTTAGTACTTTTAAAGAACTAGTTATAGGTAATTGAACAGAAACATGAGACTCCAGAAATGTGAACATTTTAATACTATTTATAACTGTTGGCAAATTTGCTCCCATGCTTTGAAAATTATAGATGGTCTTCAAGCACTGAACATTTTAAGGCTTTAAATTGGCTGCTGATCTGCTGGAGTTTGAGATTGCAATACCTGCTTTTCCTTTGCTGCAGAGTTCAATATATTAGAAGATACCTTCAAAAAATTATCATCAAAAGAAGGTAGTAATAATAGCTTTACTGAGATAAAAAGACTACAGAGTACTTCAACCTGAGGTCCACACTTCCTGTTTCTCATGCCTTCCCATTGAAAAAAAAAGTCCCAAGGAGAGACAACTGAAGGAGTTGGGTCAGAAAGCACAGATCCTGCTAGCCAAAGTACAGGCTAGAACCTACAAGCACCATGGCAGTTCCACTCATCTATGACACAGGAACCAGAAGACCAGGTGCAACTTCCCTTATGCACAGAAATTTTGTGCACACTTATCAGGGCCCTGCTTTTGGCAGAATCTCCCAAGTCAGATTACCTATACCTCTTTCCAGCTTTCTCTCCTCAGAGAGAGAATAAGCAGTAACTATCTTCTGAAAGAACATAATGGTGAATATTTAAAGGTAGTTCTTTGAGAATACTCAATGAGAGTTATAGGGAGAAGTATGTTTTCTTAGAAAGAACAAGACAATAGGGTTTTGATTCCTGGACTTTTATGAACTGTACATTAGAGAAATTCCTTAAATGATCTGAACCTCAAATGGAGAGAATGATAAAACCCACCTCATAGTATTATTGCATAAATTAAAGGAAATAACATTGCTGAGAAATTCTTTTTCCCTATTGAAATTGACAAATCATTGACGGACAGAAAAGTCAAAACAGTTGTTTAATACATTACCTCTTTGAATATTATAGCTAAAGAGGTAAAAAATGATGAAATTAGAAATGCTGTATAGACACTCATTATTATGCCAATGTTTGCTGAATCTTATTGTTCTTCTAGTCCTAATTTATACAAATCAACTACACATAGTAGCCCTACAGTCTTACATTATATGAGCATGCTTATTTTGTTTATATGTAAGATTAAAAGATTTACTTCTGACTTGATATACTTTGGAGCTGTGTTTTAGTTGTTGAGTTGAGTAGCTGTGTCTGTTTTTACATGTGCTAAGTGCTGCTAACTTGTACATCTGGACATGTTCAAAGTTTGATAGTCACATTCATTACCTCTAAAGCTGAAGATTAACGTAATGATAGGCATGCCTATCTTTACTATAGGAGATTTCATAAAAAAATAAACTTTGGCCTGTATGGTGTCATGACAGCTTGCTATAGTAATGATTTCCCATGGCTGCCAAACGAAAAAGTGTGAGCAGTTCAGGATAGAATTTGGGTACTATCCTAATGGTATTATGAAGAGGAAACCCAAAATTCCCAAATCCAACCTGGTCCATCAATCTTCCTCTCCTCTGGATTTCAAAGAGAGTTGCAAACAAAAGGAACAATAGCATAGTAAGAATCTGGTACTGTATGTGCATATGTCTGTGGATATTTCTGGTAAAAAAACAAACAAACAAGCAAGCAAACAAACAAGGCTGAAGCATATGGCATGGACTAGAAGCTTAATTAAAACCTACAACTTCTCGGGCCGGCCGAGTGGCGCGATGGTTAAGAACTCGCTTGGGATGCCAGAGGGCCCCGGTTCGGATCCCACATATGAGGGCCAGTGACACTGCCCTCCACAGCTAAGATGCTGAACAACAGCTCAACCTGGAGCTGGGCTGCCATGAGTTGCCGGCGACGGCGTGGGCTGCAGTCCCTGTGGCAGTGGATTGCCATGGGCTACCGTGTGTGGCCAGCAGCCAGCGTGAGCGGCCAGCAGCCTCAGTGAGCAGCCGCAGTGAGCGGCCGTCCAGAAGCCGGCGACTCTGCCTCGCCAGAGAAGAGCGCAATGATGGTGCCAACTTGGGCCAGTGAAGCAACATCCTCCACAACTAGATTGAAGAACAAAACGACAGCAACTTGTCTGTTCCCCTTCCCCCAATTCCCCAGCACTGTTCCCATCCCCCCAATTCCCCAATAAAAAAAAATCTTTAAAAAAACAAAACAAAAAAACCTACAACTTCTCATTCACATTCCTGTATCAACTAAGAGTTCTATATCTAGCAATATTATCCTTCAAAAGAAAAAAATAGGTAAAGAGAAATTAAGATAAAGAATAAAAATGAGAAAATTGTTGCTAGAAAACATTTTAAAAGAAACATTAATGGGAGTCTTTCAGGCTGAAAAGAAAGAATATTAAATAGTAATTTAAATCTACATAAGAAATAAATATATCAATTTAGTTGAGTGCATAGGTAAATGTATTTATATGTTTGTAACACATTTTCCTTCCTATGTGATTTTTAAAACAACTGTAAAGCATCAGTTATATTAATACATTTGTGTTAATGGCAAAGATATAACTTCTATGACAATAACAGAACAAAGGAGAAGAGAATAAATATATATAAGAACAAACTTTTTATATAATATTGAAATTAAGTCAGTTTTAATCTGAATTAAATTTATATCAATTAACATTAATTGTAATCCCCAGGGAAAACACTGAGAAAATAACTCAAGAAAGAATAGTATAAGAAAGAGTGTATAGATACATTTATAGTATTCAGGGTTCAAAAATAAAATCTTACATTTATGCTCAATAGTTTTTCAACAAGACCACCAAAAAAAGTCAGTGGGTAAATAATGGTCTTTTCAATAACTGTTTCAGGCACAATTAGGTATCAACATGCAAAAGAATGAAGTTGGATCCATACCTCACACCATATACAAAAATCAATTCAAAACAAAGAGATAGAATCAGCAATCAAAAACCTCTGAACAAAAATTTTTGGTCAAGATGGTGAAGTAGGTAAATGCTGTGCTTGCATTTACTCATTACCACATCAATATTACAACTAAGCTACAGAACAACCAACATTGAGAACTCCCTAAAATCTAGCTGAACAAAAGTCCTCCAACTAAAGATATATGGAAGCCATATCCAGACTGATAGGAGAGAAAGAGATGCGGTACAGGCTGGTCCCACATCCAAAAGTGGCTTTTAAAATTTGGGAGGGATATCTTTGCTACAATGGTCCTCTCTAAAAAGCAAGGGGTCCCAACCCCCACCAGGCTCCCCAGCTCAGGAATCTAGTACTGGAAAAAGAAACCCCCACAAACTCTGGCTGTGAAAATCAGCAGAGATTATGGCTAAATGAGACAAAGGGAGACTGGAGTTCTATGCTTTCCTCTTAAACGGCCCATGCACAGACTTACTCATTGACAGGCTCATTTGCTCTGAACTTCAGGGCTGGAGCAGGAGCTTGAAAGGCACTGGGGACATACAAGAATGAAATGAACTGTCTGGTTTTAGGGAAAAGGTTGGAGGGGAAGCTTTCTTCCAGAAAAAAGTACTTGCAGATTCCATTGTTCTTTTGTTGAGCCCTACCTCCCCCCATTACACCCCCAATGTGCAGATGCAGGCTGCCACCATATCTGAGTCTCCATCAATCTGGCTAATACTGTTCACCCTGCCCTGGTGATTCCCTGGGACCCTGCTACACCCAAATTTTGGGCCCACCAAGCTGTTTCCAGTGGATTTGCCATACAAACGGCCTATATTGTCTAATGTTTCAGACTTTCCTAAAATCTCTCAAAAGTTCATAAACAGCAAAAACAATAACAACAACAACAACAACAAAAACCAAGCATCTGGCTTTGACATGCTCCATACCTCTTGCTAGGCAACCCCACACCTGGTACTAGCAGCAACCAGCCTCAATTCACATCTTACACTTCCCCAGGCACCTCCAAGCCCAGTGCAGGTGGCAGCCATCTGCAGATTGCCTTGTGGTTCATTCTAGGTGGATCTGAGCAGGGTACAGTCTGAAGCAGCCGAACTTGGATTGGGTGGGGGGAGGACCCTGTCAGGAGTCCCTGGAGTTGAAATACCCAGTAGCTGGCTTCAGACTATCCAGAGCACCACCCAATGGGGAATTCTCCAATGAGCACCATCCAAAGGGCAGACTGGACAGACATCAGAGCCCCACTGAAGCAATTCCTGTTCCATAGGGTGAGGCACTGCACAACTCCTCCACTGTAGTCTCAGGCAATCCTTACAACCAATTAGCCAGAGGGTCAGACCCTCTGATTTATGTGCAAACAGCAACCTAGGGTCAACTACAAAAGGAGGGCACACACAACCCACACCATGGACACACATGGACTGTGCCATTGGGCCTCACAGGACACCTACTACATAACGCCACTCTACTAAGATCAGGAGACATAGCAGCTCTACCAAATGCATAGAAACAAACACAGGGATAAAGGTAAAATGGGGAGACAAATACACATATCCCAGAGGAAAGAACAGAACAAAACTTAAGAAAATGAAAACAAACAAAAAACAATTAAACTAAATGGAGACAAGCAGTACCAGATGCAGAGTTCAAAACACTCATTATATGCGATGTTCAATAATCTCAGTGAAAACTTTAACAAAGAGATAGGAAACCTAAAGATAGATATAGAAAACATAAAAAAAGAAACAGTCAGAAACAAATGATACAATGACTGAAATGAAGAATACATTAGAGGAAATCAACAGAAGATTAAAGGAAACAGAGGTCTGAATCAGCAACTTGGAAGACAAGGCAGCAGAAAAAAATCCAATCAGAACAGAAAAAAAAAAAAGAATCGAAAAATGAGAATAGTATAAGGGGCCTCTGGGTCAACATCAAGCATACCAACATTCATAGTATAAGGATATGAGAAGGAAGAGAGCGAGCAAGAAATTGAAAACCTATTTGAAAAAAATAATGATGGAAAACTCTCCTAACCTGGTGAAGGAAGTAGACATACATGACCAGGCAGCACAGAGAGTCCTAAACAAGATGAACCCAAGCAGGCCCACACCAAAACACACCATAATTAAAATGTCAAAGATTAAAGACAAAGAGAGAACCTTAAAAGCAGCAAGAGAAAAGCAGTTAGCTACCTACAAGGGAACTCCCATAAGAATGTCAATTGATTTCTTATCAATAATTTTGCAGGCCAGAATGGATTGGCAGGAAGTATTCAAAGTGATGGAAAGCAAGAAAGTACAATCAAGATCACTCAACCCAGCAAGGCTATAATTTAAGATTAAAGGAGAGATCAAAATCTTCCCAGACAAGAAACAGCTAAAAGAGTTCATAACCAGCAAACTACTATTACAAGAAATGTTAATGTCCTAGAAAAAGAAATAGAAGGAGGAGGAGGAGGAAGAGGAGGAGGAGGAGGAGAAGAAGAAGAAGAAGAAGAATGACGACAACAACAACAAGAACAAGAAGAGAAAGAAAAAGGAGACAATATCAAAAATGTGAATAATAAAATCACAATAACGACAGACATGCTAACAATTATTTTTTATGTAAATAGATTAAATGCTTCATTCAAAAGGCAAGGTGGCTGAATGGATAAGAAAACAAAACCCTTACATATGATGCCTACAAGAGACTCACTTCAGATCAAAAGACACACACAGACTGAAAATAAATGGATGGAAAAGATATTTCATGAAAATGGAAACAAACAAACAAAAAGCTGGGTTAGCAGTGCTTATACCAGACAAAATAGACTTGAAAACAAAGGCTATAACAAGAGACAAAAAAGACCCATTAATTCCACTTTTGGGTATTTATCCAAATAAATTGAATACACTACTTTGAAGGGACATAAACATCCACATGTTTATTGAAGCATTATTTACAATAGCCAAGATATAGAGGCAACTGGGGTGTCCAACCATGGATGAATGAATAAAGAAGAAGTGGTTACATATATACAATGAAATAAAAAAAATGAAATCTTGCTATCTTCACCAACATGGATGGACTAAGAGGGTATTGTGCTGAGTGGAACAAGTCAGACAGAGAAAGACAAATGTTATGTGATTTCACTTTTATGTGGAATACAAAAATCAAAATAAACAACCCAAAACAGAAATAGACTCATAGACACAGGGAGCATTTTGATGGTTGTCTGATGAGAGGGGGTTTGGTGCTTGAGTGAAAAAGATAAAGAGATTAAGAAGTACAAATTGGTTGTTACAAATAGTCATAAGGATATAAAATATAGCATTAGGAATATAGTCAATATATTTTAATAACTATGTATGGTGGCAGATGGGTGCTAAAATGATTGGAGTGAACACTTTGTAAGTCATATAAATATCTTATTGCTATGTTGTACACCTAAAACTAATATGTCAACTGTAATTGAAAAAGAAAAAAAATATTGAAAATCAACAACAACAAAAAATTTCTGAATAAAGAGAAACCCAGGACCATCCTACGAATCATGAAGGAAGACTTAAGACGAATTTTAAGCCTGCCATAAATAGAGTAGGGGCAATCACTTCCTGACTCATTCTATGAGGTCAGCATAATCCTGATGACATAGTCTGACAAACACATCACAAGAAAACAAAATTATAATCCAATTTTCCTTATGCAAAGGGATGCAAACATTCTTGCCAAAATACATATTAGCAAAATGAGACTAGTTGCATATTAGAAGGATTGTACCATGACCAAGTAG
>NW_017731771.1:249275-250703 GCF_001890085.2 Hipposideros armiger | reverse complement strand
AGGAAAAACTCATAAATATCTTTGATTAACCGCCTCCATTATATATCTTTTTTTTTACAACAACAGATGACTGAGAGGTGGTCTGGAGCAAGATAAGGATCTGAATCAACAGACCTGCATACATCTTAGGAGGCCATGACCTCCCATGGAAGAGCATGCACCACCTTTTCCTGTCAAATAAATATGTAACTCACTCACCCCACCCAGCAAAGTATAAGTCCTCTGGACAAGGGGCCTAGGGATCTCTCTCTCTCTCTCTCTCTCTCTCTCTCTCTCTCTCTCTCTCTCTCTCTCCCTCTCTCTCACCATCTTTCCCTCTCTCTCCCACCTTTGCTAGGCCCATTCTCTTCTCTGAGAACGTATCACTAATAAACCCTGCTTGCATATTAATCAGCTTGCTGACCTTTGATCCTTCACTGTGTGGGCAAGAAGAGCTGCGCCTCCCGGAACGAAACCATCAATGCAGTGCCCACCCAAAAATTCATGGTACCTAGTACCTGGGCTCCCTGACTCTTTAATTTTACATGGAGCTATTAAGTTTAGTGCAGCCTTTCTTGGAATTGTCATCTCCTTTTCTTTTTTTGATTTTTGTGTATTGATTGTAAGTGAATTCAGCATCCTTCTAGGCATGGACCGGTTCTCTCTAGAAAAACAGACAGAATGTCAGGCACTTTTTAGGCCTTAAATATGAGTTGTAGTAATTTTATTATTTATAGCATTTTATCAGTTCTGCTGATATTAATATTTTAGTGAAAAATTTGCTATTATTTATTTTGATAACTTTTTGTCTAAATTTTTGGAAGAGTTCATGCGTGATTTTAGGTTAGATTTGGGGAAATTATTGGTTTTCTGGCTAAACACCATTGCAAAATTCTCCAAGTTAAGATTTTTTTAGATTTGTATTTAAAATATTCTATCAGCCATTGTTGGCAAGTTTGGCCTAGATAATTTTGAAAAAGTAAAACAAAAATGAATCAATGAGAAAAGCATGAGAATTATAATGAAGAACTGTGAGAATGTATGAGATGTGTCTGTGAATTTTAAATTAAATTTGGGTAAAGAAACCAATACCCTAGCAATAATCTCAATATTTATGAGATGTAATAGGAATGTAGCAAAAAGCAACAGCCCTTGAAGTCATTTTTATCAGATGCCCAAAAATGTAGTCCTAAAGCTTATCTAAAACCCAATTAGCAAAATCTGATGAATAAGGAGTATAAAGAGCTTTCAATTGGGAAGATAAGAAATAAAGATCATAGTCTGTGACTGAAGAGAACAAAGTCAGTTAGTACTATGGAAAAAACAAGAAAAGTGGTACCCATCTAAAGAAAAGGCAATCTGAATTTGAAGACAATGGGTTTTCTTCACCTCATGTGAAAATTAGCCACCTAACAGCAATTTGGAAGAAGCAAAATAAATCAAAATAAA
>NW_017731771.1:246075-247250 GCF_001890085.2 Hipposideros armiger | reverse complement strand
GAATAATCTCATCTCTTTAGAAAAGGAGTTTATTAGAAGAAAAGAGAAGTTTTGGGTGGAGAGGGGAGGTCTTTGGGGAGGTGCATTCTGTGGCACATGCAGGAATGCAGAGACCCAATGCCTGCCTCTAGCTGCCTGCCTTGTTTTCCCCTTGAGACCTGATCCCCTTATAATCTCTATGGGAAGTTAAGTGAGAGGAAGTCTTTTCTTCTGTATCTTCTTTCTGCTGGGCAGGGGTGTAGAGCTGTTACTGCTTATTTGGGAAATTCACGGAACTCTCACCTTATCTTATCTCAGTTGAGAGGAAGGGGTCTCGAGATCCAACTGGAAGACCGTGTTGGCTTCTTTGGTTGGGACTGGCAATCATGTTGGGGCACCATCTGCATCCCCAAAGCCCCTGAATGAGGAAAAACAGATTTTAGCTAATAAATTTCTTAATTTGCAGAGCTCAAAGCTATTGATATAGGGTGGCTATGGGTTTGGAAAGAACATTAGTCTTTAATGTTTACAATCAACAAGTATACTGGCCTGGGAAAATGTTAAAATCTATTTAGTCCCTGGGATGGGATTATTGGAGAGTTAAGTCTGGAATGGCTTGGGGAATGTTGGGAAGTCACAGGTTTTAAGTAGTTATCTAAAGCCAGGGTGGGTGAGAGATATTCTGTGATTCAGTCTAGGAGCAATCTTTAATCTAGGATTCAGAAACTGATTAGAAGAGTAATCAAAGCCTGGGGCTAAGAAACTAGGGAGGAGACTTAAAAGTTTTCCAGTGGAGTGGGGGTGGAGAGTAAGGGAACTACTAGCTTGGCCCGCATAATAGGCAGGAATAGCTCTTTGCCCCTGCCCAGCAGGAAGTAGATACAGAAGCTAAGACCTTTTGTCCCTCAATTTCCCATAGAGATTTTATGGGGATCATGTCTCTCAAGAGAAAACAAGGCAGGCAGTTAGAGGCAGGTATTGGGTGTCTGCATTCCTGCACATCCCACAGAATGTGACCACCCAAAAGACCTCCCCTCTCCACCCAAAACTTTCCCTTTTCATTGTAATTATCTACCCTTATGGGGAAACAAATGAGTACAAAATACTGTACCTGACTGGACAGAACCAGTAACTTACAGGTGCACAGTAAAGGCCATAACTTTCATTTCACCGGGGCCTGATTATACCATCATTAT
>NW_017731771.1:243934-244945 GCF_001890085.2 Hipposideros armiger | reverse complement strand
TAAAACCCACAACAGAAAAATATTACCCTAAATAGGTGCAATGAATCTGTCAGATTAATTAGAAAATAAAATACCTAATTATTAAGTTTCAACAATAAAATTATACTTACAATCTCTTTCTGGAATGTCTGAAAGGATAGTATTTATATGGGCCAAGTGAGTAGCTCCCACGGGACAACTTTTAAGTTTTCTTGTCCTATAGAAATTTTAAGTCTCTTTGCCTAGTTTCTTAGCCCCTGGCTTTAATTACTCTTCTAATCATTTTCTGAATTCTAGACTAAAGATTGTCCCTAGGCTGAATCACAGAATACCACCCTGGCTTTATATAACTACTTAAAAGCCTATGACTTCCCAACATTCCTCAAGCCATTCTGAACCTAACTCTTGGATAATCCCATCCCAGAGACTAAACAGATTTAACAATTCCCCAGGCCAGTATACTTGTTGATTTTAAACATTAAAGGCTAATGTTCTTTCCAAACACATAGCCACCCTACATCAATAGCTTTGAGCTCTGCAAATTAAGAAATTTATTAGTTAAAATATATTTTTCCTCATTTAGGGGCTTTGGGGATACAGGGGTTACCCCAGCAAGATGGCCAGTCACAACCAAAGAAGCCAACACAGTCTTCCAGGTGGATCTCAAGACCTCTTCCTTTCATCTGAGATCAGATAGGGTGAGAGTTCTGTGAATCCCCCAAATAGGTGATGTAGGCTATTTCTCGTGCCAGGGCCATGGTCTTATGGAACCTAAGAATGAAAACACAGACCAGAGAGGTAAAATTGCAGTAAAGGAGTTTATTAGAAGTAAAAATACATTTCAAAGAAGCAAAAGTGTGCCCAAGCAGTAGAGAATAGATCAAGGGCCATTATTAGAAAAGAAAGTACACTCCAAAGAGTTTGGAGCAGGCCCCGAAGCAGAGGCAAGACTCAGAATGCTCAAAAGGCATTGGCTGGTCAGGAATTGGAGTCTTTATCCCTTCTTTCTCTAGAATGGGCTATTCCTCTCTG
>NW_017731771.1:241549-243849 GCF_001890085.2 Hipposideros armiger | reverse complement strand
AGTAGTATCTGACATGTTGTAGGAACTCTGTAAATGTTAGTTCCTTCCTTCTCTTAAGAGAATGACTTTCCTTTTATGGAATGGGTAGGGAAAAGGGATATGAGAAGATCAAATATTGGTGAAAACATTAAATGAAGACATTTTAATGTACAGATTTTAGGTCTCTTTAAGTTAGCCTTAATGAATCAAAAGACTGAGTTGGAGTAGCTTGTGGTAAATGTATCAGTTTTTATTTATTTTATTTTTTTTAGCTGAGCCATACTGCCACCTGTTGGCAGCTCAGCGGCAGCTCAGCTCAGGCTGTGAATCGAACTGGTGACCCTGTTGCTCAGAGCTCATACTCTTGAGTGAGCTTTTAACCAGCTGAGCCATTCGGCTGGCCCATAAATGCATCATTTAAAAAAATTACCTGCTTAATCTACAGAGGCTCTTTCACTTGCTCCAGGCCTGTAATTAAGAATTGTCTGAATAAGCACCAGTATTATAATCGAGATATAAGAGAGAAAAGATGAAATGCAGGGAAGATAAAGCTTACAGCTTTCTTCTGAGTGAAAGATTGCTCACTTTACATAACAGAGTGAGCCTTCAAAAGTGCTTACAATTGGAAAATTTTACCATTTCTTTTTAACTTTACAAGTAACATCAATGTGCTAATTATTCTAAAATGAGCTCAGAATTTGCTGTATGGGTACACTTTATGAAATACTTGAGCCCCATTACACTAAGAAATAAAAGGCTGCAAATTCATTTCTGTTAATTCATGCATAATTGAAGCAGGGGCTGGTGTGAAGCCTCCAGAATATGCACATTTTGGTTCTTTTGTTCTGACTGCATTTGTAGTTAAAGGTTTACAACAACAAAAAGGGGTAAATCAATACATGAGGTGATAATTTTATGAACTATTTAAATGCATAATGAAGATACTCCTAAAAGTCTTAAACTGTATAAGCACTTCACTAAATATGTATCATAAAAATCTTGTTTTCCTTTTATATAAACCCACCATATCGTGATGGGATTCATGTCAAGCTGTGGCAGGGAGCCTTAGACAAAGGCTTTCCTGGACCACATGGCCACCAAGACTAGCGTGTTTCACATTTCCTAATTCNAGCCCTGACCCAGGCGGGACTCGGGGCTATATACCCTGAGGTTTCTGGGTTAGCAGCTAAGGTTCCTTATTAGGACATGCAGCCTTGTGCCAGTTCCTGACTGGCTCCCAGGTGAGGTAGGAATTCGGAAATGTTAAACGTGGAAGTCTTGCTGACTATACAGTCCAGGAATGTCTTTGTCTGAAGCCCACGCAAAATCCTTAGTGACCACATGATCTGGGAAGGCCTTTGTCTAGGGCCCATTGCCACAGTTCTACATCCATAGAGGAACAGCCCATTCTAGAGAAAGAAGGGATTAAAAACTCCAGGTCCTGGCCAGTCACAGCTTTTGAGCTTCTTTTGCTTGGCCTGCTCCAAACTCTTTGGAGTGTACTTTCTCCTCTAATAATGGCCGTTGAACCATTCTCTACTGCTCGGTCCCACTTCTGCTTTTTTTGAAATGTATGTTTTCTTCTAATAAACTGTCTTTTCCTGCAACTTTACCTCTCTGGTTTGTGTCTCCATTCTTTGGTTCCACGAGACCACGATCCCAGTACACACATACAATCATACATTAAAAAATTATGTTTCAGTGCTATACAAAAAAATTTAAAAAATATCTCAAATAGGTGCAACAAATCTGTGAGATTAAAGATGCCACTATGAAATACATCTTTGCTAAGTCACAAACACGACTGGTGATAGGTTACAGTAGAGGGGGAAGATACAAAAGTGATGCGTCATGATACTTAAGTTAACTGTTAGATATTTGAAGATTTGTGTGCAATGAATCTGTGAGATCAGTTGCACCTGATGGAGGGTTAAAAGTGGGTGGTAAGTTTGGTTGTGGTTTACAACCATTACATATAGTATAAGGAGGCTCAGTTCTATAGGAGGCTTTAAATAAGAAGAGTATGCAATAGAGACTGTGCATGAACAAAAGGGATCCTATGGAAAGTAACGTCACAGGGTGATCTGATCATAAATTCATAACTGGGCAAGTCATGGTGGATAGTCATGCCCCAGGTCTATAATTTCTTTAGTGAAAAGTTTAAGCCAGCCCGTGCATCCTTCAAAGATTAACACACCCTTGAAATACCAGAAATAATACCTCTTGAACAGGAATTAACCCTCAAGAGAACACATAATCTTGTTAACTGTCCTATAATCCAATCCCCACCTTGCTTCCTCCAATCTTTCTTATGTCCCCTC
>NW_017731771.1:238966-239879 GCF_001890085.2 Hipposideros armiger | reverse complement strand
AGGGGGTTGTACTTACTAGTGAACCAAACAAAACTTACAGGCTTAACATCTATCTCACTAAATGCCTGCCTTACATGCATCTCATTAGATTGTAAAGTGTCTGTTCTCCTGTCTCTCTTGCTTACTCCAGCTCTGCAAGAACAGGATCCATCCAACATGTCTTGGTTTTATTCCAAAGACCCAGGACAGTTATCATGTTGTGGTGTCAATGGACATTTAAAACAATCACTTAATTTCTTATTCATTTTCTTTTTTTCATTTATTGATTTGTTTGGTGCTATAGTTCAATATATCAAAATCCTGTCTGAGAATCTATCCCTAACAGGTCAAAATCTATAGTGCAAATCTCTTTGCCAGGTCTTAGCAATAATAAAGAGCAGCTCCTGGAGCTTTGCCAAGCATTCCTTGGCTAACTCTCTGTTTTCTGGCACAAAAGTCCTCCACCCCACCTGCTAATTTTTTCTAGAGTTAGCAAGTTGCAACTTTGCTGGCTTTTTCTAACAATGATGTTCACATTGTATACTTTTAGTAAATTAAATAAAAGTAAATAAATGTCATGTTGAGATTTTTGTACAACTTGTTCAAATAGCTCCATCACCTTAAGTTGTCAGTCACCTTGGGCTGGGACAGAATGTAGCAAAACAGCATCCAGACTTTAACCAATCAGCATTAATTCTTCCCTTTGTCCCCATCAGGTTATGTGACTTCTGGATGCTTACTGAACATTTTTGAGCCTGACTATCTTCATTTGTCAAACAGGAATGACTATGTTCATTGCTGAACTCATAGAATTGTGGGGAAATTCAAAGAGGTAAGAATGTAATATACATCACACAGTAGTATCTGACATGTTGTAGGAACTCTGTAAATGTTAGTTCCTTCCTTCTCTTAAGAGAATGACTTTCCTTTTATG
>NW_017731771.1:237286-238316 GCF_001890085.2 Hipposideros armiger | reverse complement strand
TCTCCTTTAATAATGGCCCTTGAGCCATTCTCTACTCCTCGGGCCCGCTTCTGTTTCTTTGAAATGTATTTTTTCTTTTAATAAACTCTCCTTTTCTGACACTTTACGCCTCTGGTCCATGTCTCCATTCTTTGGTTCCATGAGACCATGATCCCAGACACACACAAAAATACTCATCAAAAAACCCTGCTTCAATAGGTAGCCTGTACCAGGAAGACAGCTATTGCCAGGGATAAGTTTTTACATCAGAAAGATTTATCTGCATGGACATGTTTACCAAATGGTTACCAAACATTTGCTCTTTTCATCTTCCTGTGAACTGTCTTCCTCCCCTTTGAAGTCCCAAACTCTTGTCCCCTTCTCCTTCAGGACAGCATATAAACCTCAATTGCCTGACTGTCAGGAGACTCATATATTTGTGGTTCTTGTACATCCAAAATTAGGTTTTTTTCTCCTGTGTCAATTTAATTATTAGACCAACCAAAAAACCTAGAAGGAATAAAGGGAAAGGTTTCTCTCCCTTATAAGTGCCAAGATAATATGTATTTAGTATATGATGGAGAATGGATCTAATTTTCAGTTCAGAAAAGTGGCTCTAGGGCATTGGGGCCAATTTTTTTCAATTGTCTTTTAAAAAAATTAAAAGAAAAATCATTCTGGTAACTTCTTGGTGAATATGAATGGGGGTATTGGTTAACTGAATTTCTTAAAGTTTTAAGCTGAGCCACTTTAAAAATTATCCCTTTTGAAAATCTTGTTAAAATATTGAAATCAAGCCCCCAATGCTCCCTGTCCCTGCCTCATCAATAAATGCAACTCAGCCTTATGATTATATCTTTATTTGTCTCAGTAAAGATTTTCTGTTACAAGATGAAAGTCATTATATCTATTATCTCATGACCAGGTGTTAGAGACTAAACACGTTTGCAGTTGCTTAGTCCTTTGTTCTTTGCCCCCACCCCTCCTAACCCCATGCTCCCAGATAGTAATCTAGGATTGTACCTCCCAGGCATGTCAGTCACCTAGAAGG
>NW_017731771.1:229573-235056 GCF_001890085.2 Hipposideros armiger | reverse complement strand
CTTTTTTTGATATGCATCCAGATTAATTTGTATTTGTTTTTTGGCTATGTCCAACTGCCCTGCAAAATCTCTTGGAATGGCTACTGTTTAAAGGGTGGACAAAAGAAATTGGCTTCCATGAAATGCATTCCCATCGATAGAATATGAAAATGTCCATGTTCTCTCACTCTTACCAGGTCTAGGGTATTTTTTAAATGACATTTTGATAAATAAATTTAGCATCTTATTTTATTAAGATTTACATTTGCCTAATTACTTATAGGCTTGAGTATATTTTTAATATCTTTCTGACCAGAAAATGAACTTACTACAGAGTGAACTTTCCTCTGATCCATGCCCACAGTCCTGAACTCAGCTAGACATATGGAAAACCAATATCCCTGATCAGAAGGAACCAGGGGGTCTTGTGCAAGGCTGGAGTGTGTGTGTGTGTGTGTGTGTGTGTGTGTGTGTCTGTAGACACACATGCACACTCGTGCTAAACCTCTATTGAATTCATTAATGTACAAAATATATGATCAACTTCTATCCAACAATTTTAATACAATTACACCATGCTGAAAGCCTGAGAATGAAGAGACAAAGATTATAGACCATGCTGTAATTCAATTATGGGACTATAGAAAAGGAGGAAAGTAATAAAGGCTGAATTTCCACATTTGCAAATGAGTTAATGCATCTGGCAGAAAAATCATGCATCTTTAAGATGCTAGTGCACACAGAGGTGAAGGCACAGAAACAGCACAAAGAGTTTGCTAGGAACAAAGCAAGAAAGCAGAGGTTAAGAAAAATGAAACATCAAAGCTGATAACACTTGAAGACCCTGCTTTCAATTCCAATGATGTTTGGTATATTTGAAAATAGTTGACATGTTGTTTCTCTATTAAATTTGTGTTTTCATGCTGCCTTTGCTCTTTCAGGTGCAGGTAGTACAAGCACAAATATAAAAAAGAAAAAATAGTACAAGTACAAATATAAAAAAAATACATTTTTGCAGTATTTTGCAAAATCTAAGTGAAAAGTGCTGAATATTTTGCAAAAACTTATCCTTGATCAGTTTTGCAAACCCAAGGCCTCCATGTAATTAGAGTAAACACAGAGAACAGTTTTTGCTGATATTTCTAGTTCCTTCTTTCTCCTTCCCATCACATCCTGGCCTTTGCATTCTTGAAAGTCTTCCCTGGAACCCATTGTTCCTTTTTCTTACTGATCTATTTCTCTGCTTTATAAATTTCTTACAGGAGCTTTCTATCCTCTGAAGGACTGCACAATGCATCTCAGAGGAAAGATGTAGACTAATTGACTACTGAAGATGGTTTGTACAGAAAAGCAATATTTGGAGAAGGACAGTGGGTGTCAGTATGGGGGCCAGATTTGGAGCTAATTGAATAAGCCCTGGAGATCCACATAAAGCACATGATAATTTGCTGAGATTAATTAGACATAAACCCAGAAGATGGATGCTGGAGAGGAATAGGAAGAGAAATTAAAGGCAGAAAGAACATTACAGAAATATAACTACTGTGTAAATTCATATTTGAATTAATATTGTAGAAATGAAAGATGAGGAGCATATATGAATATAGATTCATCCTTGATTCAATCATCAAAATTTGTTGGACATTTGTGTTGAATGCTTTGTGAATAACCAAAGTTGCATCAGATATCTTTTGCCTTCTCACTCCTCTTACAACTAATTATTTATATTGTTTTAAAAATTTACTTCAAGCATGACCTGCTGGAGAAAGCCTTTTCTGATACTATTCTTCTTTGAGATTGGTGCCCATGTCCATGCTGGGACAGTCCAAGGTTAAGTGCTCCTTTCATTGTTTAATTAGCTCTTTCCATGCACATCATTCACTTTGTAATGTGAGGCCCTTGAAGGCAGGAACTATGTCCCATTAATCTTGGTATCCCCCAGAAAATAATGCAGTGCCTGCAACAAAGGTGGCATCAGCATTGGCCTAAGGAATGATGGCCTCAAGTATGGAGGAAAAAGTGATATCTGGTACACAGTGTTGTCACTGACTTTGATTTTTCTGTGGAGATACTGAGTTATCTTAATCATGTGTTGTGTGCGAGGAGATATTAAGTGTCTAGAAGAGATATAAAGATGGTTAAGGCAAAGGCACAGTGCAGGCCAGGAAATAAGGCTCTGTTCAGATTGGGAAAAGGAAGATTCAGTATTGGGTCTAAACAGAGAGTAAAGACCATAAATGAAGGGATGAAGAAGTAGCATGCAAAATCAAAGAGCTGAAAATATGTAGGAAATTTAATGTAAGAGTAGTTGGGCTGTACAGTTAAGTTTAGAGACTGAAATCAATTGAGGGTCCTGGAGGCCAATTTTTATGTAGTGTCACCCCTATGACACACTACATGCTTTCTGCTTAAGATGTCACAGGAATCAAAGCAGGGGGCATCACATACAGCAGAACAGAAAGATGCTAGAGAGGTAGGATTTGCTTTCCAGTAAATGGGCTGGGTGGGTTTATGGATCCCATTCATTTATTCACTCATTAATGCAACATTGCTGAATGTTCAGTAAGTCATATCATAGTGTGAGAAACTGAGTTGGTACTCAATAAATGTTTACCAAATAAATGCTAGATGCTCTGAGGATTGCTGAACTAAGATAGGTGTTCTATAACTAATTCTAATTAGAATGTGAATATTTAGAGGAATATAGAGGACTAGAGAGAACCCCATTGAAAAGGCATCGAATGATTTTAGCCTAGAAAGATGAATAAGCACATAGGAAGGAGAAATTGTGGAAGAGAAATCTAGACATTGGGGAAAGCAGGAATAAACATTTATAGCAGCAATTAACACACATACCTTAGAAAATGTTAGGAGCCCCATTTAGACAAAGAGTAGAGCAGGTGTACAGCCACCAATAAAATGAAGATTCTGTTGGTGAGATGCTCCCACTGCATACCAAGTGAATGGTAGGTGTAAGTCAAAATTGTATAAATGTATACAACACTATAGTCTCAGTTTCTGTTGATCTGAAAATATCCCTAGAGAATTCACTCCTCTCTCATAGCATCTCTTTTTCAGGTTAAGCATCTATTTTTTTCACAAAGATCATGATAAAAAGGCATCAGATATTTCAGATATTAAACGTGCACAGAACACAGAAACAGGTAGAGAACCAAGGATCAGCAGGCTTTATGCCTGACTATCAATTTAATTTTGGACAATGGCCTTCCCTTGTGAATCTCAGTGTTTCCATGTATTAAAAACAACACTGAGCTCAATCTCTCTCTCTTTCCTGGCCTTAAGAAGGTTTACATTTGTTTTTGTCTTCTGTTCACATCTAGTTAAAACACAATGAAAGAAAGTACATGGCCTGATGAGGGCAATGCCTCCCTACAGCAGGTTTTTGGTTTTTTGTTTGTTTGTTTGTTTTTTGCAAATGGAGATTTATATATTTTTACTGTTTCTGAAATCAAGGGTTTATAGGAAGAAAACAAAGGTGAATTTTTGATTGTTGCTTTTAATAGCTATTAGCAAAATGAAAATGGTATATTTTTCTTCATGCATGCCTAAAAGCTAATAATAAACTCTAGGTGTATATAGTAACAGAAAATAAGGCCACAGGCTATTAATTCAGAAATGAAATCATTAACATAAAAAGGGAGCTCTATGCCCCATGAATTTTTATCTTTAGGATAAGTCCAGGACTGGATTTTTAGAAGACACTCTCCCTTTAAAATACTCAAGTGTATTACTTATCATCATCATTTTAGCATTGACTCTAACTTCATAATCTTAGTCAGTCTATGGTTTGATGATAACAGCAATTCTCATCCAAGAGCTGCTTCTCATTTTGTTTTTGTGGTTTGGAATGTTCCACATCCTAAAATCAAATACCACTCTTTCTGCATGAAGTTTTCAATTACTGTAGCTGAAATGTTCCTCCCAAATGTGTCACTGAGGTGGCTGTGTCACTTAGAGACCTTTTCTCTATTCTACTGTATATGACATCGCCTTTTCTGCACCACATGCCCTTGCTGCTATTTAACTTCCTTCATTAAGTGTTCTTCACTCCTGCAGAGCTCTGCAGAGGAAAAGATTGTTTGGCATGCTAAGACCATATTTCTCATCCCACCCTCCTTTCAGAAACCAATTTTATCTTGGGGAAAAAAAAATCAAACACGGATTTTACAGCATCACATTCATACAGCCTGAAATTTACTAATACCATCCAGCACAATGCACTTAATACACATATATGATTCCCATTAGAGTATAAAAGACTGTTTCATCACTGATTCCACCTCAGATTTTGGGTGCTCTATTTTTCTTGTCCTACAAGTAATATGCGGTGGACATTAGGAGGGCTATTGAAATACTAAAATTCCAAGCATTTATAACTAAAAGTGATATAGGTTTCTATTGTGTTTCATAATGTTGGACCATAGATTAGCTTGATGCATTTGAAAACCACATTTCTGTAGAGTAAAATGACATAAAAATGCAGATAGGACTGTATGAGAATTTAGAAGGAAAAAGGCCTGCCTGAGGTCATATGATTAGATTCTTGGCTTAGGTATGCACTTGCTCTCTGAAGGATTGGCTACCCTCCAGGGATGTAAGGAACAGGATGTGGAGCTTGCCCAAGGTCTTTGAGACTGGGATGGACTCCAAGGATTCATCCTAATCAGTACCATGAGCTGGCCCTGGGCCCTAGACAGATCCAGGACTGGTACCGTGTGTTGCTTACGCATACGCCATTTGGCTCTAAGCCACCTTTGTTAGAAAACCCTTAAGAAGCCCAAGGAGGCAGGGATGAGCAGCAGCTCTTCCTCAACAGATTCCGCTGTGTCATGACTCTGAGAAATGCCTGTGATACTTTGATTCTGGTGCTGAACTGCCCGTGTTGCTTGAATACCAGTGCTGAACTGGATGGAGGGGCCCTGGTGGTATGATGTAACTATTTACTTTCTCTTTCCTTTAGCTCTTTCCCTGTTAACAATAACCCTCCTATCTACTCTCAAGTGGCTTGTGGTGGTGTGTCTTGCATATTGAGCCCCAGAATAGAACTCAGTCTGTGCATAGCTATCAATACAGATTAATTATCGAAAGAAAGACATTACATTTCCTTGGTTCAGTAAATCACCTGAAGTTTGTTAGAAAAACAGATTTACTCTGATCCCTAAATTAGAATAAGATGTTAAATATCCAGTAGTTTAGTTTTTTGTGTGTGTAGGTGAAATAAACATTTTTTGAAAATTTAGTTTCAGGTGCACAACACAATGCAATAGTTATAATTTTTACCTTTCAAAGTGACACCCCCTCCCCCAATCTGCCACCCCACTTCCTCCCCAATATGATACATATCTATTACAATTCCCTTGACTCTACTCCCACACTATACTCAATGTCCCGTGACAATATGTATATATATATATATATATATATATATATATATATATATATACATTCACTTATAGTTGACATACAATATTATACAACATCAG
>NW_017731771.1:193342-229228 GCF_001890085.2 Hipposideros armiger | reverse complement strand
ATTTCATTCTTCTTTATAGGGGAGTAATATTCCATTGTATAAATGAACCACAGTTTCTTAATCCAGTCATCTACTGATGGGCATTTCGGTTGTTTCCAAGTTTTGGCTATTGTGAATAGTGCTGCAATAAACATAGGGGTGCATATATTTTTTCGAATTAGCGTCTTGGGTTTCTCTGGATAGATACCCAAGAGTGGAATTGCTGGGTCATACAGTAGTTCCATTTCCAGTTTTTTGAGATACCTCCATACTGATCTCCATAATGGCTGCACCAATCTGCAGTCCCACCAACAGTGCACCAGGGTTCCCTTTCCTCCACAACCTCACCAGCACTTGCTGTTTTATTGATGAAAGCCATTCTGACCAGAGTGAAGTGGTTTCTCATTGTGGTTTTTATTTGCATTTCTCTAATGATTAGTGAGGTTGAACATTTATTCATATGCCTGTTGGCCATCTGTATGTTCTCTTTAGAGAAATGCCTCTTCATATTCTCTGCCCATCTTTTAATTGGGTTTGTTTTTTTGGTGTCGAGTTGAATGAGTGTTTTATAAATTTTGGATATTAACCCCTTATCAGATATATCATTGGCAAATATCTTCTCCCATTCAGTAGGCTGTTTTTTTTGTTTTATTGATGATTTCCTTTGCTGTGAAAAAACTTTTAAGTTTGATGTAATCCCATATATTTATTTATTTTTTATTTCCCTTGCCTGAGGGGATATATTATTAAAAATATTACTGAGAGTAATGTCTGCAAATTTACTCCCTATGTTCTCTTCTAGGAGTTTTATGGTTTCAGGACTTACATTTAAGTCTTTAATCCATTTTGAATTTGTTCTTGTATATGGTGTAAGTAGGTGGTCCTGAAAATGAAGTTTTTTGCATGTCTCACTCCAAATTTCCCAGCACCATTTATTAAATAGACTATCTATACTCCAATGTAAATTCTTGCTTCCATTGTCATAGATTACATGCCTGTATATGGATGGGTTTATTTCTGGGCTCTCTATTCTGTTCCATTGGTCTATGTGTCTGTTTTTATGTCAGTACCATATACTGTTTTGATTATTGTAGACTTGTAGTATGATTTGATGTCGGGTAACATGATATTTCCCACTCCCACTTTGTTCTTAGTTCTCAAGATTGCCGTGGCTATATGGGGTCTTTTATGTTTCCAAATAAATTTTAGGATTATGTGTTCTATTTCTGAGAAAAATGTCCTTGGTAGTTTGATAGGAATTGCATTGAATCTATATATTGCCTTGGGTAGTATTGATATTTTAATTATATTAATCCTTCCTATCCATGAACATGGTAAGTATTTCCATTTATTTGTATCTTCTTGATTTTTCTCTTCAAAGTCTTATAATTTTCTGAGTACAGGTATTTTACTTCTTTGGTTAAATTTATTCCTAGGTATTTTATTGTTTTTGAAGTAATTGTAAATGGGATTGATTTTCTGATTTCTTCTTCTGATAGCTTATTATTGGTGTATACAAATGCAACTGATTTCTGAATGTTAATTTTGTATCCTTCTACCCTACTAAATTCATTTATCAGTTCTAACAGATTTTTGGTGAAGTCTTTGGGATTCTCTGTATATAGTATCATGTCATCTTCAGATAATGACAATTTTACTTCCTCTTTTCCAATTTGGATGCCTTTTATTTTATTTTCTTGTCTGATTGCTGTTGCTAGAACTTCCAGAACTATGTTGAATAGAAGTGGTGAAAGTGGGCAGCCTTGTCTTGTTCCTGATCTTAAGGGGAAAGCCTTTCCCCATTGAGTACGATGTTTGCTGTGTGCTTATCATATATGGCCTTTATTATGTTGAGATATGATCCCACTATTCCCACTTTGCTAAGAGTTTTTATCATAAATGGTTGCTGGATTTTGTCAAATGCTTTTTCTGCATCTATTGATATGATCATACGATTTTTATTTTTCATTTTGTTAATGTGATGTATTATGTTAATTGATTTGTGAATATTGAACCAAACTTGCATATCAGGAATGAATCCCACTTGATCGTGGTGTATGATCTTTTTAATGTGATGCTGAATTCGGTTTGCCAGTATTTTTTGAGAATTTTTGCATCTATGTTCATTAGGGATATCAGTCTGTAGTTTTCTTTTTTTGTAATATCTTTGTCTGATTTTGGGATCAGGGTAATAATGGCCTCATAAAATGTGCTCGGGAGCCTTCCCTCCTTCTGTATTTTTTGGAATAGTTTGAGGAGAATCGGTATTAATTCTTTTTTGAATGTTTTGTAAAATTCACCTATGAAGCCATCTGGTCCAGGACTTGTTTGTTGGAAGCTTGTTGATTACTATTTCAATTTCTTTGGTAGTAACCAGTCTGTTCAGAGTTTGTTTTTTCTTGGTTCAGACTTGGTAGATTGTATGCCTCTAGAAATTCATCTATTTCTTCAAGAAATATAGGTGGCATATAGTTTCTCATAGTATTTTCCTACAATTTTCTGTATTTCTGTGGTATCTATTGTCACTTCTCCTCTTTCACTTCTGATCTAATTAATTTGGTCCTCTGTCTCTTTTTCTTGTTGAGTCTGGCTAAGGGATTGTCGATTTTGTTTATCTTTTCAAAAAATCAGCTCTTGGTTTCATTGATCTTTAGTATTTTTTTTGTCTATGTTTCATTTATTTCTGCTCTGGTCTTTATTATTTCCTTCCTTGTACCCGCTTTGGTCTTTTTTTGCTGTTCTTTCTCCAGTTCTCTTAGGTGTAAAGATAGTCTGTTGATATGAGATTGTTCTTGTTTCTTTAGAAAGGCCTGCATTGCTATGAATTTTCCTTTTAGGACTGCTTTTGCTGCATCCCATAGATTTTGGGTTGTTGTGGTTTCATTTTTTTTGTCTTGAGATAGCTTTTTATTTCTTTCTTGATCCCAGTTTTGACCCAGTCGCTATTTAGTAGCATGTTATTCAGCCTCCATGTGTTTGTGTGCTCTCTGGGTGTCTTCTTATAATTGACTTGTAGTTTCATAGCATTGTTGTCAGAGAAGATACTCGATATGATTTCAATCTTCTTAAATTAATTGAGATTGGTTTTGTGTCCTAACATGTGATCTATCTTGGAAAATGTTCCATGTGCACTTGAGAAGAATATATATTCTGCCACTTTGGTGTGCAATGCTCTAAAACAATCAATTAAATCCAGCTGTTCTAAAGTGTCATTTAAGGCCACTATTTCCATGTTGATTTTCTGTCTGGAGGATCTGTCCATTGGTGACAACAGGTTGTTGAAGTCCCCTACTATGATAGTGTTACTGTTCATCTCTGTCTTTATATCTGTCAAAATCTGTTTTATATATTTAGGAGCTCCTATGATGGGTGCACAGAGGTTTACTAGGATTATGTCTTCTTGTTGAATTGATCCTTTATTATTATATAGTGTCCTTCTTTGCCTTTTATTGTAGTCTTCATTTTAAAGTTTATTTTGTCTGAAATAAATATTGCTACTCCAGCTTTTTTCTCATTTCCATTTGTGTGAAATATCTTATTCCATCCCTTTACTTTCAGTCTGTGTGTGTCTTTTGATCTGAGATGAGTCTCTTGTAAACAACATATGCATGGGTCCTGTTTTCTTATCCACTCAGCCACTCTACATCTTTTGATTGAAGCATTTAGTCATTTCACATTTAAAGTGAGTATTGATAGGTGCATATTTATTGCCATTTTGTTATTTGTATTTCTGATCTTCCTGGTCTAGCTTCTTTTCCCCTTTCTTCTGTTTAAAAAAGCCATTTTAACATTTCCTGCAATGTTGCCTTGTTGGTAATGAATTCCTTAAGCTTATTCTTTTCTGAGAAGCTCTTTATCTCTCCTTCAATTTTAAGTGATAGCCGTGCTGGGTAGGGCAATCTTGATTGCAGACCTTTATTTTGCATCACTTTGGATATCTCCTGCCACTCCCTTCTGGCCTGCAGTGTTTGTGTAGAAAAGTCCACTGTTAGTCTTATAGGAGTTCCTTTGTATGTTACCT
The DNA here is from genome assembly GCF_001890085.2 of Hipposideros armiger. NCBI lineage: Eukaryota > Metazoa > Chordata > Mammalia > Chiroptera > Hipposideridae > Hipposideros > Hipposideros armiger. Next base: position 225,228 of record NW_017731771.1, on the reverse strand, counting down.
GCTGTCTTTCTCTTGCTGCTTTTAGGATACTGTCTTTGTCTTTAACCTTTGCCATTTTAACTATGATGTGTCTTGGTGTGGACCTGTTTGAGTTCAGCTTGTTTGGAACTCTCTGCACTTTCTGGGCTTGTATGTTGTTTTTCTTCACCAGGTTAGGGAAGTTTTCAGTCATTATTTCTTCAAATGCATTCTCAATCCCTTGTGTCTTCTGTTATCCTTCTGGTATTCCTATGATGCGAATGTTGTTGTGCTTGATGTTGTCCCATAGATCTCTTAAACTATTTTCATTGTTTTTAATTTTTTTTCTTTGTATTGTTCCAACTGGGTGATTTCTGCTATTTTGTCTTCTGAATCGCTGATCCGATCCTCTGCTTCATCTAGTATACTGGTGATTCCTTCTAATGTGTTCTTCATTTCAGTTATTGTATTGTTTAGTTCTAACAGGTAGTTTTTTATGATTTCTCTATCTTTTTTTATGTCCTCACGAAGTTCCTTAAGCATTCTTAATAATCATAGTGTTCTAAACTGTTTCTCTGAAAGGTTGGATACCTCTGTTTCATTTAGCTCCATTTCTAAAGGTTTCTTCTGATCTTTTAAGTGAAACGTTTTTCTTTGTTTCTTCATTTTGGCTGTTGCTCTGTGATTGCTTTGATGTATTAGATAGATCACCTGTAAAGAAAAAAAAGGGGGGGCTCTATGCCTGCTTTAATCTGCAGACCATTTGCTCAGCAATAGAGAGATTCTGGGCCACTCTGCACCAGCTGTTGGGGGCAAGGGCTCAGTGTATCATGCACCAGCCTCCCTTTCAGACTTGCAGTGAGCTTCCTGCAATTAGCTGCTGTGTGCTCTGGAACCTTGTTCACCACCAAAAATCCTCACAGGCTTTTTGCAGGCTGTCTGCTGCTTAAAGAACCCTCTGTGGCCTGCAAAGTTGGGGGCCAGGCATCAGGGGCTCAGGGTTCCCCCAGTAACACAGCTCTAGGTGAGTGGGGCAGGCCCCTTAGGCACCACAGGATGTGGTCAGTGGCCTCCACCAAGTCAGAGCAGCATGTACTCCTGCATCGGCAACCAGCCCGCACAAACTAGCCAGGAAAGCCCCGACTGGATCATGCAGGTGCACGGCTCATGGCCCAACACTCCCAGGAAAACTCCCAGTCTCAACCTATCCCAATCAGCCACTCGCAGATAAGGCCAAGCAGCTCAATTGCCACCCTGGCAACTCTGCATATGCAGTGTGGAGAGCAGGGAACCAAGGCGACTTGTGCACTCCTGTGTCTCAATGAACAGACTGTTTGAGCTGGAGTGCACCTGCCAGGCATTTCCCTGGCTATGCAGTTGTGGAGGGTGGGGATCCAAGGCTGCATGTGTGCACACGCACGCACACACACATGCCTGCACCAATTTCAGCAGACCAATGTGGTCCTGGACCTGAGCCTCTATGGGATGGCTCAGCCCTGAAAAAATGGCGCCCTTATGTACACTACTTGTGTGCAAGCTCCATACAAAGGGAACAATGGTCCCAAAACCTCCAGCTCCCATGACAAAGGCGCTCAGTTCAGTCCTTTCCCGCAGGCTCCTGGGCCCTGCTCACACAGCTACTCCTTTCACCAGGGACCAGGTGAGTGCTCACCAGCAAGCGAGTCTGTGTGCTGGCTCTACTGGTTCTCCAGCCGCCCTCAGCTCACCGAGTTGAGCAAGAGAGTCCTCACTAATTTCTACTGCCAGCTATCATGGAATTCCTCTTCCCGGCAAAGTAACGCTGGGCTGGTGAGCGCGGTGTGGGGCTGTAGGGTCTCTCCCCCAACTGGAGAAGCCTCCCCACCACTGAGGTATCCCTCACGGGGTTTGCCTTCTTTCATCTCCACCTCTCCTACCAGACTCAACTGGCCTCCTCTTTAAGTCCTTCATTTAGAGGTTCTATTCATCTAGTGTTCAAGTGACTTCTGAGGTTGAATATTTTATAAATTATTTGAAATTTTGGTGTGATCTTGGGAGGCAGTTGGCACAGCATCTGTCTATTCCACCATCTTCAGCAGATTATTTTAAAACTGAAATAAACCACTGTCAAAAAAAGTGATCCAACATTCCATAATTTTATAGACTGAGTAATGAAATAGTACCAAGCTTTCTATCACAGACTTGGGGTGAAATGTCCTCCCTCTGGGCAAATAAAATCAACTCAAGACATCAGACCTTTTATTTCCATTTTAAAATGAGAAAATACATAAACAATTATCTAAAAATATAATTACATGAAGAAATGAATAAGGCAGTGTGTGTGTGTGTGTGTGTATTAAATTACCCTTTTCAGAATAAATACTTTTGCAGAATGAGTTTTTCCACTATTGAAGAGCTTTCCCTCAAAGGTACTCAAATTTTGGTGAAAATAAATAAACAAACTCACATTTCTCAGTGCCAAAGTATCAGAGGGAAAGATAGATCTCAGCCATTATGTCCATGCAATGGGTTTGATTACCAGAGAAAGGAGCCAGCTCCAGTTGTATTGTTATAGTTATTTTACCTAAAAAAAAAAAAAGTCTAGCATTTTTTTATTTTTAACTGTGGATTGTTCACCAAAAAATAAAAGTCCAAAGTGAGAGGCAACAAGCATTTATTTGAGATCCAAAAGAATAACTATTGTGAGGCACTGGTTCAGGCAGAAACTCAAATAATGTTCTGATTTGAAGGCAAAGCCAAGGGGTATTTATGAGAAAGAAAAGGGAAATGATTACATCAATAGAAGGAAGGCATTTCTGTAGGTATAGACAAGCTAGCATACCGATGGTAATTCTAAACAATGCTATTTTATTGCATGTTTTATTTTATTTTTCAATTATAGTTTATATTCAATATTATTTTATATTAGTTTCAAGTGTACAGCATAGTGGTTAGACATTTATATAATTTAAGAAGTGATCTCCCTAACTAGTCTAGTACCTATCTGACACTATACATAATTATTACAGTATTATTGATTATATTCCCTATGCTGTACTTTACATCCCTGTCACTATTTTGTAACTACCAATTTGAATTTCCTAATCCCTTCACCTTTAATTTTAAGTCTTGGAGTCATAATATTTGATTTTTTGTTATCTTTGCATAAAGTTGTTTGGAATATAATGCTGCTTTAGGTCAGTCCAAAGGCGATTTTGCCCTGTTTTAACATTCCAAATGAGGAGTAAAACACACAAGGCAGTTTCTTTGGGATCGCAGCTCCAACTCTATTTTAAAGTGACTCTGTTTATATTATTCTTTTTACATTTCCCCCTTTTTAGTGAGATCTTTACTTGAAAACATATTGATCAATCATGGAAAGCAACATTTATCAGATAGTAAAAGTAATGTTGGTCCCTCATCACCAGAAAGCTAATTCCTGATATATCATGTCCCTCTTAGGAGGAAAAGTGGTATTCTTAGGAGACTTAGGCTACATTTGAGCAACAAGAAAAACAGAACACAGGAAGTCCTTACCATCATGGGCAAAAGTGATGGTAAAAGGACAAAAGTTTTCTGTAGTTGTTTTATTTTTCTCATATGAAGTCTCATAGGCCTTAGTGATCATCTTAAAACTTAGAACAACAATTTATCAGAACAGTGTCTTTACAACATTGAACTATGCAAAACTAACAAAAGTTTTGTAACAGCAAAATTCTTATCATAACAAATAAAATGCAAAGTCCAATTTGAAGAATAGCTCTGAACCAGGAATCAATAACTGACAACAGTCAGCTGAAGATATTAAAGAACCATGGGTGTCAGTGGGCATTGTATTTAATCGTTTGGCTTATGTCCAGATGTCATTTAGTTCCATCTCTATTTCATCAGAGGTGTTTTATCCAAGTACAAAAGGTATCAACAATAGAGCAAACCCCACTCTGTTGAGGTAAGATATAGGTAAGATCAATTCTATTGCCTAATATAACTTGTGCAAGATGTTTTTCTGGTTGGCTATTGCTTAGGTGGGAGTTCCAGGATTTTCCGGTATGGTTTTTGGTAAGTTTCTCACCATGTATTCATTCACTGCAATACCTGCCAAAGAAAAAAATTTATTCTTTGAAATCTGGTAACTTAATGAGGGTTAACATCACCAGCCATTGACTATCTTTGACTACGTGTGCAACCAGTGACACATTTTGACTTGTGAAATAGTCTTAAAAATGATGCTCAATGTTGAATTATCTTTCCAGGCAGAAATTAAGAGGAAAACTATATATATATATATATATATATATATATATAGTAATTGGTACCTAGCCTCTCATACGAGTTCTGAAAATTAAGTTTGCAAACACATCCTAGAAAAAGTGCTATATACCTTGTTGTTGAATACCACTACAGTCACCTTTGAAGTACTCCCCTTGAGAAGCTACGTACTGATGCCAGTGCCTATTCCACCCTCAAAGCAATTTTGGAACTCTTTTTCTGGAATGGCCATCAGAGTTGTCATTGTATTACCCATGATGTCCTGAGTATCATCAAAATGTCTTCCTTTCAATATTTCCTTTATCTTTGGGTAAAGAAAGAAGTCATTGGAGGCCAGATCAGGTGAGTAGGAAGGTTGTTCCAATACAGCTATTTGTTTATTGGCTAAAAACTCTCTCACTGACAGTGCCATGTGAGCTGGTGCATTTTCATGATGCAAGAGCCATGAATCGTTGGCAAAAAGTTCAAGTCATTTTCTTATAACTTTTTCATGCAGCCTTTTCAGGTCTTCCAAACAGTAAACTTGGTTAACTGTTTGTCCAGTTGGTACAAATTTATAATGAGTAATTCCTTTGATATCAAAAAAGGTTAGCAACATTGTTTTGACTCTTGATTTGGACTGATAGAAGTTATTTGGTTGTGGAGAATTGGCTGACTTCCATTGTACACTTTGATGCTTTGTTTCAGGGTCATTTTGGTACACCCAAGTTTCATCAACTGTGATAACTATCATCTTGCCTCTCCAAAATATCTTGCCAAACTTTGACTCTCCTTTGCTTTCGTTCATTGGTGAGCTCCTTTGGGACCATTTTTGCACACACCTTTCTCATGCCAAGATTTTCCTAGCTGTTTCTCTATCGATGTTTACTTGGCCTACTATGCTTCTCACAGTCAGCCAAAGATTTCAATGCACAATTTGATGAATTTTTGCAAGTTTTTGTCAGTTCTGCTAATTACTGGCCACCCTGACCTCTCTTCATTAGTGATGCATTCCCCCCCCCTCAGAAAAACGTTTAATCCATTCATATACTGCCATTTTCTTCATGGCATTATCCCCATAAACTTGGGCTAACATGTCCCTGATTTCACTTCCACTCTTGCCAAGTTTAACAAGAAACTTAATGTTTGTTCATTGCTCTAATCCAAGCTCAAATGTTCTCGCTACAGCACACAATAACATGCAACAATAATGAACGCCACTCAGCAAGACACTGCCACATGTCAACATGAACACAGCTGTGAGACACTGATATACCAAGGTTATGAAACCTCCTGAGTCATTTGTACAGTGCTGCCAATGTAAGGGCATGGCAGCAAGTTTGTGAATTTAATTGGCAGACCTCATATTATTTGTGAGCTAAAAGGAACTAAATTAAAGGAAAAAATGGGAAAATAAAGATGTAGGTTATGCTAAGAGTTTTTATATTCTGGTAGGGATGAAAAGATAATTCTTTTTAAAGAATTATCTGTTTAAAGGGTATAATTTACCAAACTGTTGTAGGTCATAGGTGGTTTATGAGAAAAAAAAAGTACTTTATATCTGGAAAAAAAGTTCTCATAAAACCTAATATTTTTTAAAAAGTAATAAAATTATAATGATCCTATCAGTTCATTTAGTCTTATGTTAGTAATATACTTCTTGGTCATGATCTTTTTGTTAGCAATTTTATGAATCCAGTTTCTCCTTAGAATTCTGCAAATCTTCACCCAGTTTAATGGTATGATCTGAAGTGTTTATGAAAAACATGTATTTTAGAGTGACAGAGTCCTCTCCATGAGTCTTTTTGAAAATGAAACATCTTTATAGTAGCATTTTGTAAAAGCATCAGAGTAAAACAATAACTACCTATAAATGACAAAATACTTAAATATGGCCATGGTTAAGATCTGATTAGAGTTCATATACTTACACACACAGATAAGGCAATTGACTTAGTTATACACTCAAATGTTATTTAGGTTGACCACATTGAGTTATTTTTTCAAGATCACTTTTCTATGAACTTTCTGCAACTTCTACAACTTTCTATATCGCCCATAAACCTTTTGCAGCTTTTATATACCTTTAGCTTTTGTTCTCTTTTTCTCTCTTATTTTGAAAGAATCATTTCACTTTAGGACAAAAATTACTTTCTATTTTTTTTCTTTACAAAAGAACATACAAAAATATCGTTTATACCTTTCCTTATCCAAAAAACACATTTTATTCTCTTCTTCAATACAAATACATCTCCTTTCTTCATCATATCTTCTTTCATTGAAAACATACATCCGACTTTTCATATGCAGTCATTTTTTAATCCTTATTATTTTCTAATAGTTTGTAATAAACCTTAGCTCTTTTATAAATCAATTTTGGGAACTTCTATAGTAGTTAGGATTTTTAAAATGTTATTCCCCTCCCTCCCCCTCCCACCCCTCCACCCCCCCACAGTATCGCTGGACAATGTTTTGGTTAACTTCTGGGTGTTTACATTTCAAAGATATAATAAAACTTACAACTTTAATAGGCAGAGAAAGAATGTTAAGTTTTCTAACATTATATTACATGTCAGAATTATAAGTGTTTTATATCATTTCTAGAAATTTTTTTTATTTAAAGATTTTATTGGGGAATTTGGAAGAGGGGAACAACACTGGGGAGTTGGAGAAGGGGAACAGACAGGTAGACAAATTACTGTTTTTGTTCTTCAGTCCAGCTCTGGAGGACGTCACCTCACTGGCCCATGTTGGCATGATCATTGCGCTCTTCCCAGGTGAGGCAGTTGGCCGCTGGTCATTCATTGGTCGTCTGCTCACAGTGGCTCCTGGCAGCTCATACTGGCTGCTGGCTGCTCACGCTGGCCACCAGCCACCCACGCAGCTCATGGCAGCCCACTGCAGCCCCGCTGCAGCCTACGCCATCACCGGCGACCCACAGCAGCCCATCTCCAGGTTGAGCCGCTGTTCATCATCTTAGCTGCAGAGAGCAAGAGTTACTGGGCCTCAATGTGGGACCCAAACTGCAGCCCTGCTGCTCAGAGCTGGCACTCCCAAATGAGATCTCAACCAGCTGAGCCACTCGACCAGCCCAATTTCTAGAACATTTATATTGCAAACATATGTACATAAATATAATCAAAGGCTTATCATCATTTATTTGACAATGCTTCACATGTAATTTAAAATATCTAAAACACCTAAATAGTTTAATATTTCTTTTATAAGGAAAGACAGAGAGAGAGAGAGTGAGAGAGAAAGAAGAGAGAGAGAGAGAGAGAGAGAGAGAGAGATCGAGATCCTTTGATATCAAAAGCTCTTCTATGAAAAATCTAAGTTATTTTTTAGATCAAGAAAAAGATTGTATTTAATTTTTGAATTTTGGGAAGTTTGTCAAACAAATCAAAAGTTTTAAAATATTGGTCAAATAAAATCATAGGTAATTGTGAAATAGTATTTATTTAATCATGGTGACAAAGACTTCACAGGCAAATACAGAAAGTTAATTGTAAGCAAAATTTAGCTCTTTTAATATTACATACACTTGCTTTAATTAAGTAATTAAAGACCTGATGATAAAGAGCACAGGAAATAATTTTAATAAAATATATCTTTGGTTTCCCTTTACAATCTCTTATTAAGAGCATACCAATAGCATAGGATTTTTTTACCTCTTAGCAGATGAAAAAAAACATTTTATTTTTATATAAGTTTGTTGTCAATATTAAAACTTATATTCAATTATTTTCATCTTATCCATCTGTCATCTCTATTTACATTTACTTATTTTATTTTTTCTCAATAATTATGTTTAGGTTACCAAAAAAAAACTTAATGAGATGTTAGACCAAGCCAGCCATCATTTTAAGTTTTTTTTGCTGAAAGATTTATAAACCTAGGAAGAATAAAAGCATTATACGTACTTAATACTGATAATTTTAAAGACATGACTATTTTTATTAGATGTAATACCAAATATTTTCTCTGAACCTTAAAAACATTTGGGTTAGTTTCTGTTATATATTTTTAATTTGTGTAAATTCTTAATTCTTTTAAACCAATTAAACAGATCTCTTCATAAACAAATTTTATTAATATTCTGTGAAAGTAAACATACATACAACATATGAGTATATAGACAGATAAAACCTGAGAACTGATTTTGTTTTAGAATTCCAGACATGAGATATGGCAAAACCCCACCAATTTATGTCAGTTGGAATAAGTTAAGAGTATTTGTTCAGATAATTAAGGCTTTACTATTTTTAGAGAAGACATAATTTGTATTTATTCTCTATAAACAAATTTTAAGGAGGCTAGTGAAAGGGGCTTCTTAAGCAAAAGGACATTTTTAGCTACTGTGTTTTTAAAAGGCTTTTCTTTCCCATTTCTTCTTTTTGTTTTGATTAGGCTCAGATAGTTGTGGACTGTTTACATTTCTGATTATCTATAGGATGGCCTTGAAAGTTGCTGAAGAAGATTTAAAAATTTTTAAGACTTTAAATTCTGCCAAATTTCTAATCAGATATTAAATTCTTTAAAACATCTTGTCAGGTTTCAGGAAGGACAAACAGACTATTCAGAAATGGCATAAAGACTTCATTAAATGGTGCTGGCTGACTGGTATTGATGAAAAATATCCAGCCTAAAAGAAAACTTGTAAGAGTTTGTTTAAGCCAAACTGACAACAATTTCAGGAAGCAAAGTCTCAATGGACTGAGAAAATGCTCCAGAAAATGACCATTTTGCAACTTATTTTATACATTAGAATCAAAGGAAAAAGGTTACATGAAATCCATTGGTTGTAGATTAAGAGGGTGGAAGAAAGCAAAGTGGGGAAATCTCTGGGATTGGATAAAAAGTAAAATGGAGAGACACATCCTTCTTTTACATTGGTGAGTACAGCATAATTAATAGCATTTTACAGCACATAAAGTATAATATTTAGGGAACCAGATAATAATGAGGGATTTTGTAGATTCATGCTCTGGTATGCTGGGTTGTGCCCCCTGGGGAGGGGGGTCCAGAAAAAGAGGTTACTCTGATATTGCAAGGGTATGTTATCTTAGATGCAGAAAAGATGAAAGACAGGCTTAAGGTAAAGATTAACCTTTATCAAGGAAGCTACAGTCCAAGGATGTGACTTCCTGCCATGGCCCACCTTAGTTAGGAATTTTTTATGTTCACACCACCCTCTGTGGTTATTTTTAATCTCCTGAGCTTGTCAGGTTTAACATGTTGCCCCTTTTCTGTCCACACTGGGAAACAAGTTGGTAGACATTTCCTTACTGGTGGGGATGTACATGAGGCTCACCTAACAGTTGTTGCTTAAATGTATGGGCAAGTATATAGCAGGGGAGGTCTGCAGTGTGTGTTGTCATGCTGTGAGCAAGCACGGTGCCCAGCCTGGACTCAGCTTCTGCTGAATTCCCTTCCCCAGCATGAAGTGTGCAAAACAAACGCAGTGGAATGATGCAGAACCCTGTGTGTTCCTGAACCTCCCCATTTTGTGAGTGAGGGAACATGGAACAAAATGGCAATGGTAAGGGCATTTTAATGGTGACCCCTATGCCTTGTACTTTGAGACTTAAACCTCTGATATAATTCAAATGGACATTATGGGTTGGCTTGGGACTTTTTGAAAGTTTTTTTTTTCTTCTTCTCTTTGCTTCCTTCCCACCAAACCTTAGTAACTGTTTGCTATGCATTTACTATGCAGACCCACAAGTTTCAATGTTTCTGTTTACTTCTGGCCTAGTGCATGTCTGGCCCTGTGACATGGGAGAGGTTTTTGCATCTGTATGGGATCTGCTCCTGTCCCTGGGTGAGCCAGCCTCTGGGAGGCTGAAGTTGCCAGGCCAACTTCTCCTTCCTTTGTTCCGCCCCTTCTTGAGTGCCTATAAAACCTTTGTCAGTATTAAAAGCGGGAAGGCTGCCTTTGTGACAGGGAGTCCACTGTCTTCCCTTAATGCTGGCATTTTGGAATAAACCTGCTTTTCTTCCCACCAACCTCGCCTCTCAAGTTTTGGCTTTCATGTGGCAAGCAGCAGGACCTTTTGCACGGTAACAGTATGACAAATTATTTAGAAGAAATGTGTTCCTCTCCACCTTGAATATTCACAGATAGACCCACAGCATTACATCTCAGAAATGCAGGGGACTTCTATAATATTTTGCTTTGAGGTTTATATTTCTCCCATATAAAAAAGAAGAAATTTTTTTACAAGTTGAGGTGGGCTGCTTGGAAGACATTAGCATTTTCCTCAGGCATTATGAGCTATGTCAACAAAAAAACATCCAGCCCAAGAAAAAGCTCATAAGAATTTATTTGAGCCAAATTGACTACAATTGCTGGGAAGCAAAGTTGAAGTGGATTGAGACAGTACTCCAGAATATGGCCATTTTACAACTTATTGTATGTATTAGAATCAAAGGAGGAGGGTTACATGAAATCCATTCATTGTAGATTAAAGGGCTGGGAAAAAGCAAAGTGGGGAAATTTTTGGGATTGGATAAGAAGTATAATGGAGACACATACATTTCTTTTACACTGATGGGTACAGGATAGTTAATAGCATTTTATAGCACATAGAGATAGTATTTGGGGAACAAATTAGCAATGAGGGATTTTGTAGATTCCTGCTCTGGTATGGGGGGTTGTGCCCTGGGGGTTCTGGAAAAAGGGATGACTCTGATACTGCACTGGTATGTTATCTTAGATGCAAAAAAGACAATAGGCAGTCTCACTTAAATTAAAAATTAACCTTTGTCAAGAAAGGTACAGGCCAAGGACAGGACTACCTACCACAACCTGCTTTTAGTTAGAAATGTTTATGTCCAGATTATCCTATATGGTTAACTTCAGTCTCCTGACCTTGTAAGGTTTAACCTGTGGCCTTTTTTCTGTCTCAGCTATTAGCATGATTCTGCAATTCAGCCTTAGTAATTTTAAGTACAGTACTTGCATATTTCTGGGATATTTTAAAGCAGACAAGCCACAAAGTTATTTAAAATCTAAAACTACACAGTTTATGTGAAATGTTTTCCTTGGGTCCAACTCAACCAATTGTTGAAAACTTTAATGCAAGCTATATACATCCAGATATTTGAACAGCAATGACACATTCATTCGCTAATTCATTCTACAAATATTTACTGAATGCCTAGTACAACAGAAAAATCAATCCATAGTCCTGCTTTTATTAAGTTTATATTTTAGTAGATTCTCATCACTTTAACATGTTTGTAATTTTAACATTATATATGGAGTCTTTCATCTCTATACACATACACATGAGTGCACAGTGTTTTCTTCAGGTAAGTTTGTTAAAGAAATAAATTTTTAAAAGCAAGCAATAAGAGAAATTGACTACATACAGCTTGTTTAAGTTGCAAACAAGTTACAGAAAGATACTGCATGATGAGGCAGAAAAGGGTTAATAAAAGTGAACCTAGGGCCGGCTGAGTGGCTCAGTTGGTTAAGAGCTCACTCAAGAGTTTGAGCTCTGAGCAACAGTGGTTCGATTCCTGGCCTGAGCTGAGCAGCCACTCAGCTGCCAACAAGGTGGCAGGATGGCTCAGCTTAAAAAAAAAAAGTGAACCTGAAGGAGGACTGCCCAGGCTTGCATCCCTTCCCCAGGAACCATCCAGGCTAATCCCCTAGAAATAAACCTAAATGTCTAAACCCTCCTAAAAAGAGGAGATAAGACCTAACTGATATTAAGTGGTTTTTCACACATGCACAAACTGCCAAAATCTGTCTTTTAGTTGAACTCTAGCCTAATCATAATGCAATTAGAATGGAATGAACATTAAGGCTTGGCTCCCCCTTCTCTCCCATGGGTTTTTCTGTTTGCATTCTGGGTAAGAGCATGCACAAAAGGAAGATAGTTATATAACCAACATATGTCAATCAAATGACCTCAGTCTATACATCACATCTCCTGCTGTAAGAAAATGTATCCACCCTTCCCTATATATAAAAAAAAGCTAACCGAAAGTTAGGTGCAGTTGTCTACCCCGGCAACTTCTATGCCAGCGTCCTTCTTCTTGAATAAACTTATTTACTTCCTCTCCTCATTTCAGACTGAGTCTGTGAATTCATCTCACCTTTTGCAGATGACCAGGGGTTAATTCCAATGACACACTACTGCATAGCTCATTAAACTGTAGAAAATGCTAGCAAACCAGGCTTAGATATAAGTCAGGATGAAAAAACTATGGCCAATAAACACCACAGGACAAACATGGCAAGATGTTGCCACTCCTACAGTTGAGCATCCCAGCCCTGGGGACTCAGCATTGCTCCTGAAAACCATGACTGCCCTGCTCCTGGGTTCCCAAAGCTATTGTCTCCACTGTCCCTGTTTCTTATGGTCACAGCCAGTGATGCAAGTCCCAGGGAGGCAGGTTTGATTGGCTGGTCATAGTGAACTAGAAATTGAATCCTAACAAAATACACATTGCATTTATTCAAGTGTTAATAGCTAGACAGTAGGTAGTTAATCCTCCAAACCCTCTGTCTCCCAACTTAACTAGAACATCATGAGGATAAAATATGTTTGATTTCATCTCTGTCATCTCTGTTTCTAGCACAACACAAGTCACACAGCAGGTGCTCATTAACAGTATGTCTGTATCAAGTCTAGTAGTTAAGACAACTTTTTACTTATGCCACACATTTACATCTTCTTTTTATTCTTTCTCAGGGTTAAGTCAGCTCTTGATGAAAAAGTCAAAAGTTTTAGTCAGGTCTCTAAAGTACAATAGAGTAGTGCCGGAGACGAAGACCACCTTCTGGAGCTGTAAAGTAGAGACTGGTGCAAGGCACACTCTCTGGCTGTGTTTTTGCAAGGCTGACACAGCATCTCAGCATATGGAGGTGGTTTCGGTACACTGGTGATAAAACATCCTGGGTCCGATACATTTGTTGCAACATTGGTTGCAAACACCCTGCAGCTGATGCATGGAACATTTTCTGCCCAAGGCCATTTCCTCCCCTTCCTTGCCCCCTCATAAGCAAGGCTATACAAATAAACCATGACTGCTAGACTGGGTCACTGCCCTCCCATCAGGAGATAGTTGTCCACCTAGCCCCCACTTTCAAGTACTTCTTTGTCCGACTATCTTAATTCTCCGTCACCCCCACTCCAGCCCATTCGACTGGCTGCACTGGACGTGGCAGAGTAGAATAGTTTTTTGGTCTCTTCCAGATCATCCTGGGACTCAGGAGCCATTGTGCTCCTCTGAGGTACAATTAAGCACTGAGTGTGCCGAGAAAAGCATTTCTGGCCCACTGTAGAAGTACCCAGGGGGATGAGGCAGAATGAATTGGCACCAAAGCACTATCAATCAGCTCTTTCAGGCTTTCCTTTGAAAACAGGGAATGGCTTTGGCTGCACAATATTCAGTAAACATTTAGTAACAATGCATTGTGCTGCTCTTGAAAATGCTGCCTTGAGATTCAGGGTGGTCCACACAGGAAAAAATATTGGTGCAATATTAGTGTCCCATCCTTCGGGAGGCGTGGCTGTTGGAAGACTCATTATTCAGATGAGTCATTTTATCATGGGTAGTTGAGTATCAAGGTCAAACTCTTGGAGAAGGGCCCATGTGAGCAGATCCTTCTACTTTTCAAGCTAATTGTATATGTGCCCTAAATCTTAGAAAGTTAAAAAGAGGGTGGGACTTGCTAGGTATTACACTTAGCAACATTTTCTTATTGCTGCCAAGAGATTTTTCCTTCTTCATCATTGGAAATCTAGAACAGTTAGGACTCTAATTACCATGCACATAGCCTGGAAGAAGTTAAAATACAATCAAAGCCCAGAAGGTAGACAGATTAAAAAACAGACTAGAGCAGTTTACATTTCCAAAAAGAACAACAAAATTCTATCTTCCTGTCATACACAGACCTCTCCATCTTCTAAATATAACAACACTTCTCCTTAGATACACAGGCAGCCACACACATGTACACACACATAGACAGACTACATTCAGAGGAATAGAAGGAAAGAGAAGCCACACTTATGGGGTGCTGAAAATGTCAGATAAACTTGAAGGGGAACAGAATATGCTACCCTAAAGTATGCCATCTTGGTGCATTGATTATTTGGAATTAAAGGTGCTTAAAAAAACAGCCAATGCAAGAACGACACCCTGACCTCCTTTGTTCCCCTGAAAGAGGGAATTGAATCTTACATTTGATAGGTACCCTCCCTGTGTTGTGGGCCAAATGAGTAGCTCTCCCTTTTAAGTTTTTTTTCCTGTAGAAATGTTAAGTCTCCTCCCTAGTTTCTTAGCTCTTTAGCTCCTGGCTTTGATTACTCTTCTCATCAGTTTGTGAATCCTAGACTAAAGATTGCTACTAGCCTGAATCATGGAATTCTCCTATCCCCCTGCTTCTTTATTGTCTGTAAATCAGTTTCTTAATCCTAAATAATAGAGTGTTCATAGAAATCTCCTACCCTTGCTTTAGATAACTACTTGAAAGGCTGTGACTTCCCAATATCTCCCAGGCCAGTAAACCTAATGATTCTTTCCAAACACATTCTGGGCCCAGATGATTGACGCCACCTGAGTGATGGGCTGAATGGCCACAGGCTTCATAAGAGCTAATGGATTTATTAACTAAAATCTACTTTTCCTCATTCAGGGGCCTTGGGAATACAGATGACACCCCAGCAAGATTGTCAGTCCCAACCAAAGAAGCCAACATGGTCTTCCAGGCAGATCTCGAGACCCCTTCCTCTCATCTGAGATCAGGTAGGGTGAGAATTTTGTGAATGCCCCAGTAGGCAGGGACACCTCTATGCCCCTGCCCAGCAGGAAACAGAAGAAAAGATCTCTTGTCCCTCAACTCCCCATAGAAATGTTATGGAGATCATGTCTCTCAAAGGGAAAACAAGGCAGACAGTTAGAGGCAGGCATTGGGTCTCTGCATTCCTGCATGTCCCACAGAATATGACCACCCAGGAGACTTCCCCTCTCCACTCAAAACCTCCCCTTTGTATTATAATTACCTACCTCTGTGGCAAAACAAATGGGAATAAAATACCCAACAAGATCTGACCAGTCACTTGCACCTGTGCAGTACCTCTTGTCAATCACAAGTGCCCATCAAGTGGTCCCAAGCCCAAAGGGGAACAGTCCATTCTATAGAAAGGGGATAAAAACTCCAAGTCCTGGGAAGTTCACCCTTTTGACTGCTTCATCCCTTTTCATCACTTCTTTCTTTCCTGGAGCCTCTTCCTCCCTTTTTGAGCCTTTTGAGCCTCACCTTTGCACATGGCCCACTCCAAACTCTTTGGAATGTAATTTATCTTCTAATAATGGGCCCTTGAGCCATTCTCTACTGCTCTTTGAAATGTACTATCTCTTCTAATAAACTGCTTTTTCACTGCTTTGCCTTAGTATCTCGTTCAATTCTTTGCTCGAGTTGCCAAGGACCTGGACTTTGCACCGAGAAGGGCCCACTCTCCAACATCACCTGTACCAGGAGTGTAGAAGACGTCCTTATTGTGAGATAGGAAATTTAGGGCCAGGACATCTGTGTAAACCGACCTTGTTACTTCACTAATTTACCACATCAACCCCAAACTTCCTTGTCTTGTCAATTATTTACAAATGTATGGGTTATTTCTCTTAAAGGTATAAAATCCTCCTGATTTGGTAATTTCTTTGAGCCCCATATCTGAGTTTCCCATACATATGAAATTAATTTTTTCCTCCTGTTAATGTCTTCTGTCAATTTAATTATTAGACCAGTCACAGAACCTAGAAAGGAGTTTTTCTTCCCCTACAAGTGGAAGGTGCTATTCTTGGTTTCTTGTTTATTAATCACAACAAAGTTGGCAGGTGTATACTAAAATTACTATTGCTTTTTATTTTATAGATGACATAGCTGAGACTCAAAGAAGTTACATAAGACTATCAAGCCCATATAGATAATCAATGGCAGAGTCAAAATTTGAACCAGAATCTCTTGGCTCCAAAGACAGTACCTTCTCCCTTAAGTCATTTGTGCTGGTTTGCATGTACTCTGTTATTTGGCACACATGACATTCAATATTATCCTTCTATCATGAACAGGCACACCCAGTGGGAGAGATAGTATATTATTCTCCAGAATTTATTTTCAACATACTCTAAATGGTGTCCTTGATATAGGCCATTTTAATGGCCAATAATCTTTCAGCAGTTATTGGGCCTCTATTGGATGCATTCTTTCATTCTATGCTTAAAGAACTTCACCAAACATACAGACTAATTGAATATGCATAAGCCTGGGATTAAGACAAGGCAAGCTGTGTAATTACAGAAAAATTCCCTAAGGGATAGCTAAAAATTTTAATCCCATTTTTATCTTGCTTCAGTTTTAGACTCTCCATCAATTTCGGGTTGCTTTAGTCTCTTCCTGAAAATTTCCCCCAACCTTTTATTATTTTGAAGCAGCATGCCACATCTTCCTGTCAAAGTGCAAGATCTCATCTTTCACTATTGGTTTCCAAGATTTCTGGATGAATGAACAAACAAGACTTCAAACTTCCAAGCCCACTCTTTACAAAAACATCTTTCTCAATACCTAATTAAGAAGTCAAGTTTCTTTATAGGCTATTGCTATAGTCCAGATGAAAGATACTGGAAGCTAAGATTAAGTTTTTATCCCTAGAAGTGGAGAGTCATTGAACAATTGAAAATATATATACCTGTGAGTTAAACGTTTTGCCTACAGAATGGATGAGTAAACCCATGGACAGAGATGAGGGAGGGGTTACAAAGAGAGAAGCATCAGGGAGCTGAAGGTTTCTTCTCGAAGGCGATCAAGGTGAATGTTTTTGCCATTAACTGAGATGACAAAGGACAGGAAATTTATGTAAAGAAACCTAGTGCTCTCTTTTTATGACATTAAAATTGGGGTGTTTTTTAGACACCCATGTGAAATTATTGATTAGGCCATTGGTGCATTAATCTCATGCTTACTAGAGATACTAGCTGGAAACACAAATTTGAAAGTAATTGGTGATGCCAATAATAAATATGTTATATATATATATATATATATATATATATATATATATATATATATATATGTTACTATAAGGAGTAGTAGTATTCACATATATTTACATATATATTTTAATATTGCTACCCATATGTCCAGTTAATGCAAATGCCCTTTGGAAATGATAGTCTATATTCACAGCAATTTTTTTCAATTAAAAAATTAAGAAGAACTTTAATTTCTAATAGTTTGCCTATCTCAATACTTTGAAAAGCTCTCCTTTTAAGAAACAACAGGATCCTTGATAAAACATACTTTTAAAGTACATTGCAGGGCCTGAGAAAGAGATATTGCCAATTATTATTTTAAAAATCTTTCAAGTGAAATTTAAGTAGGGAGCAGTGAGTAGTAAACTAATTCTAAAACCAAGATTGTCCTAAGGAAAAATAATAACACTCTTACAGGAATCAAGACATAAAAGTCAGGCTTTCAAATAATGTGAAAAAACAAAATGTCTACTGAGCATTTTAGCCAGGATCCTTACAAAAGACTAACCTGTCCTCCTCTCCATCCTATCAAACCCAGATCCTAGCAAAAACAAATACATTTCCTTTACATGTGATAGGTGCACAGTTTAGGCCATGAGAAATTTGCAGATTAAGATCCCCATATGTTGGCTCAATTTTCACTAAACGTATAGGAAAACAAACCAGGAATGAGAGTCAGAAAAAGAAACAAACTGCAGATTTAGGTTCCTGAGACACCAGGTATCGGATCATCAAAAATAGAACATAAAAATCACTACCATCAGTTTCCAAAATATTTTTATCTTCCTGAACTGAAATACTGTACTCATTAACAAATAATTCCCAATTCCTCACTCCCCCACTTCCTGGCAACGACCATTCTATTTTCTATCTATATGAATTTTATTATACCAGGTATCTCATATAAGTAGAATCATATATTTGTCCTTTTGTGCCTGCCTTAATTTATAAAAGTCTTCAAAGTTCATCCACATTTTAGTATGTGTTGGTATTTTATTCTTATTTAAAACTAAATAATATTCCGTTTTATGTATGTAGCACATTTTGTTTACCCATTCATTCATCAATGGACATTTGGGTTCTTTCTGCCTTTTGGTTATTATGAATACTGCTATGAAATGATGTATAAATGTCTGTTTGAATCTTTTCTTTCTATTATTTTGGATATACACTCAGTAGTGTAATTATTGGGTCATTTGGTAATTCGGTGTTTAATTTTTTAAGGAAAAACCACGCTGGTTTACACAGTGGCTCCATAACATTTCCAACCAGAAATGCATATGTTTTTCTATATCTTCACATCTTTTTCATGACTTGTTATATCTGGGATTTTGTCTTCTTTTCTTTTGTTTTATTTTAGTCATAGCCATCCCAAATTATATCAGTGCTATCTTATTGTTGTTTTGATTTCCATTTCACTAATGATCAGTGATATTGAGCTTCTTTCCATGTGCTTATTTGCCAGCTGTATATATTGTCTTTGAAGAAATGTTTATTCAAATCCATTGCTCATTTTTAAGTGTGTTTGTTTTTGTTGTTAAATTATAGGAGTTCTTTATATATTATGCATATAAATTCTTTATGAGATATATAATTTGCAAATATTTTGTACTATTCTGTAGGTCACTTTTTCATTCTTTTGATAATATCTCCTGAACAAATGTTTAAAAAAATTTTAAGCTTTATTGAGGCATATTTAAAGTGTAAAACATAATTGGATATACATATATATTGTGAAAAGATTCCCATCATCAAGTTAATTAACATATCTGTTAAATTCATGTATTCACATATTTTTGTGTGTGAGAACACTTAAGTTTTACTCTTTTAGAGAATTTAAATTATACAATACAGTACTACCAACTATAGTTACTATATTATACTAGATCCCCAGACCTTATTTATCTTATATCTGAAAGTTTGTATCCTTTCATCAGCCTCTCACTATTTCCCCCACACCTCAGCTCCTGGCAACCACCATTCTACTCTCTATTTCTATAAGTTTGATGTTTTTGTTTCTATGAATTCCAACATTCCTTTGCTATTGTGAATAATGCTATAGTGAACATCAGAGTGCAGATTTCTTTGATATAGTGATTTTGTTTTATTTGGGTATATTCCCAGAAGTGGGATTGTTGGATCACATGGTAGTTCATTTTTTGAGAAACCTCCATATTGTTTTTCATAGTGGTTATACCAATTTACATTCTTACCACAAGTTCCCTTTCTTTCAAATCTTCACCAGCATTTGTTATTTCATCTTATTGATAATAGATACCCTAAGAGATGTGAGGTGATACGAGTCTTCCTGTGGTTAGATTTGCAATTCCCCTGATGATTAATGATGTCCAGCACCTTTCATGTTAGCCATTTGTATGTTTTCTTTGGAAAAATGTTCATTCTACTTGGTTATCCATTTTTAAATGGAATTATTTAATTTTGTTGTTGTTGAGTTGCAGGAAATCCTTATATATTTTGGAGCTTAACCCCTTATCAGATATTTGAGAAACATTTCAATTTGATGTAGTCACAATTGTTTGCTTTTGCTCCTGTGACCTTTGTTTTTGGTGCCAAATCCAAAAAATAATTGTTAATACCAAAGTCAAGAAGTTTACCCCTATATTTTCTTCTAGGAGTTTTATAGTTTCAGATCTTACATTCAACTCTTTGGTCAATTTTGAACTCAAAGTTGTGCATGGTGTAAAATAAGAATCTAGTTTCATTCTTTTGCATGTGGCTGTCCAGATTTTCAAAAACACCATTTGTTAAAAAAACTATTTTTTCTTCATTGTATATTCTTGACTTTTTGTCCCAAATTAACTGACCATGTATACATGGGTTTATTTCTGTGTTCTTTATTCCATTCCATTGATTGATGTGCCTTTTTTATGCCAATAACATACTGTTTTGATTATTATATTTTTATAATATCCATTTGAAATCAGAAAGTATGATGCCTCCAGCTTTGATCTTCTTTTTCAAAATTGCTTTGTGTATTTGCGGTCTTTTGCAGTTCCATAGAATTTTAGAAAGTTTTTTCTATTTCTATGACAATGTCATTGCAATTTTGATAGAATTGATTGTCATTGAATGTTTATATCTTCTTAAATAATGTGGTCATTATTATTCACTATTAATTCTTCCAACTCATGAATATGAAATATTTTTTCATTTATTTGTATCTTCTTCAATTTGTTTTATTAATATTTTAATGGTTTTCAGTGTACAAGTCTTTTACCTTCCTGATTAAATTTATTGCTAAGTATTTAAATTTTGATGCTATCATAAATATGATTGCTTTTTAATTTATCTTTTTACTAGTCCATTACAGAAATATAACTAATTTTTGTATATCAAATTTTTGCAACTTTACTGAGTGTTTGTTAGTTCTAATTTTTTTGTGTGTGGTGTCCACAGGGTTTTCTACATATAAGACCATGCCAATTGCAAACAGCAATAATTTTACTTCTTTCTTTCTTAGTTGGATGCATTTTATTTTTTTCTTGACTAGAAAAATTACTCTGGCTAGGACTTCTAGTACCATATTGAATAACAGTGATATGAGTGGGGCCGGCCGAGTAGCGCATTGCTTAAGAGTTGGCTTGGGACACCAGCTCTGAGCAGCAGGGCCCCCATTCATATCCCACATGAGAGCCAGTGATGCTGCGCCCTCTACAGCTAAGATGAAGAACAACAGCTCAACCTGGAGCTGGGCTGCCATGAGTCACCAGCGACGGTGTAGGCTGCAGCGGGGCTGGCCGGCAGCTGGCATGAGCTTTCCTGAGCTGCTTTGAGCCTCCATGAGTTGCCGTCCAATGGCTGGTGAGCGACGGCCTCACCTGGGACGAGCGCAATGATAATACCAACATGAGCTAGTGAAGCGACATCCTCCACAACTAGACTGAAGCACAAAAGGACAGCAACTTGTCTGTTCCCCTTCCCTGATTCCCCAAAGTTGTTCTCCTCCCCCAATTCCCCAATAAAATCTTAAAAGAAAAAATGACATGAGTGAACATCCTTGTCTATTCCTGATCTTAGAGGAAAAGCGTTGAGTATTTTAGCTTTAAGTATAATGTTTGCTGTGAGCTTTTCATACATGGCCTTTATTTGTGGAGGTAATTTTTTAAAACTCAGTTTGTTGAGAATTTTTATCACAAAATGATGTTGAATTTTGTCAAATATTTTTTTCTGCATCTATTCATAGGATCATATGATTCTTATCTTTCATTTTGTTAATAAAATGCATCACATTTATTGGCTTGCATATGCTGAAACTATCCTGCATCCCAGGAATAAATCCCACTTGATCATGTTGTATAATCCTTTTAATGTACTATTGAATTCAGTTTGCTAATATTTTGGTGAGGATTTTCACATTTATGTTCATCAGGAATATTGACCTGTAATTTTCTTTATTTGTAGTGGTCTTTTCTGGCTTTGTATATGGGTAATGATGGCCTTGTAAAATGAGTTTGGAAGTGTTTCCTCGTCTTCTGTTTTTTGAAAGAGCATGAGAATAATTGGTATTAACTTTTCTTAAAATATTTGTGAAAATTTACCAGTGAAGCCATCTGATCCTGGACTTTTGCTTTTTGAGAGGTTTTTGATGACTGATTCAATCTTATTAGTCATTTATTAGTCTTTTGTCTGTTTAGGTTTTCTATTTCATAATTCAGTCTTGGTAAGTTGTATGTGTGTCTTAAATTTTATCCACTTTTTCTATGTTATCTAATTTGTTGGTGTATAATTGTTCATAGTATCTCTTGTGGTCCTTAGTATTCCTTTGTTATCAATTTCAATGTCTCCTCTTTTATTTCTGATTTTATATGTTTGAGTCTTCTCTATTTTTTTCTTAATTGGTCTAGCTAAATGTTAGTCAAATTTTTGATCTTTTAAAGAAAAACTGTTCTATGTTTCATTAATATTTTCTTTCATCAGTAGTTTCTATTTCATTTATTTTCACTTTGATCTTCGTTATTTCCTTCCTTTTACTAACTTTGAACTTAATTTATTTTTTTTTAGCTCTTCGAGATGTAAACTTTGGTTGTGGATTTGAGTTATTTATTTTTTCTTAATGTAGGTCTTTATCACATTTTTAAATAAAAATTTCTAGTTTTATTCTATTGTTTTCTATTTTTATACAATGGTGGTCAGAAAAGATGCTTTGTATAATTTCAATCTTCTTAAATTTACTAACAATTTTTTGTGGCCTATCATTGATATAACATAAAGAATGTTCCATGTGTGCTTGAGAAGAATGAGTATTCTGTTGTTGTTGAATGGAATGTTCTTTATATATTTGTTGGGCTTACCTGGTCTAACATATAGTTTAAATCTAATATTTCCATATTGATTTTCTGTCTGAATGAAAATTTTTGAAAATAGGATTTCCCTTCCTACTATTTTATTGCTGTCTATTTCTCTATTCAGGTCTCTTAAAACAGAGGGTGCCAAAAAATGTATACACATTTTAAGAAAGGAAAAAGCTGTATTAAAATTGTAATACTCAATATATACCCATAACAAAAGATGAATCCAAGTCACATTTGACTTCTGCAATTAAAAGAGGTGTTCAAAGTGGTTACCATCAGCATCCGGACACTTCTGACTATGACAAACTACTGCTTGAGCAACATTGACCAAAGTGTGCACTTGTGTACATCTTTTTGACACCTGTAGTATTTTCTTTATATATTTAGATGTTTCAATCTTGGGTGCATACATAATTGCAATTGTTATATCCTCTTGATAAATTAACTCCTTTATTGTTATATAATGACCTTCAGCTCTTGTTACAGTTTTTGGCTTACAGTCTGTTTTCTTTGATATAAGTATAACTACTCCTGTTTGTTTGTTTTTTTATTTCCTCATGTATGAAGTATCTTTTTTCATTCATTCCCTTTGAGCCTATGTGTGTTCTTAAAGCTGAAGTGAATGGTTTGTTTTGTTTTGTTTTGTTTTGTTTTGTTTTGTTTTACAAGTCACATGTTTTTTTGTTGTTTTAAAGATTTTTATTGGGGAATTGGGGATGGGAACAGTGCTGGGGAATTGGGGAAGGGGAACAGACAAGTTGCTGTCCTTTTCGTTCTTCAGTCTAGTTGTGGAGGACGTTGCTTCACTGGCCCAAGTTGACACCATCATTGCGCTCTTCCCAGGTGAGGCAGATCAGTCACCGGCTTCTGGACAGCCGCTCACTGCAGTTGCTGGCAACCCACTGCAAAGGGCTGCAGCCTACGCCGTCGCTGGCGACTCACGGCAGCCCAGCTCCAGGTTGAGCTGTTGTACAGCATCTTAGCTGTGGAGGGCAGTGTCACTGGCCTTCACATGTGGGATCAAAACCAGGGCCCTCTGGCGTCCCAAGCCAGCTCTTAACCAATGTGCCACTCAGCCGGCCCTGAAGTGAGTGTTTTGTAGGGAGCATATAGCTGGGTCTTTTTTACCCATTCTGCCAATTTGTCTTTTTATTTGCGAATTTAGTCCATTTACATTTAAAGTAATTATTAATAGTTACAGACTTACTATTGCCAGTTTGTTTAGTGTTCTCTGGATATTAATGTAATTCCTTTGTTCCTGTATTTCTCTTTTCCTATGACTTGATGATTTTCTGTAGATGTATACTTGGACTCCTTTCTTTTTATTTATTTATTTGTGTGTGTGTGTGTGTGTGTGTATTTACTGTAAGTTTTTGCCTTGTGGTTACCATGATGCTTATATAAAACATCTTATAGCAGTAGCAACCTATTTTTAAGTTGATAACAACTTAAATAAAAATGCATATTAAAGCTCTGTATTTTTTAATGTTATAGTTCACATCTTCTAAAGTGGAGGATTGAAATCAGCATCTAAATACAAGCTGATTAGAAGTGTACCCTGAGGCAGAAGCTGTGAAAATATACACTGGAACCTCTTCCATGGAGAAACTGTGAGATGGAAGATTTTGCCTGTATGATGAGACCAGGAGGTACCCCTATACCCACTTAAAACTGCTTCTTTGTTTGCTATAATATTGTGAGTTTTATGACTGCTATTACTGTTGGTTATCAGAGTTAGGTGATTTGGGAGCCCATTCCTCAGATGATGGCATTAAAACTTGGGGTGCTAGATATATAGACAAGCTCCTTTCAGGTGTATACTTGTGACTGTTTTATTGTTGAACCAAGCCAGAGGAGAAAGGTGGGAAAAGTGTCCACTAGCTTTTGGGGGTTCCAGGGATGATGGCAATCAGCACTAGATCTGTATTAACTGGAAGCTGAACCCTCAGGAACAGCTTGTAAATTGTACAGTCAAACTTCTTCCAGGGGATGACCAGAAGATGGATATTTTTGTCCCCTTCTGCTCTGAGCCCTGGAAAGACTGCTGTGGTATTGTTTATATATCCTTTAAGAACTGCTTCTTTGTTTTTTACAATCTTGTGGAACTTATAGATACAAGCTCTGATGGCTTTCAGAGTTAGGTATTTTGTGGGCTCATCCATTGGGTAAATATCTTCTAAGCGATGATGTTAGGTATACAATTCAAATTGTTAGCTCATCAGGAGAAGCTGAGAGTCAGGGTTCCCTCTTAATTTAATGGTGTTCTAGCATGTGTGGGGTCTACGGTGAGATTATGTTTCAGCTTTTGTTAGTCATTTTTTTTAAGGACCAATGTATCTTTTAATCTACAATATGTATTTTAAAATAGTTTTTTTCATTGTGAAATATAAACATATTTTTAAAATATAAAACATATAGTTAAACAAATAGTTAATAATGTAAGCACCTTTGTTGCCACCACCCAGGTCAAGAAATAGGATATTGCCAGTACCCAGAAGTACTCTGTATGTGACTTTCTGATCATAACTACTATCTCCTCCCCCCACTAAAGGTTTCCAGTTGGTTTCTACAGTAATCATATATATTTTTTTCTTTTAGTTCCATAAACTACATGTGCATCTTTAAACAACATAGATTAATTTTTTTTCTTTTATACTTTCTACATTTAGTATTATACATATGCCCTCCTCAGCACAAGGTTATATACCTATTCACCTATATTGTATTCTTTTTTTTATTTATTAGTTTCAGGTATACAGAACAATGCAATAGTTATCCTTTTCACCCCTCACAAAGTAACAACCCCCTCCCCCCATCCACTGCCCTCCCACCCCTGATATCATACTTATCTATTACAATTCCATTGACTCCATTCCTACACTTTACTCTGTTGGGAGCCAATTGAGGACAGTTGGGG
Source organism: Hipposideros armiger (assembly GCF_001890085.2). Taxonomy (NCBI): domain Eukaryota; kingdom Metazoa; phylum Chordata; class Mammalia; order Chiroptera; family Hipposideridae; genus Hipposideros; species Hipposideros armiger. The sequence continues at coordinate 199,761 of NW_017731771.1, read as the reverse complement.
ATACTGAGGCTGTGGCAAACTGCTACATGCCTCTATGCAGGACCCTATGCCTGAAGGAATGGCTGGATAAGAGAGTCTGTTTAGTAAATGCATACACAAGGCTTAGATACTCCCAAAACTATCCATTCCCACAGCACGCCAACAGCAGAGCCCACCGTAAGGCTTGTTTACAATTTCACTATGGACTCATTGCTTAGGGGATTTTGGGCCTCTTGAAATCCCTGGCCACAGTTCCTGGTTTCTGTATGCCTACACCCAAAGCCCCCTGTTGAAACCCCCTACCAGAATCCCCTACACAAAGAGGAACTTACTGCAACTTACTGCCTGTATAACCAGAGCCTTTCCGATAAACGAGGTCTTAGTCTGTTACCAGTAGGCTGAGGCCCTCCTGCTCCCAGCTTTTTTCTCTGTTTTCTTTGTTTCTCATCTCCCACCCAGTCTTCTCAGGTACCCTTTCGGTGAGCTCCTGGCTGACGAACCAAGGGCGTTTGGTTGAGCAAGCTGGTCCCGTTCAAGCGGTGCCCAACGTGGGGCCTGAGCATGGATTGAAGGTGACCGTCTGTGAGGAGACCCCCTTGTGAGAGGTGTACACTGCTTCGGATAAGGTAGGGGAAAAACGGGTTTCAGTATAGGAAAGAATAGAATTAATCATTTTGTTATTCCTCTATCTAGTTTTGGCAGGACTAAAACTTGGGACAGTTGCAAATGTAAGTAGGGGATTAAGTAAGATGAAATAGCTTATGGAAATTTAGATAAGAAAAATAGGTTCAGTAACTGGGGAACTAACAAAGTAAATGGGGAACTAACAAAACCTTTGTGTGAAACATTACAAATGTGTGAGTAATTGATTATGGTTCCACGGCCTTGGCTCCAGAATTTGTGTGGGCTCCAATCTGCGTTTCTGTAGTGTGTCGAAGGGTATAATGGCGACCTGGCATTATGCCAGCTTGGCCTGGGGTTTATACAGGTGCGCCTTAATCAAGACAGACTTTGAAATCCTGCGAGGGATGCAGCCAGAGGAGCATCTGAGTGATCAGGAGTGAAAGCACTTTTTGTTCCCTTATATTTACTAACACTGGAATTCAAGTAGGATAAAATAGCTTCTAGAGATTCTCTTAAGGTAAATTAGGCAGAACATTTGGACAGGGTAAAATAAAACATGGGACAGTCAGGGTCAAAGGACCATCATCTGTATTTGCATTTGCTAAAAACTACACTCTTGGAGTGAGGCAGGTTTGTGGAAAAACGGTAGCTACAGGAGTTTCTTGCTTATGTGAAGGACACCTGCCCTTGGTTCCCTGAGGAAGGCACCCTTGACTCAGAGGTCTAGGAAAGGGTTAAAAGGCAGCTTAGAAAAAGACGGGAGCTCAAGGAGATGGGAAATCCTCGGAGTGAAGTACTTCCATTTTGGGAACTGGTATGTGACAGCCTCACTGTCAGCTCAGAGGCTCCATGCCACCCGAAGGAACAGGGAGAACAGGAAAAAGGGCCCCTTGAATAGCTGTTTGATAGCCACACTTCCTCTTCTGTATTCAGCAACTTAACAAAAATAAGTCTTAAAAGATTTCTCTAACTCTCAGTAACTTTCAAGGTCTTATAGATAGCCTCAAATGTAAACAGAGGGCTGCTGCTGCCTCCACTTAAGGCTGAGGTAACTAAAGAGAAAAAAAGAGGCACTTTTAAACCCAGGTGGCAGGCCCTCCCACCACTCCTTATTACAGCATCTTGACGTTATAAGCACAACTATAAGATCTTAGGTCCTCTCTACAATTGTTAATAATTCTGTTTATATATATAGCCTCTGAGGTATATACTTGTCTATGTTTTATATGTATTATAATATATTTGTCTCTGGATGGTATTATCAATTTATAATATTTGATTAGCTAAATATAAAAGATTAAACAATTAATTAAGGTAATAAAAATTAACTCAACTACTTCTCGGGATCACATAATTTAAATAAATAAATAAATTTAACTAAGGCTCATTTCTTAGTTTTACCAAGTTATATTAAATAATAAAAGTTATTAAATATTTGAATAGGTATTTCAAAATAAAGTACAGAAATATCAATTATTGAATAGGTCTAAATTTGTCTATTTCTAGCTTCTTATCAGAGATGTTAAGGGATAAATTAAGATCTACTAATATATCACATATTACATTACAAAAGCCTATGCTTTTCAAGGTTATAAAAAATATTCCTCCCAGACAGAGTTTCAACAAAAGAAAAACTGAAACAGCAAAAAGGGAGGTTGCTGCTCTTGCAGGAAGACAGCCCAACATCACCAAGTAATGGGGGCTCCAACAACCTTGCTTTAAATTGAGTAACAAAAGATTTCAATTAGATGGGCCACCTTAAATTTTTAAATAAATGTTCTGAACTCTTAGGATATTAATGGGATAAAATCTTTTTAGAACCACCCTGTATCTTAATTTTAAGTAATTTTCAATATAAAGCAAAGTATAGCTACTTTTAGGCATTTTTAAGTATAGGTTAAGAATTAATTTAGGTGTTTTTAAGTATAAGGTTAAGTGTAAGGTTATGTATAATTAATTTTAAGTGTTTTTGCTTATAAGGTTAGGTATAAAAATAAGGTCAAGTACTTGATTTTAGGTATTTTTAAATATAGGGTTAAGTTTAATTAACTTTAGGTAATGTTAAATATAAGGTAGTTAATTATAAGGTTCATGAACTTCATTTGACTGTAGGTATTTTTAAGTATAAGTAAGCGATGTTGATTAATTTTAGGTGTGCTTGGGAATAAGTATAGTCAACTGTAAGTATTTATTTTATTTTGGGGGTCAGTCACACATTATATGGAGTAGTCTCGTTAGCGAGGGGGGGTGCCTTTCATCCTTCTAGACCAACTCCACGAAATTATTCTCAACATCATGGACATTAAAAATTTCTTACTCCAAAATTCACCAGTATAATTTATTTAATCATTTTCTTATATTCAATCATAGAGACTTGGCTATAGTAACATAAAACATGTACCCATCTATCCCTAACATTTCATTTAATAAAACAAAAAGGGGGAGACTATGAGTGTTTTTGTGTGTGGGCTTGGCTCTGTTGACTCTGTGGACTCTTTGATCGGCCAGGCCCATTTTTCATATTTTGAAGTTTTAGGTTTTCACAGTTTCTAAATTCTTTACAACATCTTTACAATGGACAATTTTATCTAACATGGTCTAGATTCAGTCCTTGTGTGGGGGGAGGAATGTCAATGTTTTTTTCCTAGGAATGCAGGACGAGAGAGAGAAAGACATACTCACAACAGGTAAGTATGTCTGTAATATCATCCTAATTGAAAATTACAAAGTCATAGGAGAATTTTAAATATAAGGGTTCTTATCACAATTGGCAGTTTTACCAACTCTAGAGGACATAGTATTTTAGTCCTCTGTCAATCACTATTGAGGGACCCAAAAATAAAGTTCCGGGGATACAAGCCCTCATAGTAATAAGAAATAAAAAATAGTTTAGGATTCATAATAATTGTTTAAGGCCCCACAGCATTCATCACGCTCTTGGCCAATACAGTCACTGCAGCCATGTCCATTAGAAATTCCACCCAGATGGTGGATTATGTAGAACAGTTGGCAAAAAAACTCACTATTGCCCTGTTATTGGAGGAAAAAACAGATTTCAAGTTGGAGGCCAGAGTTACTGTGTTGGAGAACACTGTTGTGAAAATAGGAAAGGAGGTGAAAGCCCTTCATGTCCACCTATCCCTTCGGTGTCATTCCAGATACCAACGGGTATGCGTGACCCCATATCTTTACAATAGAACACAATGGAAAGACATTTATAAACGGCTCACAGGTGTCTGGAATGCTTCTAACCCTTATGGCGACCTCCTAAACTTACATGAGATTATAAATGACATCCAAGATAGTCAGCTGGAGGTACAAGATCCAACCTCTCTAGCCAACAATATTCTAAATTCTCTTAGTAAATTTAAACCCATCAGTGCCCTACAGGTAATTACCTGGGTCCTCAGTGCTACTGTACTTTTCCTACTACTAATGATCTGTGTGATCTCTATCCATGGAGCAGTCCTAAAGGCCTGTCTGCATGAGATCAGCCTCGAGACACTTCGCACATGGCTCATGATGGAAATGGAACCTCCACGTCGCCGGTGACACTAGTGCTCCCTGCTACAACACTGTTCAAACCATAACATGGATTTTGCTTCTCGTTTTGAATCCGGTCGTGCCGGACTCCTGACGAAGGCTGGACAACACTCCTAGAAATCTGTACCCACTAAAAACTCTCTTCACTAACTGCCGCTGGAAACTGTAGAGACTTTACTAATTATAAACTTATGGACTTTCACACTTTGAACTTTCACACTTCGGACTTTCGCACTTTGGACTTTCACTCTTTGGAGCTTTTCTCCAACAACTAACCAAGAATATTAGTTTGCTTCTGTTTCACTTTGCTCAAAATATATCATTGATTCATGTTATGTTGTATTGTACATCCTATAGCTTATTGCTTCAAGAAATTGTTTCTCCAGGTTTTTAAAACTTTGCTTTAGGGAACATTGGTTCCTCATTCCTCATTATTAGTGTACCCAATATGATGTTCCTCTTTTCCCCAAGGTTGTAATTGACTATGTTTGGTTTAAGGTTGTTCATACTATCTGCACATTGCTCTCTCCATGCCACTCCTTAGGGTAGTATGTAACAAAGATCCGATGTCTTCAGGCTCCCACCTCCCAGGTCTGACCAATGAGCTGGGGCTGGATAGCCAATGACGGGTAAGATTTCCATAGGGGGACAACCTAAGACAGGCACAGTCACCAAGGGTCCCATATCATCTTTCTTACGCCAAGCTAGTCATTAGGCCATAGCCCAGTTAACATAGCCTGAGTGGGACATTGCCAGTATAGACATAGCTCTTATTTAAAAACAAAAAATGGGGAGATGTTGGGAGCCAATTGAAAACAGTTGGGGATATTCGGGCTGTGGCAAACTGCTACATGCCTCTATGCAGGACCCTATGCCTGAAGGAATGGCTGGATAAGAGAGTCTGCTTAGTAAATGCATACGCAAGGCTAAGAGACTCCCAAAAGTATCCATTCCCACAGCAAGCCAACTGCAGAGCCCACCATAAGGCTTGTTTAGTTTCACTATGGACTCATTGCTTAGGGGATTTTGGGCCTCTTGAAACCCCCGGCCACAGTTCCTGGTTTTTGTATGCCTAACCCAAAGCCCCCTGTTGAAACCCCCTACCAGAATCCCCTACACAAAGAGGAACTTACTGCCTGTATAACCAGAGCCTTTCCAACAAACAAGGTCTTAATCTGTTACCAGCAGGCTGAGGCCCTTCTACTCCCAGCTTTTGTCTCTATTCTCTTTGTTTCTCATCTCCCACCCAATCATCTCAGGTACCCTTTTGGTGAGTTCCTAGCTGATAAGCCAGGTGCATTCAGTTGAGCAAGCGTGTCTCATTCACTACTCCACATCCCATGACTATATGTGTATATAATTATAGTTGACATATAGTATTATTCAACATCAGCTTCAGAAATACAGTGTGGTGGTCAGGCTTCTACACCATCTATGAAGTGGTCTCCCTAATAAGACATGAGTCCATCTGGCCCCCTAAAAACTATTTACAACATTATTGATTATATTCCCCAGACTGTCTTTTCTATCCCTGAGGCCATATTGTAGTTACCAATTTGTATTGTTTCATCCCTTTGCCTTCTCCTTCATTCCCACCCCCTCCCAACTAGTATCCCTCAGTTTTTCCTCTGTGTCTCTGAGACTATTTCTGTTTACATTTCTCATTAATCAGTTTTTTAGATTCCACATATAAGTGAGATCATATGGTATTTGTCTTTCTCTGACTGACTTATTTCACTTAGCATAATGTTCTCCAGTTCCATCCATATCATTGCATATGGTACAATTTCCTTCTTTATAGCTGAGTAATACTCCATTGTGTAAATGTACCATAGTTTCTTAATCCAGTAGTCTACTGATGAGCATTTCAATTGTTTCCAAGTCTTGGCTATTGTGAATAGCACTGCAATAAACACAGAGGTTCATATATTGGCTTTTTCTGGATAAATACCTAAAGTGGAATTACTGGGTCATAAGGTAGTTCCAATTCCAGTTTTTTGAAATACCGCCATATTGATTTCCATAGTGGCTGCACCAGTCTGCAGTCCCACCAACAGTGCACCAGGGTTCCCTTTTCTCCACAACTTTGCCAGCACTTGTTGTTTGTTGATTTATTGATGATAGCCATTCTGACCAGAGTGAAGTGATATCTCATTGTTGGTTTTTATTTGCATCTCTCTAATGATTAGTGAGGTTGAGCATTTTTTCATATGCCTGTTGGCCATCTGTATGTCCTCTTTAGAAAAATGTCTCTTCATATCCCCTGCCCATTT
>NW_017731771.1:151382-193292 GCF_001890085.2 Hipposideros armiger | reverse complement strand
TTCCTTTGTTGTGAAAAAACTTTTAAGTTTGATGTAGTTCCATATGTTCATTTTTCCTTTTACTTCCCTTGCCTGCAGGGATGTATCAGTAAAAATATTGCTCAGGGTAATGTCTGCAACTTTAGACCCTATATTTTCTTCTAGGAGTTTTATGGTTTCAAGTCTTATATTTAAGTCTTTAATCCATTTTGAATTTGTTCTTGTGTATGGAGTAAGGAAGTGGTCTAGTCTCATTTTTTTTGCATTTATCAGTCCAATTTTCCAAATGGTCAGTCCAGCACCATTTATTAAATAGAATATCTTTAACCCAAAGTAAATTCTTACTTCCATTGTCATAGACTAACTTCCCATATATGCCTGGACTTAATTCTGGGCTCTCTATTTGGTTCCATTGATCTATGTGCCTGTTTTTATGCCAGTACCATAATGTTTTGATTACTGTAGCATTATAGTACATTTTAATGTCTGGTAGCATGATGCCCCCAACTTTGTTCTTATTTCTCAGATTGCTGTGGCTATTCAGGATCTTTTTTGGTTCCATATAAATTTTAGGATTATATTTTCTATTTCTGTGAAAAATGCCCTAGGTAGTTTGATAGGAATTGCGTTGAATCTATATATTGCTTTAGGCAGTATGGACATTTTAACTATATTAATTCTTCCTATCCATGAGCATGGTAGGTTTTTCCATTTGTTTGTATCTTCTTTTATTTCTTTCTTCAGTGTTTTATGATTTTCTGAGTACACGTCTTTTACTTCTTTGGTTAAATTTATTTCTAAGTATTTTATAGTTCTTGAAGCAATTGTAAACGAAACTGTTTTCTTAATTTCTCCTTCCGATAAGCTTATTATTGCTATATACAAATGCAACTGATTTCTGAATATTGATTTTGTATCCTGATACCTTACTGAATTCGCTTATCAGTTCCAATAGTTGTTTTATGGAGTTTTTGGGGTTCTCTCTATATAGTATCATGTCATCTTCATATAATGACAACTTTACTTCCTCCTTACCAATTTGGATGCCTTTTATTTCTTTTTCTTGTCTGATTGCTGTGGCTAGAACTTCCAGAACTATGTTGAATAAAAGTGGAGAAAGTGGACAGCCTTACCTTGTTCCTGATCTTAAGGAAAATGGTTTTAGCTTTTCCCCATTGAGTATGATGTTAGCTGTGGTTTTATCATATATGGCCTTTATTATGTTGAGATATAATCCCTCTAGTCCCACTTTGCTAAGAGTTTTCATCATAAATGGCTGCTGTAGTTTGTCAAATGGTTTTTCTGCATCTATTGATATGACCACATGATTTTTATTTTTTATTTTGTTGATGTGGTGTATCACATTAATTGATTTGTGGATGTTGAACCAACCTTGAGTACTAGGGATGAAACCCAATTGGTCACGATGTATGATCTTCTTAATATATTGCTGAATTCTGGTTGCTAAGATTTTGTTGAGAATTTTTGCAACTATATTCATCAGAGATATCAGTCTGTAGTTTTCCTTTTTTGTACTGTGTTTGTCTGGTTTTGGAATCAGGGTAATCGTGGTTTCATAGAAAGAGTTTGAGAGCCTCCTTCTTGATTTATTGGAATAGTTTGAGAAAAAATAGGTGATAATTGTTTTTTGAATGTTTGGTAAAGTTCACTTGTGAAGCCATCTACTCCAGGGCTTTTGTCTGTTGGGAGTTTGTTGATTACTGATTCAATTTCCTTGGTAGTAATCAGTCTATTCAGGTTTTCTGTTTCTTCTTGAATTAGCTTTGGAAGGTTGTACCCTTCTAGGAAATTATCTATTTCTTCCAGATTGTCAAATTTGTTGGCATATAATTGCTCATTATAATTTCTTAAGATGTTTTTGTATTTCTGTGGAGTCTGTTCTCACTTTGCCTCTTTCACTCCTGATTTTACTAATTTGAGTCCTCTTTTTTTTTATATAAGTCTGGCTAGAGGTTTGTCAATTTTGTTCATCTTCTCAAAAAAACAGCTCTTGGTTTCATTAATCTTTTGTATTGCTTTTCTGGTCTTTATTTTGTTTATTTCTTCTCTGCTCTTTATTATCTCCTTCCTTGTACTCCCTTTGGTCTTATTTTGCCATTCTTTTTCCAGTTCCCTTAGGTATAAGGATAACCTGTTGATTTGAAATTTTTCTTCCTTTTTTAGGTAGCCTTGCACTGCTGTGAACTTCCCTCTTAAGACTGCTTTTGCTGCATCCCAGATATTTGGGGTTGTGATGTTTTCATTTTCATTTGTCTCGAGGTATCTTTTGATTTCCTCCTTGATCTCATTTTTGACCCACTCGCTGTTTAGTAGCATGTTATTCAGCCTCTATGTATTTGTGTAATTTCCGAATTTCTTCTTATAATTGATTTCTGGTTTCATAGAATTGTGGTTTGAGAAGACGTTTGATATGATTTCAATCTTCTTAAATTTATTGAGACTTGTTTTGTGGCCTGGCATGTGGTCTATCTTGGAAAATGTTCCATATGCACTTGAGAAGAATGTATATTATGTTACTTTGGGGTGAAATGCTCTAAAAATATCAATTAAATCCAGCTGGTCTAAAGTGTCATTTAAGGTCACTGTTTCCATGTTGATTTTCTGTCTGGAGGATCTGTCCATTGGTGACAGCAGGGTGTTGAAGTCCCCTACTATATTAGTGTTACTGTTGATCTCTGTCTTTTCGTCTGTCAATGTCTTTTTTATACATTTGGGAGCTCCTATGTTAGGTACATAGATGTTTACAAGAGTTATGTCCTCTTGTTGGATCGATCCCTTTATTATTATGAAGCGCCCTTCTTTGTCCTTTATTATGTTCTTCAATTTAAAGTCCATTTTATCTGATATAAGTATCACTACTCCAGCTTTTTTCTCAGTTCCATTTGCATGAAATATTTTACTCCATCCCTTTACTTTCAGCTTGTATGTGTCTTTTGATCTGAGGAAAGTCTTGCTTTCTTATCCATTCAGCTACCCTGTGTCTTTTCTTTGGAGCATTCAATCCATTTACATTTAATGTGATTATTGATAGGTGCATATTTATTGCCATTTTGTTATTTGTGCTCCTGGTCTTCGTTAGTTAGGTTGTTTTTCTCTTTCTTCTGCTTAAAGAAGCCCTTTTAACATTTCCTGCACTGCTGGCTTGGTGGTAATGAATTCCTTTGGCTTATTCTTTTCTGGGAAGCTCTTTATCTCTCCTTCAATTTTGAATGATAACCTTGCTGGATAAAGCAATCTAGGTTGTCGGCCTTTGTTTTTCATCACTTTGAAGACCTCCTGCCACTCCCTTCTGACCTGCAGAATTTCTGTAGAAAAGTCAGCTGATAATCTTATGGGGATGCCCTTGTAAGTAACTTGCTGCCTATCCGTTGCTGCTTTTAGGATTCTGTCTTTGTCTATAACCCTTGCCATTTTCACAAAGCCTCCTACTATCTTGGAGGTTATGACTGTACATAGTTCACATTCATTTATTTTTAACTGAGCTATCCTGCCACCTGTTGGCAGCTCAGCGGCAGCTCAGCTTGGGCTGGGCATTAAACTGCTGTTGCTCAGAGCTTCGACTCTTGAGCGAGCTCTTAACCAGCTGAGCCACTTGGCTGACCCTTGTTACTCATTTTGATGTGGGTATTTTCTCAGTCATGATGTATCCTAACTGTCACTCATCTAGTTTCTCAATTTCTTTCAGAGGGATTAACTCCATGTGTAGCTCTACATTCAGTGCATCTGTAGGAGGAGGAAAATTCAAGAGTTTCCTATGTTACCATCTTTGTCCATAATCTCTCACAAATATTTTTAATTTTGATGTAGTAAAATATATCTATTTTTTTCTTTCTACTTTTAATTTGTTGAGTGTTGTTATCATACAAGGGTGTTAATATGTCTCAATTTTTTTCCGAATCAATTGTGGAGATTATGTTTTCTTTCATATGTTAATTTAATTTGTTATATTACATTGATTAATTTTTTTGAAGATTTTTATCAAAGCATAGCTAACATACAATATTATATTAGTTTCAAGTGTGCACCATAGCTATTCAATATTTATATACCTAAAGAATTAATCACCATGATAAGTCCAGCAACTATCTGACATTGTACCATGCTATCACAATAATATTGACTGTACATCCTTATGCCGTACATCCCCATGACTTATTTGTTTTATACTTGGAAATTTGGATATCTTATTTCCCTTCAACTTTTTCCCTCCTTTTTAAAATTTTCAATTACAATTGACATTCAATATAATTTTATATTAATTTCAGGTGTATAGCTTAGTAGTTAGACACATATAATTTAAGAAGTGATCCCCCTGACTAGTCTAGTATCCACCTGGCACTATACATAGTTATTACCATATTACTGACTGTATTCCCTATGCTTTTCTTTACATCCCAATGATTATTTCGTAACTACCAATTTGTACTTCTATATACTTTCACCTTTTCCATTCTGCCCCCTAACCACCCTGCCATCTATCAGCCTGATAAATCTAGTATTCATCTGACACCATACATAATTATTATAATATTATTGACTATATTCTTTATGCTATTCTTTACATCCTCATGGCTGCTCTAATGACCAATTTCACCCATTCCCCAAAACCTACTCCCATCTGGCAATCATCAAAATATTCTCTGTATGTATGAATTGGTTTCTGTTTTGTTTGTTTATTTTGTTCTTGAGATTCCACATATAAACAAAATCACATTGTATCTGTCTTTGTCTGACATACTCTACCAAGCAAAATATCTTCTAGGTCCATCAATGCCACTGCAGATGGCAAGAACCCATTCCCTTCCCTGGCTGAGCAACGTTTCATTGTATATAGGCACCACCTCCTTTTAATTCATTCATCCATCACTGGATACCCAGGCTGCTTCTACATCTTGGCCATTGTACATATGGATGTATGTACAATGCTGCATTGAACATATGGATGCACATATCCCCTCAAAGTAGCTTTTTTAGTTTCTTCAGGTAAATACCCAGAAGTGGAATTACTGAGGCCTTCATTGTCTCTTGTTATAGCCTTTGTTTTAAATTCTATTTTATCTTCTACTTTTTCCTTAGTTTATCTGAATAAGAGTTTGTCAATTTTGTTGGTCTTTTAAAAGATTTTGTTGACTTTTCTATTGTTTTTCTACTCAATATTATTTATCTCTGCTCTAATCTTTATTGTTTCTTTCCATTTGTTAGCTTTGTGTTTAGTTTCTTCTTGTTTTTCTAGTTCTTAAGGCACAAAGTTATGTTGCTGCTTTTAGATCTTATTTTTCTTTTAATGAAAATGTTTACAACTATAAATTTACCTCTTAGTGTTTTCCATGTATACCATGAGTTTTGGTATGTTGTGTTTTTATTTTAATTTTTCTACAGATACTTTCTAATTTTTATTCCAATTTCTTATTTGATTTATTGGTTGTTTAGAACTGCTGTTTAGTTTCCACATATTTGTAATTTATTTTATTTTATTTGTTTTAGCTATTGATTTGTAGTTTCAATCCACTATGATGGGGAAATATACTTTGTATGTTTTCAATCTTTTCAAAATTATTGTCTTATTTTGTGGCTTATCATATGGTCAATCCTGAGGAATGTTTCATTTTCTCTTGTAAAAAATATGCAATCTGTCATTGGGTTGGGAGTTTTCTATAAGTTTATTAGTTACTATTGGTATATAGTGCTGTTGAACTTCTTTATTTCCTTATTCATCTTCTGTCTGTTTATCTATCCATTATTGAGTGTGGGTGTTGAAGTCTCCTACTATTATTGTAGTGCTATCTATATTCCCCTTAAATTCTGTCAATGTTTGCTTTATATATTTTAGAAAAATGATACTTTTACATGTTTATAAATGTTATATTTTCTTAATGAATTGACTATTTTCTCAAGATGCAATATCCTCTCAGTTTCTGACTTAAAGTCTATATTAGTATAACCACTTCTGCTCTCTTTTGGTTATTATTTGCATGTAACCTTTTTTTTTCTACTCTTTTACTTTCATAATATGCATGTGCCTAGACCTAAAGTAATTCTATATTACACAGAATATACTTTGATTATATTTTTTAATCCATTCTAATCTATGTCCTTTGATCAATAAATCCAATCTGTATAAATCTGAAATGTTTTTATAAGGAAGATGTTACTTTTGACATTTTGGTATTTGTTTTCTATATGTCTTAAACCTTTTTGTATTTAGCATTTCTTCTATTACTGTTTTCTATTTGTTTAGTTTATTTTTATAATATCCTGTTTTAATTCCCTTTTCAATTCTTTCAGAAAATGCTCTATTGATAGTTTCTTCCTGTATACCAGAAAGATTGCATATAACACCTTAAAGTTATAACGATTTATTTTGTAGTAATACAAACTTAACTTGAATCTCATACAAAAACTTCACTCCTATACATCTCTAGTCCCACTTCCACATTTTAAGTTATTGATATCACAATTTTTATCTTTAGATATTGTATACCCATTAAAATGGATTTTTTTAAAAAAAATTAAGCATGTGTCTTTTAAATACTATAAAAAATTAAAAGTAGAGTTACTAACCGAATTATGATACTAGTTTTTATATTTGTTCATATACTGACTTTTACCAGATATGTTTATGTCTTCAGATGGCTTTAAGTTACTGTCTAGCATATTTTTATTTTAACTTGATATATTCCCTGAAACATTTCTTTATGGCTGGTTTAGTTTAGTGGTAATAATCTTTCTCAGCCCTTGATTCTTTACCTGGGAATGTTGTAATTTCTCCCTTGTTTTTGAAGCACAGTTTTGTCACATATAGAATTCTCAGTTGATAGTTGTAATATATCGTCCTATTACTTTCTGGTTTCAAAGATTTATGCTGAGAAATCTACTCAATCCTATTAAGGATCCCATGTATCTAATGAGAATTAGTTTTCTTTTGCTTTTTTCAAGGTTGTGTATGTTGATAATTTGGTTATATTTCTATGTGGGCATCCTTGGATTTATCTCTTTGGGTTGGTTGAGTTTCTTGAATTTGTAGAATCATGTATTTCATCAAACTTGGTAAGTTTTCTCTCACTAGTTCTTCAAATAATCTCTCTCCCTTTCCCCTCCCCCACTTTTTCTGCTGGTATGCCCATAATGCACATATTCGATCTGCTAAATGGAGCCCCAAAAAGTTCCTTAGACTCTGTTATTTTTTTGTTATTCAGTTTTTTTCTTTTCATTCCTCAAATTTGATTATTTTAACTGCTCTTTCAAGTTAGCAGATTCTTCTTTCTGTCCAATTTAATCTGCTCTTGAAACACTGTAGTAAACATTTTCAATTTAGTTATTGTAGCTTTCAGCTCCAGAATTAATTATATGTCTGTTGATATTCCTATCTTGTTCATGTATCAGCTTCCTGATTTTCTTAAGTTTTTTTCTTTTAATTCTTAGAATGTATTTAAGAAAGTTGTTTTAACTTTTTTTCTAGTACATCAGAAGCACGTGTTTTTTCAGAGACTTTTTGCCACATTATTTTATCCATATTAATGAGCCATGTTTTCCTGTTTTATTTTATGCTTTCAGGTTTTTTTTCTCATTGCTGAAAACTGGGCATTTAAAAAAAAAAGACTTCTTTTTTTTCCAGTCTGCAGACTGGCTATTTGCTGAGGAAGACCATCACTAACTGTCAGGACATATTCTGACCATATGTCTTGCCAAACTTGTGTGTACTTTTTTCAATACCTTCATATATACAGCTGCTTTTAAATCTTAAATTCTCAAAGAGTTTAATTGCAAGTTCTTAGTGGGGCCTCAGATAAGATAGTGCATGTTTCCACCTATAATCTCTTATCCCAGTGTCTGTGGTTCTGTAATCCCTTAGCAGTTTTTGTGAGCTATTTTTCATCTGACCTCTGTATTTTATCCCAGCTGAGATATCAGTATCCCAGCCATGCCACTTTTCCTTGTCTGAGCTTCAAGTCGTGTGAAACAGGGACCAGTCGTTCAGGCAGCCCCTAGACAGGTTAGAATATTAAGATCTCCTCTATTCCTTCTGTTCAAAAGAGAGAATTGGGAGCTTCATTGGGAGCTTCTGCTTCCTTCAGACTATGCTATGATACGCCATGTTGCATGTGGGGCAAGTTTTGAGTAAAAACACCATGGAATGTCTTACCATGATGAGTGTGGCATTTTCTGGATGGGGCATTTGTTTGGTTGCTATAGACCTTTGATAGTGTTCTAGGGATCTTATAAAGTTATTTTAAATAGTCTCTAGTGGCTTTTTAAAAAATATTTTTGTTAGGGAACTGGTGTCTGGAACTCCCTGTCCACCATCTTGCTTATGTTCATTCTCTGACAGTCATATTTAACTGACTACTCTATGTTCATTTATTATGATTATTGATCAATTTGAATTATGCTCTGTCACCTTTTCTTGTGCTTTAACATCTTCTTCCTTGAACGAGACCAAGAGCTCACCAAAAGGGTACCTGAGAGGATTGGGTGGTAGATGAGAAACAAAGAGAATAGAGACAAAAGCTGGGAGTAGAAGGGCCTCAGCCTGCTGGTAACACACTAAGACCTCTTTTTTGGAAAGGCTCTGGTTATATAGGCAATATGTTCCTCTTTGTGTAGGGGATTCTAGTAGCGAGCTTCAGCAGGAGGCTTTGGGTGTAGGCATACAGAAACCAGGTGTTGGGAGCCAGCTGCACCTCAGTGTCTGACATGGCCAAGCACACTGCTATTGTGACAAATTCTGAAGCTCTGACTGAGAAACAGATACTGCTTTATATCTTGAAAAAATTTTAAATTCCCCTTTGGATGCCCCCCAGTAGGATGAAGATCTGACACCCCTTCTTATATTGGTTGTTTAGTTTATCTTAACTGAATAAGTGAGTTTTAGACATATTGCAATAATTCTGTTTTGCTGTTAGTTTCTTAGTAATAGACAAGTTATGCACCTTATAATTCTTAAGATCCTGTTTAGCCAGTAGTGTTTGAAATTATTGCTAGATAGCCATAGTGAACATCCTTTGGGTGCCAGGGCAGGAACTCAGCTCTAGCCACAAAGCCATTATAGGTAGAGATTGAAACATAGTTAAAATAACTTAGTCATTAGTATGGAACATGTCAGGCTGCACCCTGTAACAGAGACATCGTGAGGAAGAAAAACTGAGAAAAACAACTTCCTAAAGGGTGGAAAGTCCCGGAGCATTGTTTCTCTTTTGGAGGTGTCTGAGCTTTGTGTATGCAGTTACTAAGCAGACTCTCTTATCCAGCCACTCCCATAGGCATAGGGTCCTGCATAGAGGTATGTAGCAGTTTGCCACAGCTTCAGTATCCCCAACTGTCCTCAATTGGCTCTCAACACTTCCTAATTTACTGTGCTTACTTTCAGTGTAGTGTAGCGGTTAATATTATGGACTTGGGATACACAGATTTCTCTGTTCTTAATTCTGGCTTCCCAATTACTACTCATGTTGCTTTGGGCAAGTTATGTCTTTAAAGCCCTCATCTATAAAATGGGGCTAACATTATACATACATTGGACATTAGGGCTTCAGTATATGAATTTTGTCAGGAGACAATTCAGTCTATAGCAGATACTTATAGTAATCATCTATTGGTGATACTTTGTATTTTATTATTTGTGTTTATTTGTTTTGTTTTGTTTTGTTTTGGCTTGGTTTTTTTCACATTTTTCCTGAATATACAATTACTTCCTTTCATTCATATAGGTTGTTTTATTAGGCATACAATTATAAGTGACAATTATTTTATCCTATCATTTTGATGATATTTCTTACACTGTTTCCTGGTATTCTTTGTTGTTTTCTGTAATCATCATTTCTCCTACTTCTGGCTTTTAAAATCTTGATTTGTCTTTGATGTGCTACAGTTTCATTGAAATGTTTTGAGATGTGAATTGCCTTTTCTTCATACTATTTAGAATATGTTAATTTTGGAATCAACATTTTCTTCATAATTTCTCAAAAATTCTTAGTAATTATATTATCACTTTTGGCCCCTTTTCTCCAAATTTCTGCTTTATTCCCCCTGTACTTGCTCCTTCTAAGAATCTGTGTAAATACACATTATTAGACTTTGTCCATTTACCTTCAACTTATTTCAATTTTATTATTTTTTTCTGTCAATCCTGTGTTTTGGGTTCTTATTCAGATCTTCTTTGCAGTTCACAAGTTCATTGTTCAATTATATGTAATCTGTTCTTTAATATATCCACTGGGCTTTTGGTATCAGAGGTAATACTTTAAATTTCTATAAACGTTATTTGATTATTTTAAAAATCATTTTGATCATTTATATAGCTATTTCCTTATTTCTTGCTTTGGATTCAGTCTTTTGTTCTTAACTTTTGTTAAATATGTGACTTTTGTTAAACAAATGGCATGTACTTAATTAAAATACAGTCTCTCTCTCTCTCTCTCTCTCTCTCTCTCTCTCTCTCTCTCTCTCTCTCTCTCTCTCTCTCTCTCTCTCCCTCTCTCTCCATCTAACATTCTGGATTAAGTTCATTTATTCATAATTTTCATTTGCTAATAATTTTATTTTAAATTATTAAAGTATAGTTGATATGCAATATTATATTAGTTTCAGTTGTACAGCAAATTGATTTGACATTTATATATCTTATGATGTAATCACAATAAACCTAGTAACCATCTGTCACCATACAAAGATTTACAATATTATTGACTATATTTTCTCTATCCATTACATCCCATGACTTATTTATAACTGAAAGTCTGTACCAAAACTCATTCTTTTAGTAAAATATCTGTAGGTGTAAACTTACTTAGCATTTTATATCTGAAATTGTTTTGATTTGGCTTTTATTTGAATGATAGTTTGCCTCCATAGAGAATTCAAGGTTGACAGTTATTTTATCTATGCATTTGATTCAATTATTCCATTTTCTTCTGGCATTTATTGGTGATAAGACATCTACTTGTCTTAATGATAATACATCTAATTATCATTCTCTGGCAAGTAATGTGTCTTTTCTCTATGGAACATTAAAGACTTTTTGTTTCTGTAGATTTTTCTTGTATCTTTGATGTTCTGTAGTTTTATTAGTATGTGTTTATTTTGGATTTATTTAGATTCATTTTCTTTAATACTCCATATGATCTTTTAATCTAAGCTCCATGATTCTTATAAATTCCAGAAAACACTCAGCCAAAAGCTGATTATGAATATTGATTTTCCATTATTCCCTTCATTGTCTACTTCTGGAATTTTTATTAAGCATATGTAACCTATTCTTATGTTTTGTTTTAACTTCTCTTTTTATAATTTCCCCCTTTTAGCTTTCTGATGGTGTTTTGCATTGAACTCCAAGTCAATTTATATATTCTAAATTTTACATCATCTTTTGAAGATTTTGTTTTTCTGTCATGATTTTCTTTTCCTGATTTATATTTGGCTGTCTTTTTTCCTTCATTCAGGTAATTTCTCATGTCACTATCTCAAAAAGACCTTTTTTTATACCACTTAAGCTAATGACCCCCTCCCCATCTCTCTTATTACCTTTTTTTTTGCTTCGTTTCTCTTTATAGCTTTTCCTACTATGTGAAGTGTTTATTCTTAATTTCCTTACTTCCTGTCATTCTTCCCACCTTCCTTATTTCCTTTCTTTCACTCATGCTTGACTTTCTCCCTCACTACAAGTCAGCAGTAGCAGACGTCTCTATTTTACTCATGGTTATATTTCCAGCACCTAGAGCAGTAGCATGATAGTAGATGCTCAGTAAATCATTGATGAATGGATGGTTCTCTTTTATTTTTCCTTCTGTTGAATCAAATCAGTCATTTTTATTTTAAAATTTATTTTTAAAATAATATTATTGATTTTTCTAACTTTTGAGGATTTTAAACACATAATTACTCTTTTGGGATTATTTTTGGTCAGTTAATCTCCTGACTGTTTGAATTAGTTGGCTTCCTTACTTAGCCTAGCTTTATCCAAGTATCTTAGGGTCACAGTTTTCTTTCCAAAGGAAGCAGTTCTTTTCTCCCTTGTTCCCTTTCTGCTATCCTTTCTGTCTAGTGGCTTAATGACCCTAAACACATTCCAAAATCAGGTTTCAAAGTCGCACTTTGAGCTTCTAACCTCAGTGCTATCATAGGTCCCTCAGGAATCATGAGAGTGCTCTGGTGAGATGCTGATTGTCAGGTTTTCTGTTATCTCTCACAACTCTAGTTGTGTATGATGACATGTAGCAGCTCTGACAGTGGTAACTGCTTTTCCTTTCCACTTTTTCAGGGATAGGTACTCTATTTTAGTTCCTCGTTAGGCACTGCATCTGGATCTAATCTCCCTCATGCATCAAAAGAATTTTTCCTCTGGTATGCTAAGAAGAAAATCTCCTAGTTACCGCTACCTATTTGGGGATAATGAACTCAGGATGCCAGCTTTTGGCTTCAGCTCATCTACTGATGTGCATTTTAAGAGTAGCAATGTCTTTTTATTAAAAAATAGAGAAGACTACTTATCAAAATTATGTGCTCAGAACAGAAGGGTAAGAAAGGAATTTAAAACAAGGATTTATGCAAAGTTTATCACTGTTAAGTATAATGAAATATAGGAGCACATCAAATATGTATACAAATTAGGAAGTTGTTATAATACTAACAGTGCCAAAAAATGTATACAAGTGAACACTAGTCAATGTTGCTCAAGCAATAGTTTGCTGTAATCAGAAGTGTCTGGACACTGATGGGCATCACTTTGAGCACATCTTGTAATGGCAGAAGTCAAAGGTGACTTGTATTCATCTTTTGTTATTAGTATATATTGAGTATTGCAATTTTAATACAATTTTTCTTTCTTAAAATATGTATACATGTTTTTGGTATGCTCTGTATATCTCTGCATGGGTGTATTTAGGAGAGGAATGATTGGGGGTTTGGTACACATACCTTCAATGTTATGAGACAATTCAATTTCCAAAATGACTTATCAACTGACATTTTTATTATCAATGCGTTGAAGTTTCCCTTATTCTATATCCTTGGAAACACTTGTTAACAGACTTTTAAATTTTAGTCACTTAGATAAGTGTGTAGTTTGAAATTGCGTTTTCCTGATTAACAATGAGGTTGATCATATTTTCATGTTTATTGGCTATTTGGACATTTTCTTTTCTAAAGTTCATATTTCAAATTTCTTGTCCAATTTTTTCTGAATTATTCTTTTATTTTCAGGTTTTAAGTGTACAAGTTATTTGTTAGTTATGTGTAAATGTGTGTGTGTGTGTGTGTGTGTGTGTGATATGACAAATATTCTATTCCACTTTTTTCCTTGGCTTTTCATCTTGAAGTAGTTTCTTTTGGTGGCAAGAAATGTATAATTTTAACATGGTACAATTAATCAACATCTATGATTATTGCATTCTATTTTCTGTTAAAATTTATTTATCTCAAAGTTGTGAAAATAGTCTCCTATATTATGCTTTAGTTCTAGAAGCTGTACTGCTTCACATTAAAACTTTTCCCCATTGTGCCATAATGACATATTAAAAAAAAACTACAACAAATAAACATAAGTTTAAGGTTTCATTTCTAGCTTACTGGATTTTGTCCCAATATTACATTATCTTTAGTCTTGGTATTCAGGGGAAGAAATTCTCCTGACTTGTTCTTTATGAGTATCTTGGATGTTCTTGAGCTTTTACCTTTTCATTTTAAATTTAGAAGTAGATTTCAGTTTGCACACATGCATATACAAAGTATGCTGTTACTCTAATGCAGATTATATGTATAGATCCATTTGGGAAACTTTTTATTAACCTGTTTTCTTTAGCTTCCAGGAATCTCTGAAAAACAATTTTGATTTGATATCAATCTGCATATTTGTTTGAATTTTCTCCATGTCCTTGACCTTTTATTACATTTTACATGTTTCTTTACAATTCCCTCAAATTATTCTTAAAGTGAAGTAAAGCATATCTGCAGTTAAAATTGGAACAATATGGCATCACTCAATACTATTCATGTTTTTGTGATTAGGGAAATACTACTAAAAGGTGTGTAATGTAAAAATAATGCAGATGCAATTTTGGATTTGAGGCATGCAGATTCTAATTCATGTAAACCTGAGATTCAACTCTGCTATCAATATTTTTATAAGCGGAGCAAGTATTTCAAATAGTTAAGTCTAGGTTGAGCATTGATGTTTTAGTATGTTGTACTGAGACAGGGCCTCTTTAAATGCTAACAGCAGCATCCTCCCTAGCTTGGAACAATACATTGAGACTTGTATTTGGAGTCACAGTTGATTAATTTCCAAATAAATAAATCATAAGTATGTCTGCCTAAATCTTTTTATACTACCATAAAATTCTGCTGCCGTAAGGGGATGGATTGATGTGAACATGTAAGTTTAGGGTTTTTTGTTTGTTTTTCTTATCTTTTGTGTTCATAAATGCAGTCCTTAAAAATTAATTCAGTCTTTGGTGAACAATTTCTGAGGTATGTGTCTGTTCTCACTAAACAAACACAGAAATACGCTAGACTAAATTAATAAAGTGAAAAAGCAACATATTTGGTAAACCCATAAATTTTCAAATATGGATTAAAAACCTTATTTCTTTCCCTATTATATTTAAATGTATGAATATGGGAAAACCTCTCCAAAAAGGCACTTTTTTAAAGCTGAGCCATCCTGCCACCTGTTGGCAGTTCAGCAGCAGCTCAGCTGAGGCCAGTAATCGAATCAGCAATCCTGTTGCTCAGAGATCGCACTCTTGAGCGCACATTCGAGCGTGCTCTTACCCAATTGAGCCACTCAGCCGATCCCTACCAAAAAGGCACTTTTAAGGTAAAGTAATATTTCTTGGGTTTGTGTATCACATAATAGGTATGTTATCTTTTCATATTTAATCCCTTTAAGCAATGTATTTTTATTTAAAAAATTAAAAATATTGAAATCAGCAAACTTAAATGAAAATTTTAAGTTCACTGAGCAAGTAGGAGCAGCGTCTGGATTTGAATCTTGGTTTTGGTCTCAGTTAATGGCCCTCACACCACATTCCTTCCACCAACCACATTGTCAAAGGGACCCTGGTAATGAAGGTGAATAAGATAGGAGCATATCTGTGATCTTAGAAAATCACTTAACTGCTGTGTGAAATAGATAATTATTTCTGTTCCCTTCACAAAAATGTTATGGCTTAATTAACGTTTGTAAAGATGTTATGGATGAAATCACTGTAATCTTTAACAAGCATTTGTGTCAAACAATCTCTTTCGGCTTTTGGCCTTTTATCTTCCAACTTGTCATAGCAATGGTACTTGGATTTAAGAACACCTTGGGTTCTTTTCGATCTGCTTGTTCAGAACACCAGCCTGGGAAATTCTTTTCATGCTGAAGAAGGTTTGGCTCTTTTTGGTAGAAAGAATGTGGATTAAATGAACCAGAGACAAATGGTAGCACAGAAGAGGGGACACACAGAGCTGTCTAAGTAAATATATGAGAAAAGCTGTCCTGGTTAGGATTGCACCTTCAGCCAGGGGTATAGCTGACATATTCAACACCAACAGAGGGTCACTTTTAACAACCTTCACCTACTATACATCAACATTTTCAGTAATAATCATTTAGTTGCCAGTGAAGATCCTTTTTGGATTCATTATTTCGTTTTAAATTAACCAACAACTAAAGAAAGAGTACACTTAAAAAAAATATTCAAAAAAAATATTGCATGCTGAATTAAAGTTTCCACTTACCAAGCAAAAATATTACATTTAGCAGTTTGCATTCTGCTTTACTGTTTTACATTTTAAACACAAATAGGACAAAGAAAGCAAAACTATACAATAGAGACATGACAGTGGTTTCAATAAATTGTGTTGGAAAAACGAGACAGATACATAAAAAAATGAAACTGGACCACTCTCTTATACCACACACACACACACACACACACACACACACACGCGCGCGCGCACACACACACACCTCAGTATAGATTGAAGACTTATATGTAAGACCTGAAACCATAAAACTCCTAGAAGAAAATATAGGTAGTAAACTCTTTAAAACTGGTCATAGTAATATCTTTCTGGATACATCTCCTTGAGCAAGGGAAACAAAAGCAAAATAAACAAATGTGACTACATCAAATTAAAAAGCTTCTGTACAGTGAAAGAAACCATTAACAAAACAAAAAGACATCCTACTGAACGTGAGAAGATATTCACAAATAATATATCTGATAAGGGGCTAATATCCAAAATATATAAGGAATTTATATAACTCGACATCAAAAAACAATCTGATTAAAAAATGGGGAGCGGGCATGAACAGCCATTTCTCCAAAGAGGACATACAAATGCTCGATAGACATATGAAAAGATATGTCACTAATCATCAGAGAAATGCAAATCAAAACTGCAATGAGATACTACTTCACACCTGGCAGAATGGCTATTATCAAAAAGTCAACAAATAACAAGTGTTGAGAGGATGTGGAAAAAAAGGGAACCCTTGTGCATTGTTGGTAGGATCGTAAATTGGTGCAACCACTGTGGAAAACAGTATGGAGGTTCCTCAAAAAATTAAACATAGAACTTCCATCTTACCCAGCAATTCCAATTTTGGGCATTTACCTGAAGAAAACAAAAACACTAATTTGAATAAATATCTGCACACCTGTTTTTTGCAGCATTATTTATAATAGCCAAGATATGGAAGCAACCTAAGTGTCCATTGATAGATGACTAGATAAAGAATCTATATCTATATCACCTATGTCTATATCTATATCTATCACACACACACACACACACACACACAATGGAATATTACTCAACAATACAAAAGAATGAATCTTGGGTCGGCCGAGTGGCGCGTTGGTTAAGAACTGGCTTGGGACGCCAGAGGGCCCCGATTCAGATCCCCTATACGAGGGCCAGTGACACTGCCCTCTGCAGCTAAGATGCTGTACAACAGCTCAACCTGGAATTGGGCTGCCGTGGGTCACCGGCAACGGCGTAGGCTGCAGTCCCTGCTGCAGTGGGTTGCCATGGGCTACCATGTGTAGCGAGCAGCCAGCATGAGCGGCCAGCAGCCACTGTGAGCGGCCATCCAGAGGCCGGCAACTGATATGCCATGTGTGGGAAGAGTGCAATGATGGTGCCAGCTTGGGCTAGTGAAGCAACATCCTCCATAACTAGACTGAAGAACAAAAACAACAGCAACCTGTCTGTTCCCCTTCCCCCAATTCTCCAGCGCTGTTCCCCTCCCCCAATTCCCCAATAAAAAACCTTAAAAAAAACACAAAAAGATGAATCTTACCATTTGCAAAAACATGGATAGACCAGAAGGTATTATGCTAAATGAAATAAATCAGACACAGAAAGGCAAATACCATATGATTTCACTTATATATGGAATCTAAAAAACAAAACAAAACAAAAACAAGGACAAACAAAAGCTGACTCATATAAGGGAGGTGATGGAGAATGGGTGAAAAGGGTGAAGGGAAATAAAAACAAACAAACATAAATAAGTAATAAGCAGAAATAGACATTTGAAATGGTGACTATGAATGACAAAATGAAAATCACTTAAACTTGAGTTCTATTTCTTCCTCTTCACATTTCCTGGGCTATCTCATTTATTTTTATTCTACTGTTTAAACACCAGAATATGCAGTACTATAGACACAGAAGACATGAACTTCGCCTTGAGTGAACTTTGTGCAGAGAGAGCTCAAATGACTCCAAATCTTTATGAATTTACTTTCAAAACTGTAGATGAGTCTGTGTGTGTCAGGGGCTGACTGTAAAACTGGAAGTTCTCAAATTAGCTCTCACATAGAATTCAATGTTTATTAAAGATATGTAATAAAAACTTGTTCATTGGACACATACATATGTAATATCAAAATTCAATAATAACTGCAACAAATGTTTAGAACTTATACCAAGGAAATATTTTTTGAAGGAGTCATATTTTATCTTTAGCATTACTTATAATCGATGAAGCATGATGATAATAAAAATCAGTCTAATTTTAATCATCATTGTTATTTTTCTAAATTATCTATAAACAATTCACACCCTTATTGTCTGAATTTGGGACAGGTCACTCCCACCCCTTGGCCTACCTTTCTCTGCTAATAGCATTTTGTTCAGTAACTGTTCCATTACCCCAATCCTAGAGGTCTTGGAACAAAGACATTTCCCTACAGAAACACATAAAGATGGTAAGTGTGCATGGCACAAGACAAGTTTAAGCAAAAATTGATCCAGATTTCCTTGGTAAATCAGGAAGATACAAAATATGCCGTTTTAAAGACTATGATTAAAAGCATCTGATGGGCCTGGGCCCCTGGTTCCACATGAAACTGGAGGGTTCACTCTGAAGTAAGGTTATGCACAGATGTCCAGAACAGCAGGGATAACTGAAATTCTTCTGTCTCCACAGATGCTCTGTGTATAATCCAGCTGGATATTGGCTGAGGGATCAGAGTTGAGGTTTTGCGAGTCCACATAAGGAAGCCCAGGACATGGCTTTCACAAGCATATTCAGTGGGAAATGTCAGACAGACACAGGAGGCAGGACATTCTGAAACATGCCAACGGAGTGGTAGCACAGAGTAGTAAAAAGATCATAAAAGAAGGTATCAAGTAGAGCTGGGCTTGAATTCTGGTTCTGTTGTTTATTAGCTATATCCCCTTTGCCAGTTTACTTAACCACTTTGACCACCTGAGTTTTTATTCATCTGTAAAATAGAGTAATGATATCTGATGTTCCTGGATTGTCACAAATATAACAATAATAATGCAAGCCACCTGCTATGTTATGGTTCTTCAGATAATATTACCTATCTAGCTGTGACAGGAAGAAAAGTTAGCATGGAGAACCAGAGCAAGAACTAATAGAAGCACAGAGTCATGACTGCAGAGCTAGGAGAAGATGGAAGCCATAAACAAAGGATCCTGTGTGATCTTTCTTTCATGCTGAGAAACTGGACTGGGATCAGAAGAATAGATTCCAATCCCATCTCTTCCACTGGCAGTACTGTGACCCTTGGTTACCTTGGCCTCAATTTTTTCTAGAGCAAGGCTATTCTCACTGTGCCATCTTGAACTAGCCATTTTATCACCAGGAATATTTTGATTCATATAATTAAATGATACTTTCTCCATGTTTCAGCTATGATACTAAAAACACACTTAAGTTTTTTTGTGTGTGTATCTTAATCACATCCCAAACCTTTGTCATATCTGACTCCATATTAACCTTACCTCCACTCCACCTCAGAACCTCAATGCACTCTCATTCCTCCAACCATGTGGGTTTCAAAGATTGCATGGGACTATCTTTTGGCCACAGTAGTTAGCAAGAGGGGGGAAAATAGTGCCAAAAATGTATTCTCTAGACTATAGTTTCCTTGTGGCTGTGAATTGGACATCCTTTGGACATGTGGCCTTCAGGGATGAAGAAAGTTCAGGGATACTCTTGGGATGCCTACTGTCCATATTATTTGGTAATAAGAATTTCTTACATGTGCAATAGTTGTTTTCAGAGTCCTCAAGTGGTGGGTTGTTGTAATTCTCCTGGTGCTCTTCAAAAGGGCATATTCTTATTTTCTACCCATCTATTTAATCATTCATTCACACATTTATTAATTCATTCATTCATTTAGCAAATATTCATTTAGGGCCTCTTATGTTCTAAGCACTATTATAGGTGTTAGTAATGAAACAATATGCCAATGGTAGAGAAATAAAATAGAAAAAGAGGTAACTATTTATATATAGCATGTCACAGGTTGTTAAGTGTTCTGGAATTATTAAATAATCATCTATTACTGTTTTGATAAGGTTCCATAGTAGCTTCAAATTTCAGTGGCTCAGAATAACAAACATTGTTTTCTTTTGTTTGTAAGCCTATAATTATCTGTAATGAATCATTTCAGGTTAAATCCAGGTTCATATATGTATGTGTCTAGTCCTTGTACTAGCAGCCTCCCAGAGCTGGCTTCCTTCAAGGAGAATGAGAGGAACATAAGACAGTGAATTAAGACTCAGCAAAGGACTGACATACTCTAGCTTATGCCCTTAATGTGTTGGTCAAATCATGCCACATGGGCAAGCCCACGATCACTGGGGATGTAAGGCGTGTAGTCAGCTCATCATGGGTGGCCAACATCATATGGCCAAGGCATGGATGCATTATTCTAGCAAGGGAACGAGTAAACAATCAGAGCCAACAATGCAACCTACCACACACGGTAAGGATGATGAGGCATGTCAGGGGAAGGAGCATGCCACTTTGATTCAGTGGTCAAGGAAAGCCTTATTTAATAGATGTCATCTGAGCAGATACCTTGAGGAAGTGAGCTGGCTAAATACTTGGGAGACGAATATTCCAGACAGAGGAAATAGCTGGTACCCTGAGTCAGGTGTTTGCTTTTGAAAGTCCAGTGTGACTAGAGCAGTGTCTGACCTGGAGAGCTGGAGGAGATAAAGTTCAAGGTACATTGTAGCATGGAAGAGCATGATGGAAGCTGGAGCAGATAACAGAGAACTGTCTAAAGGACTCATTCTTCTCTCTGAATGAGATGGGAAGCCATTGGAGGTCTTTGAGAAGAAGACAGATGTGATTTGATTTAAGAGGTAAAAATATAAATGATGTCCATGAAGAATGTTGAGAGACAAAAGAGAAAGCAGAGGCTAATTAAAAACTTACTGCAGTCATCTATACAGGGAGTGATGATAACTTGGTCTGGTGGTGAAAAGTGGTAAGATACTAGATATTTTGAAGGAAAAGGTGATAGGAGTTGCAGGTGGATTATATGTAGTGTATGAGAGAGAGAAAGGAGTCAAGGGTGATTTCAAATGTTTTAATTTGAGACTGGAAAGATTCATTGCCAATAATTGAGGTGGGGAATATTGTCAGTCACAATAGTTAGGAAACCTGGTTGTCATTGGTGGTGATAGTGGCCTCTCTTTCCCTGATCTTCAATGCTGGAAAACCTCTATCAAAACAGAGCAAACACCAAAATAAAATTATCATTCATTATATGTGTGTGCGTGTGTGTGTGTGTGTGTATATATATTTTTTTTACTTAAACCAAGCCACTGTATCAGCTGGAATTATGTCCATGTTAACTTTTGTTTTACTTTGATTTTAAAAGTCATGAAAACAGGATCTTATAGATAATTCATGGCAACTGTTTTATAAAGTTAATTCTAACAAATGGCATGTAATTAAAATAAGAATGTGCAAATAGTCCAATTTTATTTTTTAGTTAACACTTCAGAAGTAATAGCTGACAACAGTCCTTGATAAGGTCAAATTCTGTTCTTAAAAGTGTGATGGTTTTAAGTCTGTAATGGAAATCAATGGGAACTTCCTGAAATGCATTGTGTACTTTTGCCTTTCTAGTCTGTTTTATTTTTTCTAACCACTTAGCCATCCAGCCACCCATCAGCAGCTCCCAGCAGCTCAGCTCAAGGTGCCGTGTTCAATCTAATTTGCAGTGGGGGGCGGGGCGGGGGAGAGACGCAGCCCATGCGGGAGTTGAATCAGCAACCTTGGGCCGGCCGAGTGGCTCAGTTGGGTAAGAGCTCACTCAAGAGTTTGAGCTCTGAGCAACAGAGGTTCGATGCCCGGCCCGAGCTGAGCTCCAACTGAGCTGCCAACAGGTGGCAGGATGGCTCAGCTAAAAAAAAACAAATGTTGAATCAGAAACCTTGTTGTTAGGAGCATGTGCTCTCACCAGCTGAGCCATCCTGCCACCTGTTGGCAGCTCAGCAGCAGCTCAGCTTGGGTGCAGCTCACTGGCCCATGGGGGAATTGAACCAATGACCCTGTTGCTCAGAGCTCATGCTCTTAACCAACTGAGCCGCAAAGCAGGCCCTCTACTCTGTTTTTAATAAGGACTAGGACTTAAAAATAACTTCCAAAAGACTCTGTGGCTAGAGTTGTCTGTTTTCCCCCTGATAAATTGACAGCAGGCACTTATCCTTCTAGTATCTTCCACACAATACCAAATAGGGATTCACCAATGCCCTTTCCTTTTCTCTTGCTATCTATATATCAGCCTATCTTTCCAGGATCAACCTAAGTTCCACTTCTGCAATCAACGACCCTAACTCCACCCCACACTATTCTCATATACTTCAATGTGATATTTTATATGTGAATTATTATTTTCACATGAAATTTAAATAAGTTTATGCTTTGAAAACAGTCATTTGTAAGCAACCATTCTAAGAAAATAAGTATTCACATATCATTTCTTCTTATTTCCAGTGATATTTGGAATTGGTGTCCTAGAGTGGATACATGACAAGTTCGTGATTGTAGTGGACCCTAGGTAGTCTCTTACTGAAATGTTCTGAAACACTAGACCACCAGAATGTGTGATCCTGCAGTACGGAGAATAGGTAGGGCTGGGATTTGGGTTGGGCAACCTGTATTCCAATTATTTGTTGTGGTCCTGGTATGCTATGGAAAAGAGTTGGGTTTAAAGCTTAAGCTGTTTTGATAATGTTTATGGTATGACTTACTGCATAAAACTAGTAATAGGGGGCTGTGTTGTGCACAGGGAGAGGTGAAGCCCAAACTGTATCTCCCTTGCTAATGGACTATGTATGAAGAAGAGAATAAGTAGAAGCTCATGCACAACAAGAGACAATTGATGATATTGCAAAAGGAAGAGTAGTCAGAGATCCATGGTCCATGAAGTAAGGATCTATCTGTCCTCTCTTCATGCCACTGCCTCACACCAGGGTGATGGGGTATGAGAAGGAGAGGTGTGCAAAGCAGACCCTGCCTCCCTCCATGCCAATCTACAAGGTTAGTCACATCTGAGAATTGTTACTGGGAAATGAGATTGCGATTTCCAAGTGAACAACAGTGAGCCTTAAGAAGCAACAACTCTTCTAATAATAATAATAAACAAAGAAGTCTTAACTTTGTGAACTCAGGATGGAGTTTTGTTAGGCAACACACTACCCAGTAATGACAGAAAAGTTTGACATAAAGCAGTTAGAGGTATTTGGGGAGGGAGGGGCAAATAAAAACAGTTAATGCTTATAGCCCAATTATTAAAGTTTTCTCATTAAATTGGCTATCTTCTAAGCCTAGTTTCCTTCTTCAGAAAAGGGAATAATAATACCTTGCAGAGATGCTGAAAAGTACCAAGATAAAGGGGCTACTGATAGTAATCTGAAAATGCTGACTCCGGACCTGGCAGCTTCCAGGACACACGTGAGCAATGAACAGATATTTTATCTTTCTGTCAACATCTGTAATGTGCATATATTTAGTAAATAAATGTTGTCTCACATTTTGTCTTTTCCTGTAGTATTCCTATAAGTGCAGCCATCCCATGAGTATCACACACTTGGTCCAATGTTAAAAAAACCCTGTACTTCTATCTTTCCATTTACAATTTCTTCTGAACTGTTTGTCTCAGCACCTCATCCCTCCTACTTGAACTGCCATTGCTCCCAACTTTCTAAATCATTATTCGTTCTCAGATTTCTGGCTTTGGTTTTTCTTCACCTTTGGCACTGATTTTCAGCATAAAACTATGGCTTTTCTTCAAGCACCACACAGGTTTTCTGAGTCTCAGGCTGCCTTGGTAAGCATTATTCAGTTCTATTCAGCAAAGCATATTTACCAAGCCTGCTTCGGTTTGTCAGAAGTTAACGGGTTATTAATGTTTTGTTTTTCTATACATTTATATGTACCAAATCCTCTCTGAAGATTATTGAGTAAAGATAGTCTCAACACTAAATGGAAAGGTTGCTCGCTAGCTACTTCTTGACCAATTTGATTATATTGGGAAGCTTTTCATATAGATTCTAAACAAGTAAACATAAGGAATCAACACCAGTTTTCTAACACTAATGGAAACAAGAACAAGGACATTCATGCTTTTCATCAGTAAATTAAAAGAAAACCATACGAAAAGCACATTGTCCTCAAATGTCAAGGTTCTTTCTCCTCAACTCTTGTTAGGCAATGTTGTTTATAATTTCTTAGATTCAGAAGTGGCCATCCTTTGATTATTTTCATGTAAGCAGCATTTTACAAATCTTTCTTTCTCTTCTTTCAGGTAGTTATTTTTTTTTAAGACTGAATATCAGGATGCATTGAGCAATTCATCATCTAATCATTCATTTATGGCTTGAAACTCCAAGTCAAAATGATTAGACTTAGTGATTCTGAGTATGTACTATGATTATTGCTTTTTCAATTTAGCCTGCTGAAGAGAAATTTATTTTATACATGCATTTATTTTACTCTACTCTTTTAGTTAACATCTTATAAATTAAAAAAAAAATTTAATGGGGATAAAATGTGGTTCCTTTGGTTCAAGGGAGATTTCTCATATAAATTAATAGAAAGAAATCTAATCAACATTTACAAAAACATTGTTTTGGTTGATTCTCTGAAATTATTTTCACCTACAAAGCTAGCAAGTAGATTTTTTTTGTCCCCTACCTGATATTGACTCATTCTCCTCTCATTATGGAATAAGGCAGATAAAATATGCTTAAGGTTTTAAGAGGCAGAAAAGCAGGTGAAAAATCAGTCTTTGGGGTTGGCCAAATCTGAATGTAAGTATATATTTTATCAATTCATCATTGAATGTTTTCCTGAGACATATTACTGTACCTCTCTGAGTCTCAATTTCTTGTTTATCAAATGGGGTTAATAATGACTACTAACTACTCTTCATTAGACAGTATCTACTAAGTGGCTAGCCTAGAGCATTTATATGATGCTGAATCATTTGGGACACACTTTAAAATATGTTATTGAATACACACAATGGATATGTCATATTTTATATTCACCATTTTGAAGGAGCTGACTTGATGGGAGACATTTCAATAAAGCCAATATAAATAAGCAGTTAAACATTGACCTTTATGTGCAATGCAACTAAAAATCAGAGAAGTGACTATATTGTTCAAAGTCACACACTAACAGGGCAGAGAAAAGTCCAGACTCTTGGTCTCATGGGCTAATATACACATATTCTTTAATCCTGACTTAAGATATGTTTAATGCAGGTTATGTCTGAAAATAGTGGTGGATTTAGGAAATAATTTTGTCACAGTTAGATGTTTGGCTGTGTAGATGAGATCTTAACATTAGATAAAATTAACAATTATATGCAATTATATTGCAAAACAGAGTCATAAAACTAAGTTACGTGATCAGTGATGTTTATGATTATATTCACAATCTACAATTCTTTTAAATATATTTGACATTTTGTTTAATCTTTAAGTGGTACATATTAAGTGAAAGTAGAAATAAAGTTGATTTGCAGTTATTTATCCTTATGGGTACTTTTTCCTATACGTAAAATGGGAGTTTGGGTTATTTGGTCTCTAAGGTTGCTTTTAAGTTTGTCACTCTTGATCATAATATTTTGGGTATCTGCCTCTGGGTGATGGAGCCCAATCTATTATTGATTGTCCAATATGCCCCTTGCACCCCACATATTCTGGAAGACCTGCTACATTTGTGCCACATAAACCTAATTGTCTAGACATTGCCCCAAGATAGAAACCTAACAGAGAGTGGAGTTAACCCACAGTATGCACTGAAGTTTTCAGATAATCTTTCTTGAGAAACTGGATTTTATTTATTGACTGGATTGTAATATCATACACAAATAAATTGATATAGTTGACAGAAACATGAATGAAAGCTGCCAACAGAGGAAGGATAGTTTAAATACTCAGGAAAAGTGGCTTCGAAGAATTGAGATTGAGGCAGATGTGACAAGAGATGCACAGGTCAAGAGGAATCCTGCATTTCTAGAAAGAGAAGAGAGATTGGAAAGGAGAGGGAGATGGAAAGTTTGCAGTCCTCATTAGACACATCTGAAATTTTTCTCTGTGTTTTCTTGACATTTTAGTAAATCTTTCTAAAAATTCATTATTTTGGGGTTAATCCTGCATTTGTTTTGGTCTTTGCAACCAAAGGATAATGATCCTAAGACAATTCTTTTGTTTTGTTTTTATAAATTTTGGGGGGAAACAGTGTGTTTTTCCATGACCTGTCAGCTCCAAGTCAAGTAGCTGTTTCAATCTAGTTGTGGAGGGCACATCTCAGTGGCCCATATGGGTACTGAACCAGCAATCTTGGTGTTATGAACACTGCACTCTAACCAACTGAGCTAAATGGCCACCCCCTAAGATGAATTTTTGATTGTCAATTAAACATATGGCTATCTTTTAAATTCAATGATGGAGAGAAAAGATGCTATATAATTCTAGAAGTTCTATTTTTGTCACAGAATCTTGAACTGAGTAGATTCCTAATATATATTTGATTTGAACCCTCAATATTGTAAAGAAACATGCTCTGAAATGACATAAGCTAAACTTTTATGTAGCAGCCATCTTTCCAAGTCAATTTCTTTGCAACACAGAACAGAAGAGATTTTCCAACATCAGTTGGTAAGAATCATTATCATGATTGGAGAATAAAAGATACAGTGAGAAGAAGATAAGGGTCTAAAAATAAAGAAATAAACAAACAAACAAATACACGCATACATACACAATGTGAAGGAAATTGGATTTTCTGTTGAGTACAGAATAGAGCAATTGGAACCTAAAAGGTTGGAAAAAGGTTGTTTATTAAGAAAAGTAATACACACACACACAGTCACACAGACACAAAAACACATGAAAGTCTGACAATTAAGTTCATGAGGCTTGTTGCAACAATATTCCTAACCTTTGTTATATCAGAAGCATTATTCATTATGAATGTGTACCAACTGGGCAAATAGGTAACCAAGTTTACTATTTGGAAGTGCTAAAGAGGCTGCAAGAAAAAGTTAGATGACCTGAACTTTTTGCCAACAATTCATGGCTTTTGCATCACGAAAATGCACCAGCTCACACAGCACTGTCTGTGAGGAACACCCTCCCTACTCACCTGATATGGCCCCAATGACTTTTTTCTTTACCTGAAGATAAAAGAAATATTGAAAGGAAGACATTTTGATGACATTCAGGACATTAAGGGTAATAAAATGACAGTTCTGATGGCCATTCCAGAAAAAGAGTTCCAAAATTGCTTTGAAGGGTGGATTGGTGCTGCTGGCATTGGTGCACATAGCTTTCCAGAAGGAGTACTTTGAAGGTGACCATGATGATGTTTAGCATGAGGTATGTAGCACTTTTTCTAGAATGAGTTTGCAAACTTAATTGTCCTACCTTGTGTGTGTGTGTGTGTGTGTATATGTGTATCCATTTGAAATATGTCTAGTAGATAACTAAAACATCTGGTTAAAAGTGAAATCTTCAGTATTATCTCTGTATGTTTGTTCCATAAGATGTCAAACGTGAGGATAATTGAAGATATAGTACTAAATTACTTAAATGTTAAGCCTCATCCAGATGCTAGATGCTATATTAAGCCAAAAGTAATCTTTATGTTAGACATTAAAATAATAAGAAATACATAAATGACACTATAAATGAAATACCGTTTGTAATATGGTTCATTGGAGAGAAGTATTAATCATTGATTAGACATTACACAAGAAATTTGCTTAATGAAAAGCTTTTCTTAAAAAAATCTGATTAGTAGTAAATAGTGAAACATGGGAATATAGAATATAGAATTTTACTGAACTATCCTGGCCAAATTGACTGACAAACAAGCGTATTTCATTTCCAAACTGATTTTTAAAAAAGTTTTTATAGATAGGCACCGATGAGCTAGTTTTGGGCTATTAAAAAACATATGAGTTCATTTTTGAAAATGCATTAGAGAAATGGGACAAAATTTTGAATTTCAATGCTTTGGCAATGTTTATTTTTAAGGATAAAGTCCAAGTAAGTGTAACTTGCAGCTAAAATTCAGCTTTAGAAATACCAGATGGCATAACTAGGGTTGACTCACAAATTATGTCCTATGGGAGAATCGGGAGAGTGAGGCCCAGAGAACCAAGGATAGCAGAAGGCATGTGGCCGGCCCAGCAAGTTTTAGACAGAGGAGGTGTTAAATCCAGGCAGGAGAGTGGATGCAGAGAAAGAAGGACAGTACATCTTGGGTGATGCAGGCAGGAAGAAACACACATAGTCTAGGAAGCCAGAGGAAGTTAAGGGGCCACCAAATAATCCTAATGTTCAGAAGCAAATACTCCCCAAGGGCAAATATTCTCTATGCTTTCTGTTAGATGTTTTTACTGGCTTTATTTATTTAGGCTGAATTAAAATGTCTCCATTCAAGACAGCTCCATCAAAGTGCTGGTAACAAATTATGACATATCAGTGTGTCTACTCACAAAAAAGAGTAAACATTTTAAGGTCCATTTGCATGAGAGAAAACTGGGGCTCAGAGAAGTCCAGTGACACATCCAAGAAGAACACTCAATTGTGAAGTAGCAGAATGTGAACACCAATCCAGGTCTGGCTAACAAAGAAGACCACATTTTTTTCTCACTTATCATGCTTCCTCTTAAAACATCAAAACACCAGTTGTTTTTCTGCACTGAGATAAGAATTGCTACACTGAATGATTTTATGGATTAAAGTAGATATAAAGATTATAGATGTGCATCAAAAATTGACTTCAGAAACAAATCTGATTATTGAAAAGACTGAACATGTACAGACTACTATATGTATGAAAAAATGAAGTATGTAATAATGAAAAGATTGCAGATTTTTTTTTTTAGCTGAGCCATCCTGCCACCTGTTGGCAGCTCAGCAGCTGCTCAGCTCAGGCCTGGACTTGAACTGCTGTTGCTCAGAGCTCAAACTCTTGAGAGAGTTCTTAACCAACTGATCCACTCAGCCAGCCAGAAAAGATTGCAGATTTTATGGTCAGAAAAATATAGGTTTAAATTTTAATTTTACTACTTTAATTTTGGGCAGATAACTTAGACATTTACAGTCACCCCCTGCATAGTGATGTTTCAGTCAATGATGGATCACGTATATCATAATAATCCTATAAGACTATAATGGAGCTG
The DNA here is from genome assembly GCF_001890085.2 of Hipposideros armiger. Classification (NCBI taxonomy): domain Eukaryota; kingdom Metazoa; phylum Chordata; class Mammalia; order Chiroptera; family Hipposideridae; genus Hipposideros; species Hipposideros armiger. The sequence goes on along the minus strand of NW_017731771.1, from coordinate 164,316 downwards.
AAAAATTCCTATTGCCTGCTGACCTCATAAGTGTCATAACATTGCAGCAAAACACATTACTCATGCGTTTGTGATGATGCTGGTGTAAACAAACCTACTGTCCTGCCAGTCATGTAAAAATATAGCACATGTAATTATAGCAGTAGGCTATACAATCTAGGTTTTATGTAAGTACACTCTAAAATGTTTGCATAAGGAGGAAATTGCCTAAAAAAGACACATTTCACAGAACGTATCGCCATTAATAAGTGGTGCATGACTATTGATAATATAAAATGAAGGTGACACGAATACTCATTTTTTTCTAGATTATCATCCATTTAAAAAATATGTGTTTTAGAAAGCTGGCCAAGTGACTCAGTTGGTTAAGAGTTTGCTTAAGAGCACGAGCTCTGAGCAACAGAGCTGCTGGTTCAATTCCCACATGGGCCAGTGACCTACACCCGAGCTGAGCTGCCACTGAGCTGCCAACAGGTGGCAGGATTGCTCAGTGGTTAGAGCACGTGCTCCTAACAACAAGATTGCCAGTTGGACTTCTGCATGGGATGGTGGGCTATGCCCATCCGCAACTAAGATAGAACATGGCACCTTGAGCTGAGCTGCCCTGAGCTGCCAACAGGTGGCATGATGGCTCAGCTAGTGTAACAACAAGATTGCCTGTTCGATGGTGGCTATGCCCACCCACAACTAAGACTGAACTCATCAACTTGCGCTGATCTACCATCCGGGTGGCTCAGGGGATAGAGCGTGTGCTCTTAACAACAAGGTTGCCTGTTTTGACTCTTACATGGGATGGTGGCTATGCCCACCCACAACTAAGGAGTGAACACAGCACCTTGAGCTGAGTGGTGTGACTGGACTTGGAGCTGAGCTTGCTGCACCCTCCACAACTAAGATTGAAGGACAAAAACTTGGCTGTTTCCATTCCCCAATTCCCCAACACTGTTTCCCTCCCCCAATTCCCCAATAAAATCTTTTAAAAATAAGTAAGTAAGTAAGTAAATAAATAAATAAATAAATAAATAAATAAATAATGTGTGTTTTGCACTGAAGAACAAAAGTACAGCAACTTGTCTGTTCCCCTTCCTCAATTCCCCAATGCTGTTCTCCTCCCCCAATTCTGTAATAAAATCTTTTTTAAAAATGTGTTTTTTAATTATGTAACTTCATTAAGTTGACTCAGTGTTTGGTACATAGAAATCAATAAGGAATGAATGCCCACTTGAGAAAGTTAGTTTTCTATATATGTCTATATTTATACATACATGAATCTGTAACTTTATAATCTTTATCAATATTCCTGTCAAAGTCAAGGTCTGGAATAGAGGTCATACATTAAGATCCACATATGTTATCTCATTTAGAGAATCATTTCAGACATAGGTCAAGGGTTAAACATTTTGCCAGACAGAGCACTGTTTTGTGCATTCTAGATTCTCCTCCCTAGTTTGTAACCTTTGGGGGTTGTCAAGACAAGGGACTTAGATGCCTGGAGTCAATGCCTTTAGCTGGGTCAATAGTATAGAGAGAGTTTAAATTAAATCTGCCTGGGTCAGATCCAAGACAGCATAACCCAGATGACTTCCAGAGCCGCTCAGCCCTTAAGAGCAAAGTTAAAATGTTTTAATATTCAATATTCAATGATATTTTATTATGTTTTATTTTCTTGTTTGATGTTTTTTTAATTCCAACAAAAGTATGTGGAGGGAGGTGGAATAAGGAGAGGATGCGTTTTTATGAACTTTAGATCAGAATCTGGCTTACACAGATTTTAATTTATTAATTGATATTTGCCTCTTCCTTGTGATGCCTCAGTTTTGTGCTAGAAAACCCATGTATGGAATTCAGTCTTTTAAAAAATATTGGCAAGATCCTCATTCACAGGCATCTGTATTTTGCTACTTTTACTAGAGATTTAGCAAAATAAGAAGGAGGAAAGAAGTGGTGTTCACAAAGAGATAACCAAAATCATTCAAAGTGTTTGATAGATTGTATTCTTTAAAGTCTGTTGAACATTCCACTGTGAGTATTTTTCCCTGCTACCATATCCAGTTTCAGAACATGTTTGGGCTTGATCCTCTACCTTCCTCATCCCTCCTTTTGTCCTTTTCTTCTTCTCCTTTTTTCACATAAGACTACTTATCCATCTCCTGTGTTCTCCCAGTTGTTGTTTTGAGGGTTTTAAATTCTAGTGCAAGGTGATTATCAATTATTTACTTAAATAGATATCTTCCAAAGTAGATTTTTGTGTGAAGCTATTATTTTATCTCTTATTCAATGTAAATTATCTCTTGCTGATATTCACCTAGGTACTTTTCAAATATTTAAAATATCTAATCAGTGACTTTCAGATTTTATTTATTTACTTTTAGGATTTTTAATAAAATATAGCTAACATACAACATTATATTAGTTCCAGGTATCCACCATAGTTGTTCAACATTTATATACCTAAAGAAGTGATCACCATAATAAGTCCAGCAACCAACTGACACTGTACCATGCTATCCCAATATTATTTACTATATTCCCTATGTTGTACGTTGCATCCTTATGACTTATTTGTTTTATACCTGAAATTTTGAACTTCTTATTCTCCTTTACTTTTTCCCTTTTTTACATTTTTCAATTACAGTTGACACTCAATATTATTTTATATTAATTTCAGGTGTACAGCATAGTGGTTAAACATTTATATAATTTAAGAAGTGATCCCCCTGACTAGTTTAGTACCCACCCGGCACTACACATAGTTATTACCATATTATTGACTATATTCCCTATGCTTTCCTTTACATACACATGATTGTTTTGTAACTACCAATTTGTATTTCTTAATCCTTTCATCTTTTTCACCCTGCCCCACAACCTCCCTCCCATTTATCACCCTAATATTTCTAGTACCCATCTGATATCAAACATAGTTATTACAATATTATTGACTATATTCCTTATGCTGTACTTAACATCCCCATGACTACTATGTAATAACAAATTTGTACTTCTTAATCCCTTCTCCCTTTTTCATTTATGCTGGCAACCTCCATCCCATCTGGAACCATCAAAATGTTCTCTGTATCTATGAGTTTTTTTCTTCTTTGTGTGTTTATTTATTTGTTCTTTAGATTCCACTTATAAGTGAAATTATATGACCTTTGTCTTTCGCTGTGTGACTTACTACACTCAGCACAATACCCTCTAGGTCCTTTCATGTTGATGCAGATGGCAAGATTTCATTCTTTGTTTACAACTGAGTAAATTCCATTGCATATATGTGCCACATCTTCTTTCTTCATTCATCCATTCAGGGACACCCAGGTTGCTTTCTTATATTGGCTATTGTAAATAATGCTGCAGTGAACATATGGATACACACAGCCCCTTGAAGTAGTGTTTTACATTTGTTTGGATCATAGCCCAGAAGTGGGATTATGAGGTCCTTCTTTGTCTCTTGTTATAGCCTTTATTTTAAGTTTATCTTTATTGGTATAAGTATTTCTGCCACAGCTTTTCTGTTGTTTGTTTCCATTTTCATGAAATATCTTTTCTCATCCCTTTACTTTCAGTCTCTGTATTTTTTTACCTGAGGTGAGTCTCTTATAGGCAGCATATGTAAGGGCCTTGTTTTCTTATCCATTCAGCTACCTTATGTCTTTTGATTGGAACATTTAATCCATTTACATTTAAAGTAATTGTTAATAAATATATAGTTATTGCCATTTTATTATTCATATTTTTTTACTTTTTTTTGGTCTTACGTCTCTTTAACATTACTTGTAATACAAATTTGGTGGTGATGAACCCCTTTATCTTTTTGTTGTCTGGGAAGCTCTTTATCTGTCCTTCTATTCTAAGTGGTAACTTTGCTGGGTAAAGTAATCTTGGTTGTAGGTCCTTGCTTTTTCACACCTTGAATATTACCTGCCAATCCCTTTTGGCCTGCAAGGTTTCTGTTGAGAAATCAGTTGACAGCCTTATAGGAGCTCCCTTTTAGGCAATTAACTGTTTTTCGCTTGCTGCTTTCAAGGTTCTTATTTTGTGTTTAATCTCTGGCACTTTAATTGTGATGTGTCTTGCTGTGGACCTCGTTGGGTTCATCTTGTTTGGGACTCTGCCCTTCCTGGGCTTGGATATCTCTTTTCTTTACCAGGTTAGGGATGGTTTTCATCATTATTTCTTCAAATAGATGTTCAGTTCCTTGTTTTCTCTCTTGTCTTTCTGGTTACCCTATAATGTGAATGTTGGTATGCTTGATATTGTCCCAGAGGCCTTTTTTACTGTCCTCATTGTATTGGATTCTTTTATTTTTTCTGTTCTGATTGGATGTTTTCTGATAACTTATCTTTTAAATTGCTGATTTAAACCCCTGTTTCATTGAATCTACTATTGATGCTCTCTAACATATTATTTATTTCAAGTATTGTATACGTCACTTCTGACTGGTTGTTGTTTTTTATGTTTCCTGTCTCCCTTTTTATGTTTCCTACCTCTTTATTGAAGTTCTCACTGAGATCACTAGCATCCTTATAACTAGTGTTTTGAACTCTGCATCTGGTAGATTGCTTGTCTTCATTTTGTTTAGTTGTTTTTCTGGAGATTTTTTCTGTTCTTTTATTCGGGATGTGTTTTCCCCCCTTATTTGGCTGCCTCTCTGTGTCTGCTTCTATGTATCAGGTAGGGCTGCAATTTCCCCTGGTCTTAGTAGAGTGGCCTTATATAGTAGGTGCCCTGTGGGGCCCAGTGGTGTAGTCCCCCTGGTCACCAGAACCAGGTCCTCCAGGTATGCCTTTTGTGTGTGTTCTGTGTGCCTTCCTATTGTATTTGAGTCTTGGCTGCTGTTTTACATGTTAGTGGGAGGGATTGACTCTCAGGCTGATTGGTTATGTGGATTGGCCATGAGCACAGTGAAGGAATTGTAGTGCATAGCAGACCCTACAGAGCAGGATTTGCTTTATCATGCCTCTGTTGCATGCTCAATCTGCCTTTTGGGCATGCCTTCCTTGGAGACAGCCCAGTGATGCTCTGTCTCTGTCAGAAGTTGGCCACTGGATGTGCCAGCCCTGGGGTCTCCTGGGAGGGAACCCACAGCAAGCTCAATTTAGCCACAACCTGTCTGTGCCCAGGGCCACCTGGAATGAGGCACAAAAAATTTTGAAGATGGCTGCCACTCACGCTGTGCTTGGAGGTGCCTCAAGAGGCTAAGCCATGTACCAAAACCAGTGGTTACTAGTTTTAAGGATCAGTGGTAGGGGAGAGGCTGAGGCCAAATGGTGCTTATTCAAATTTTGTGAACCTTTGAGAGATTTTAGGAAAGTCTTCAGCTAGCGCCAGGGCAGGGCTTTTTCTGGAAAAACCACTGGAAGCAGCTTGGGTGTACCCAAAAGTCAGGTGGAGGAGGTCTTAGGATCACCAGGGCGGGGCAAATGAACGGTGTTAGCTAGACTGATGGAGAATCAGATATGGCGACCACCTGTGTCTGCACTCTGGGAAGAGGGAGGGCTCAACAGGGGAACAATGGCTTCTGTCAGCTGCTATGTCCAGAAGAAAGCTTCCCCTTTAGTCCTTGCCCTGAGACCAGACGACTCAGTTGCTCCCCTTATGTCCCTGATGCCTTTCAAGTTTCTCCCCCAGTGCTGGAGCTCAGAGTGAGTGAGTCCATCAGTGGGTAATTCCATGCACGGGCTCTTTAAGAAGATCACCTGGGACTGAAGTCACCCTCCATTTTAGCGATAATCTCTGCTGATTTTTGCAACCAGAAGTTATGGGGACTACTCTCCATATCTGATTCTCCATCAGTCTAGCTAACACCTGGCACTGAAACCCTGGGCTGGGAAACCTGGTGTGGACTTTACACCCCTTGCTCTTTGGAGGTTGGGGGGAACTCTGCAACTGAGCTACCACTCTTGATTTTTAATGGTCTCATGTGGGTGTAGGACCAGCCTGTTCTGCATCTCTGCCCTTCCTACTAGTCTCAAGGTGGTTTCTTTTGTATGTCCTTAGTTGTAAGGGCTTTGGATCAGCTAGACTTCAGGTTATTCTTAATGATGGTTGCTCTGTAGTTTAGTTGTAATTTTGATGAGGTCATGAAAGGATGCAAGCACTGTGTTTACTGACACCATCATCTTGACTGGAAATCTAGATTTTATTTTTTTAAGTTAAGTGGTTTAACATATATTGACACAACCTGAATACTTAATAACACTTAGACCAAATGGTTTCAGTAAAATCAGGTATAGTGAATTGTGTAATTCCATTACAATTCTATTCTCCAGTTCTAATATTTAAATATTCTCATCACAGGAGTTATCTATGGATAGGAATTCTTTTTCCTTTACATTCTCATTTGAAGTAAAAAGTGTGCAAAGTCCAAGCTAGATTCAGTAATTGGCTGGTATACCATATTTTTAATGCTGCTTTGAAGAAAACCCACTTCTTTTTCAACTGTTCTCTGTACCACAAAATATTTGAAATGGATAGATCAAAGTTGAATGTTCAATTTTCTTGCTTCTCTCTCTTTTCTGATACTTACTCTAATATTTTATGAAGTAAGGGCCAGAAATTTGGGGATTTGAAACACAAGCCAGAATCTGAACAGAGATCGATTGGGTCTGTTAGTTGACCAGGAGACTGAAGCAGTACTTAAATGAAAAGAATCAGAGCTGTAATATTTGTAAATGCTGTAAAACTTGTCATATTGTTCTTATGTAGCTGAAAGCAGAAATTTGTCATCTAAGAAAAGAAAGTGCTAGGTCTAGGGCTAAAAATACAGAGAAAGATAGTCTCGTGAATTTTTTTCCTGAGTGTTTGGTGAAGTTATTGATTATATGCCTGCAATCAAAAATGAAATTCCACCTCTAAGAGATTGCATTCACTTAACTTTTGAACACAACTACATCTCAAAGATGGATATGTGTTGGTGGGATACTGGCTATACTTTGCTGGTGCAGAAAATAATTAGTTTACATTATAATTATTTCCCTTGAGCTAACATTTAATATACTTGCACTTATTTACAGGTTATTTAACTTTGTATTGAATAAACAAGGCTGTGTGTTTGCTACTAAAGGTTGGGCGAAAAGTTTATGTTTCTCTCTCTCTCTCTCTCTCTCTCTCTCTCTCTCTCTCTCTTCATCCTTGCCCTCTTATCTCTTAATACAATTTGCCTTTATTTAAAAAACTTCTCCTGGATTAGAGGGCAGGTCCAAAATGGCAGCATAGTTTGACACTGAGTTCATCCCCTTCAAAGAACACATCAAATTTGCACCTGTATTTAGAGTAATTCCTCCTAGGACACAAGTGTGAGCCAAATGAACAGCTTCTGCACAACCAGCAAGAGAAAAGGACCACATAGAGAAGGACTGGGAGCCATGAGAACTCTCCAGGAGCTGAAAGAACAACCCAAGACCAAAGGAACCAGTGAGCACTATTGCTTACATTTCCCGTGAAGGTAGATAGTGAGTGGGAGCTCCATTCAGGTTCTCTGGCTGACTTACAGGGCACTGTGCCATGTCACCAGTCACCCCTCCTGGAGCTAGACCCAGGAGGATGCCATAGCATACATACAGCAAGGGGTGCTTCCATCTGGAGATTGATCCAGCAGGGTGCTGCTTCATGTACCCACTGGGCTGTGAACACAAAGGGTTCCTCCACCTGAAGAGAGTATGGAGCTATAAATCAGTGCAGTACCCACCTGCAGGGTTACCATGTCCAGAAAATGTACACAGTAGGAAGCATCTGTGTGCTTATGTGGGGCTACCTCTCTTGGAGGAATTGTAGAGCTAGCAAAATGCTGTGGTGCCCACATACAAGACTGTACCATCCAGAGAAAGTGCAGAGATAGTAGGACACTGCTGCATATGCATGTGGAGCCACCCCACCTGAAAAAGTGTGGAGCTGGCAAAATTTTGCAATGCCCACATGCATGGTTGCCCTGTGAGGAGTGAGAGGATGCTGCTATGTAAAGGCAAGATTCTCATCCCAGAGAAAGGCAGAGCTAACAGAACATTAAATCACATGCAGAGCAGGGCTGCTTAGACCCTACTGTGACTGTGGACAATTAAACCAACAGGGCACATAGGCAGGACTGCCCATGTGGAGTGAAAAGGGTATAGCTGAGCATATGATGAGCTGTACTCCTCAGAGAGGGAGCAGAACTAGTAACGTGCATCTGTGCACACACATAGGCCTACTCCACTCAGAGAGGGAGTGGAGCTGATGGGGAGTTGAGATGCAAGCATGTAAAGCAGCCCTGCCTAGACCCTGCTCTGATCAGACAGTTAAAGCAACAGAGTACACTAGTATACCTAGCAGCCCCATCTACATTAAGCAGCCCCACCTGGATTAGAAGAGCATGGAAGCATGCACACAACAGGTTGCACTACCCTAAACTTACTCCTTCAAGCCAGGCAACATATCAGACACTGTGTGCTCCTGCCCCAAGTACAACCAACCTGCCAAAACTATCCAACACACAGTCTACACAGTGACTACTCCTTCAAGATTGGAAAGGATAACTATTCTATCTAACTCATAGGAACAAACACAGAAAGTTAAATAAAATGGAAAGACAGAAGAATATGTCCCAATTGAAGGGATAAGAAAAAATTCCAGAGAAAACCCCTAATGCAACAAAGATAAATAATATGCCTGATATAGAATTCAAAGAAATGGTCATAAAGATGTTCAGCAAACTTATGACTACAATAAAGGAACTCAGAAGATGCTTCAACAAAGAGACAGAAAAAGTAATAAAGAACCAATAAGAGATGAAAAATATAATAATGGAAATGAAGAATGCATTAGAAGGAATCAACAGCAGGTTAGTTAATGCAAAAAAAAAAACAAATTAGGGATTTGGAAGACAGAATAGTGGAAATCAATTGGAACAGCACAATGAAATAAGAATTGTAAAAAATGAGGATAGTATAAGGTACCTCGGTAACATTAGCAATATAGAAAGAGAAGAGAAACAGAAAAGGACATAAATAATATTTAAAGAAATAATGTCTGAAAACTTTCTTAATCTGGGGAAGAAAACAGAGTTCCAAACAAAATGAACCCAAAGAGTCCCATGCCAAGACATATTGTAATTATAATGGTAAAGTTAAGGATAAAAAGATAATCTTAAAGGGACCAAGAAAAACACCAAGTAATTACAAGGGAAATTTCATGAGGCTCAGTTGATTTCTCAGAAGTAACTTTACAGGCCAGAGGAGTGGCAGGAGATAGTTAAAGTGCTGAAAGAAAGGAATCTATAACCTAGCATACTATTACTAGAAATGTTATCATTCAGATTTGAAAAAAAAGATAAAGAGGTGTTCCCAGACAAGTAAAAACTAAAGGAATTCACAACCATGAAACCAGACTTACAAGAAATATTAAAGTGTCTTCTTTATGCAGAAAAGGTCATAACCAGAAATAAGAAAATACAGAAAAGAACAAAAATCTCACTGGTAAAAGCAAATGTATGATAATCACAGTGAATAAACCAATGAAAAATCTAATATGAAGATTAAATAAAAATAGTAGTAAAATTAAATATAACTACAATAAATAATCAGGGAATACCACAAACAAAAAGATATCTGCGTAAAACATGGCACAAAAAACATAAAGAGTGGATAGGAGAGAAAAAACTGTAGTCCTTTTAGAATGTGATTGGATTTAAATGCCTATCAAGTTAAAATAGACTGCTATAGATATAGAGGGATATATATGAGCTTCAGGATAACTATTAACCAAAAATATACCAAAGATACATAAAAAAGGAAGAGAAAGGAATCTAATCAAAATACTAAGGAAAACCAAGTTAAAAGGAAAGAGAACAAGAGGAGAAAAAAACAGCAAAAAGCAACAAAAACAACCAAAAAAATTAACAAAATGAAAATAAGCACATATCTATCAATAATTACTCTAAATGTAAATGGACTAAATGCTCCAATCAAAATCGATTGGCAGAATTGATTTTTTAAAAATGCACATTCTATATGCTTCCCAGAAAGACTTGCTTTAGATAAAAAAACACACATAGACTGAAAGTGAAGAGATGGAAAAAGATATTCCATGCACAATGAACAGAAAGCTAAGGTAGCAATACTTATATCAGAAAAAAATGTATGTACAAACAAAGAATATAAAAGAGACAAAGAAAGACATTGCATAATTTTAAAGGGGTCAATCCAAGATGAGGATATAACAGCTACATATATATATATATATATATATATATATATATATATATATATATATATATATACACATATATATATACACACACACACAACACAGGAGCACCCAAACATATAAAGCAAATGATAATGAACATACAGGCAGAAATGAACAGTAATACTCTAATAGTTGGAGGTCTTTAATACTTTATTTACTTCAATGGATAGATCTTCCAGACAGAAAATTAATTGTTTGACTTTTTGGCATATAATTGTTCATAGTATTATTTAATAATCCTTTGTATTTCTGTGGTGTTTGCTATAATCTCTCTTGTTTCATTTCTGATTTTAATTATTTGTGTACTCTCTCTTTTTTGCTTGATGAGTCTTGTCAATTTTATTTATTCTTTCTAAGAACCAGCTCTTAGTTTCACTAGTGTTTTTTATTGCTTTTCTATTTGCTATTTCATTTCTTTCCACTCTGATCTTTATAATTTATTTTCTTCTACTTTGGGTTTCTTTCTTCCTTTTTTTGTAGTTTCTTTAGACATAGATTTAGATTGTTTATTTGGGATTTTTCATCCTTCTTTAGGTAGGCCTGTATAGCTATATATTTTCCTCTTATAACTGTTTTTTCTGTATCTCATAAATTTTGTAAGGTTGTATTTTGATTATCATTTATCACAAGATAGTTTTGATTGCCTGTTTGATTTCCTCTTTGATCCTATTGTTGTTAAAAGCTTGTTGTTTAATCTCCATATATTTGTGTTTTATCCAGTTTTCCTCCTGTAGCTGATTTTTAGTTTCATTCCATTGTGGTCAGAAAATATGTTTGATATAATTTCAATCTTCTTGAATTTATTGAAGCTTGTTTTGTGGCCTGTTATGTGGTCTATTCTGGAAAATGTTCCATGTGCAGTTGAGAGGACTAAATTGTATAATCTACAGTCTTTTGATGAAATGCTCTATAACTGTCTATCAAGTCAAACTGATCTAATGAGTCATTTAAGGCCTTAAATTTAATATACAGAAATCCATTGGGTTCCTATACACTAGTAATGAACAACCAGGGAAAAAAAATAAAACAATTTCATTTACAATTGCACCAAAAAGAATAAAATACATAGAAATAAATTTAACCAAGGAGGTGAAAGACCTGTACTCTGAATATTATAAGACAATGAAAAAAGAAATTGAAGAGGACACAAAAAAAATGGAAGGATATGCCATGCATGGATTGGAAGGATTAATACAGTTAAAATGACCACACTCCCCAAAGCAATTACAGATTTGATGCAATTCCTATCAATATACCAATGACATTATTCTCAGAAATAGAACAAATAATCCTAAAATGTATAGGGACCACAAAAGACCACAAACAGCCAAAGAAATCTTAAGAACACCAAAGTTAGAGGTGTCACACTCCATGATTTCAAACCATATTACAAAACTATAATAATCAAAACAGTGTGATACTGACACAACAACAGATACATAGATCAATGGAACAGAAGAGAGAGCGCAGAAATAAACCCTTGTTTATATGGTCAACTAATCTATGACAAAGGAGATAAGAATATACAATGGGGTAATGACAGTCTTTTCAAGTGGTATTAGGAAAACTGGACAGATATATGCAAAAAAATAAAAGTGGACCACACTCTTACACCATATATAAATATAAACTCAAAATGGATTAAAGATTTAAATGTAATGCCTAAAACCATAAAATTCCTAGAAGAAAATATAGGTAGTAAACTATTTGACATCAGTTTGAGTAATATCTTTTTGGATACATTCCCTCGAGGAAGGGAAACAAAAGCAAAATAAACAAATAAGGCTACATCAAACTAAAAAGCTTCTGCACAGTAAAGGAAACCATCAACAAAATAAAAAACAACTTACTAAATGAGAGAGCATATTCACAAATGATATATCCAATAAAGGGTTGATAGCCAAAATATATAAGAAACTCATACAACTCAGAAATAAGAAGAACAGGAATGAATAAACAATTCAATAAAAAAATGGGCAGAAGACATGAATGCACATTTCTCCAAAGAAGACATCTAGATGGCCAAAGACATGTAAAAAAATGTTATCTTCAGAAAAAGAAATGGAAAAAACAATTCCTTTTTCAGTTGCAACAAAGAGAATAAAATACCCAGGAATAAACTTAACAAAGAATGTGAAGGGCCTATACACTGAAAACTATAAGACATTAAAAGAAATTGAAGAAGACACAAAGAAATGGAAAGATATCCCATGTTCTTGGATTGGAAGAATCAACATAATTAAAATGGCCACATTACCCAGAGCAATATACAGATTTAATGCAATCCCCATCAAAATCCCAATGGCATTTTGTAAAAGAAACAGAACAAAAAAATCATCAGATATTTATGGAATCACAAAAGATCCCAAATAGACAAAGCAATCCTGAGAAAAAAAAGAACAAGGACAGAGGTATCACACTCCCTGACTTCAATTTATACTATACTGAGACAATCAAAACAGCATGGTATTGGCAGGAAAACAGACACACAGACCAATGGAACAGAATTAAGAGCCCAGAAATAAACCCACATATACATGGACAGATAATTTTCTACAAAGGAGCCAAAAACATACAATGGAGAAGAAAGTCCCTTCAATAAATGCTGCTGGGAATATTGGAAAGCCACGTGCAAAAAGAATGTTATGTTCTCTTTTAAGTAAATGTTATTTGTTTTAAAACTGGGGTCAAGGGTGAGATAATAGAAAGA
>NW_017731771.1:145425-149762 GCF_001890085.2 Hipposideros armiger | reverse complement strand
ATATATATATATATATATATATATATATATATATATATATATATATATATATATATATATATAGTCACAGGACGTGAAGTACATGTGGGAGTGGAGTCAAGGGAATTGTAATAGATATGTATGATATGGGGGGGAGTGGGGCGGCAGATTGGGGGCAGGGGGTTGTCACTTTGAGGGGTTAAAAAGTATAACTAGTGCATTGTGTTGTACAGCTGAAACTAATATAAAAATTGTTTATTTCAAAATAGATAAATAAAACAGAAACATACTGTGGAAAAGATTTCCTGAAGGTGAAGGGTGGTCCGGTGGCCCTCATAACACACCACACACACTACTACTAGGTAATGTAGAACACAAGAATGGCCTTTGCTGATGTGTGTAGAGAATTGCATTTTACAGTTGCCTAAATATACTCATTAAAACTCTTCTGAAAAAGCACTCTAAATTCTTCAAAATCTATTAGATTGTTGAGGGAGGTGGCAGGGACAGGTTTGAATGATGTACTACATCATACAATGTTGAGTAAAGTTTTTTAAAGATCAGTGTAAAACTTAGAAATATAATTATTGTCTCCAAAATAAAAGGAAAATTGGATTCTCTTATATCGGAAGAGTTCTAGGTATTTTCATTTTTTCATATTCACCCCCCAGTTTCTTCTTCATGATAATGCATCTGTATATAGTATGCAGACCACATCTGTTGCATTTTTAATCTTTAGTGGAAAAACTCAAAGATAATTAAAATTCCAAAAGAATATTTTTAAAAACTTCACAAAAGTACCATTTTTCCTTTTTACTCTTTGTTTTCTTTAAAAAACAAATAACATTTCTGACTCTTCTCAGACTTTTCCTTCCAATGTGTTCTTGTTCTGTGTCATTAGCCACCAAGCAGGCTGGGTAAACGTTAGTCCACATCCAAGATGGTGATTGCTTTTCACACATGCTATCTCTGCTGCTGACTCTCTGGTACTGACTTCTGTTTGTAAAGGATAAATTTTGGTATCATTAATTCTTAACTGATTATAGATGGTGATTCTGAGAGCTAAATAACTAAGAATCAATGAAACAAATCTGGTATTAAATGACACATTTTTCTTCTTGTTCCTTGGACTATGTTTTGGAGGGCAGAAAGCTGTTATAATTCAGGGAGGAGAGCCCTTTGGCAATGTTTCTGGGAGAAATAGGGACAGAAAACATAGAAAAACATACTCTTCAGTGTTAGACTCACCTAGGTTTGAGCTCTTACAGTGTTATTTGAAAAATAGGCAAGTTATTTTATTCATGAGTCCCAGTCTCTTCATCTCTAAAACAGAAATGATAATACATAATTTGTAGATTTAGATGAAGATTAATGAAGATTAAGTGACATAATGTATGCAAAACATCTTGCAAAATGCCAAATATGTAATGTTCAGTCAATATATGTTAGTTCCAAATACCTTCCCTTCTTCCAAATTTAATGCTGAGCATTTTCTTGGGAGTGAAAGATGTTAGCAGAAGGCTTGGGGATTGTAGAAAGGCTTTTTTCCTTCTTTGACCTTTAGTAATCCAGAAAACAAAGATTTTGGTTCTTCCCAACTCCTAACCCCTTCAAAAAAAGAAAAAAAACAAGGAAAATAATGGTTATTTGCTGCCATGGTCACCCTAATAAATAATTTTTTAAAAATCAAAGTCATCGATTGTTATATTTCCAGCTTTCTATATCACTTTCCACACTCCCTGTCAGTTGGCCCCCCTCCTTGTAGAATTTTGCAGCCTCACTACAAAGAATAAAACAATATACAAAACAAGTTAATAAAAAAATATTTTAGGTAATTGATAAATGTCATACTTTAAGCATTTGAAGATGGTGACACTTTAAAAATGGCAAAATTAGGAAGTCAATTTATATTATAAGTGAGACTTGATCTGTTCACTCATCACCTTTTGCTTGGTTATGCCTCAGTAACAAACAATGCCAAAATGTCAGTTGTTTACAGGAATAAAGGTTAAATCTTGCTCACATCACACTGCAGCTTAAAGTAGTTCTTAGTTTCATTTTTTACCAGTTGGAGGTAAGAAGTAATTGTACTTATCAACACTGCCATTAAACTAGCCAATCCTTCCTGCCCTCTCTTTTTCTTAATTTTGGTTGCAGTATGATTTATATACCATAAAATGAAGAGTTATTTAGTGTTCAGATTAATGTGTTTTTACAATAGCATACATCTGTTACAATCATTTAAAACAATATTTAGAATACTTATCCTCAAGCATCATTTCTTTGTCTCTTTCTAGCCAATCCCTGCCCAGCCAAATCCTACTTCTATGTGTTAGTTTTGACTAGTTTAGAAGTTCCTTTAAATGGGATTATAAAATATGAGCTCTTATGTATCTAACCCTTTTCAGTAAGTTTAATATTTGCATCTTGTACATTCATATTTTTGTACATGGTATGACAATTAAGTTTACAAACTCATTCTAGAAAAAGTGCTACATACCTCATTGCTGAATTTGCTATGGTCACTTTTGAAGTACTCCCCTTGGGAAGCTATGCACTGACACCAGTGCCTAGTTCACCCTTTAAAGCCATTTTGAATCTCTTTTTCTGGAATGGCCATCAGAACTGTCATATTACCCTTGATGTCCTGAATGTCATCAAAATGTCTTCCTTTCAATATTTCCTTTATCTTTGGGTAAAGAAAGAAGTCATTGGGGGCCANTTGGAAAGCCACGTGCAAAAAGAATGTTATGTTCTCTTTTAAGTAAATGTTATTTGTTTTAAAACTGGGGTCAAGGGTGAGATAATAGAAAGACTGATGAGGTGTTTGAAAACTTCTGTTCTATTCTCAGCTGGATTCCTAAATTATTTGTACTAATAAAGATGAAGTGTAACTTTAAGGAAACATAATCAGGTGGGAGGAGCTAGGGATTATGGAAGTTCATGTGAGAACCCTACATGAAGGACTCTATGGTTCTAACTTTATCATAAAACTCTATGGTTCTAAAAAAAAAATTATCAGCATCACCAATCATCAGGAAATTGCAAATCCAAACCATAATCACATCAGTCAGAATGGCTATAATAAGAATGTCAACAAATAACATGTGTTATTGAGGATGTAGAGAAAAGGAAACTCTTGTTCACCATTGGTGGAACTTCAATTGGGAAAACATTGTGGAGATTCCTCAAAAAACTAAAAGTAGATCTACTCTACAACTCAGCAATTCCACTTCTGGGTGTTTATTTGAAGAAATAAAAAACACTAATTTGAAAAGATATATGCACCCATGTGATCATTGCAACATTATTTACAGTAGCCAAGGCATGAAAACAACCTTAGTGCCCATCAATATATGAATAGAGAAAGAAAGTGTCACACACACACACACACACACACACACACACAATGGATTATTATGCAGCAATAAAAATGAATGAAATAATGTGCAGCAACATGCATGGACCTAGAGGGTATTGTGCTAAGTGACATTAGTTAGAGAAGGAAAAATCCTGTATGGTTTCACTTATATATAAGATCTAAAAACAAAACCCAACAAACAAACAAACAAACAAACAAAATAAGAATTATAAAAATACAGACCAAAGGGATGGTTGCCAGAAGGGAAGGTGTTGGGGAATGGTGATAAAGATGAAGGGGAATATAATCACTAATGTTGTAATGTTTCTACAGTGATAGATGAAAACTAGAATTAGTGGGGTGATCACATTTTATAATATAAAAATGTTGAGTCACTCCTCTGTCATACATCTGAAACTAGTATAACTAAAACAATCTTGTATACCAACTATACATAAGTATAAAACAAACAAAAACAAAACAAAAATCTTTACCTGGATCTTCCTTTAAAATGGCTCAACATAAAAATATATTTAATTTTTTTTTCTTATTGAATACATAGCATAGATGTAGTTAAAATCTCTTTTTCCCAATATGTGACTCTGTTGGCCCAGTTATCGGGGATTGTACCATGCGATGAAGCTGCCATAGTTCATTTTCTTTGCTATTCTCTTCTGAATTGGCTTCTCATCTCTCTCATAGGGAATCAGCATTAGCACAGCTGGTAGCATCAGTGGGTCTTAGGATTAGACTTCAAGAAATTCAGCTCTCAAGTATATTCTCAAGATTAGTAGGTAGAAAAATGACACACACCTTAAACCTGTTATTACTTGAGTGGTAGAAGCTCATGGTTTATAAACATACTGTGTAATCCCATATGTTTATTTTTTCTTTTATTTCCCTTGTCTGAGGGGATATATCAGTAAAAATATTACTGAGGGTAATGTCTGCAAATTTACTCCGTATGTTTTCTTGTAGGAGTTTTATGGTTTCAGGT
>NW_017731771.1:118867-142710 GCF_001890085.2 Hipposideros armiger | reverse complement strand
AATGTCTTCCTTTCAATATTTCCTTTATCTTTGGGTAAAGAAAGAAGTCATTGGGGGCCAGATCAGGTGAGTAGGGAGAGTGTTCCAATACAGTTCTTTGTTTACTGGCTAAAAACTCCTTCACAGGTAGTGCCGTGTGAGCTGGTGCATTGTCGTGATGCAAGAGACATGAATTGTTGGCAAAAAGTTCAGGTTCTTTTTCATGCAGCCTTTTCAGCACTTTCAAATAGTGAATTTGGTTAACTGCTTGTTCAGTTGGTACAAATTCATAATGAATAATCCCTCGGATATCAAAAAAGGTTAGCAACATTGTTGCAGCAAGTTCATGAACTTAATTTTCAGGCCTGTGTATGTAGCATTTGTTAACAACTTTGTATTACTATGTAGTTTTCCATCAAAAGGATATTTAGTAATAGCAGAATGTATTTACTCAGTCTTCTGTTAATGAACATTTGGGTATTTTCAGGTCGATCTATTATGAATTCAACTGCTATTAACCTTCTAGAAGTCTTTGTGGACACATTTTTATTTTTTTGTGGAAAAGACCTATGATTGAAAATGCTGAGTCATAGGGTAGGTATATGTTTGACTCTATACACAACTAGCAACATGTTTTCCAGAATGGTTGTACCATTTCATATTTTCACCAGCACTGTAATAGAGTTTTGCTTGCACCACATTCTCATCAATATTTGACTTGGTGTAGTCTTTTTATTGGGGCAAAGGGCATTTCAGCTTATATAAAATGGTGTATATCATTGGGTTATAACTTGTATTTGTCTGAAGATTAATAATATTTGGCACCTTTTCTTGTGCTTGTTGTCTACTCATATATCTCCTTTCATGAAGTTTATGAGTATTTTTGGCCATTTTTATTGAGATGTTTATTATTTTACTGTGCATAAGCAGGAGCTCTTTGCATATTCTAGACATTAGTGCTTTGTCAGATATATGTACTGTGAACTGTATTCTGAGTCAAAAGACAAGAAAGTTTTATACCTTGAAATTATTCAATATAAAGAGCCAAATCTCATTTTCTAAATCATTTAAATAAATTAATAGTAACACTATGGGTACGATTTCCCCTGGGACAAATTTTTTTTTATATGTGAACCTGTGAACTATAGACTATATTATGTTCTTCCAAAATAAAATGATGGAATAGAATAGACATTCCCATTCTATAAATTGGAAAAAATAAAGGGGTCATGGGCCCTAAACAAATGTAAAGCCCAGCAAGATAAATCTGATTAGATTTAAATGCCTGAAAATAATACTTTTTGTCATGATGCTCTGCCATTAGCTGTGGCATCTGGGCCCATAGAAGCCCATCAGCCTTACCAGCCTCTGAGTCCTATTGGAGTTATCAATTCTTTTTCTTGAAGGATAATATATGTTCACAATCAGTTAGCGCTATTAGCCTATTTCCTGCCTATAGAATCCTGGAAATCTTACAGCTTATCTTTATGTTGCCCCATCTCTGTCCCACTTAGTGCTAATTGGGAATGTGTTTGATGCTGTAACATTCTCAAAACCCTGTGAATATTCTGTGTATGTGTATTTTTACTAAAATATATATTCAAGGTATTACAGACTAGCTTTTACTGTCATGCACCTCAAAATTCTTCCAGGCTTTACCCATTACCCAATCCCAAAGACATTTTTATATTTTTAGGTGTTTATTATAGCAACATCCCACTTCCTGGTACAAAAATCTGTATTATTCTCTAGGGCTGCCATAACAAATTACTACTGACATGGTGACCTAAAGCAACAAAAATTTATTCTCTCACAGGTCTGAAGGTTAGAAAACCAAAATTAAGGTTTAGGAAGGCTATTTTTCTTCTGAATGGAGTGGAATTGCTGGGTCATGTGATAATTCTACATTATCTTTTTGAGGAATCACTTAACGTCTTTCCACAGTGGCTTAATCATTTTGTATTTTCACCAGCAATTCACAAGGATTCCAATTTTTCTACATATTGACAGTACTTCTTATATCTTGTTGTCATTTTTAAAAATTATAGTCATCCTAGTAGATATGAATTGATATCTCAACTTAGTTCTGATTTATATTTTCTTAGTGATATTTTGCATTTTTACGTGCTTATAAGCCATTTGAATATCTTCTTTGGAGAAATATGTATTCAAGCATGGTTCTTTTTTTTTTAAATTGGGTTGGTTTTCTTTTTTTGTTGAGTTGTGGTTTCTTTATATATTCTGGATGTTAAACCTTTTCAGATATATAACTTACAAGTATTTTATCCTTTTCTGTTCAACTCCCATCACTGTCATTTTTATTTTCCTGCTAATGTCCTTTGATGTACAAAAAACAAATAATTTTGATGAAGTCCAATTTATCTATGTTTTCTTTGAAGCTCATACTTTTGGTGTCATATGTAAGAATCCATTGCCAAATCTAAGTTCATGAAGATTTAGTCCAATATTTTTTCTAAGGGTTTTATAATTTTAGCTCTTACATTTAGGTGATGGCTCCAGTCTAAGTTGATTTTGTATATGGTTTGTGTGAAGTAAAGGACCAATAATTATTTATTTATTTATTTATGAAACCTAGTAGTCCTGGCAGCATTTATTGGAAGGACTCTTGTTGTTGGATGGACTTGACACCTTTGACATAGAATTAATGTCATAGATATATGAGTTTATTTATGGATTATCAATTCTATTACATAAGTCTATATGTGCATCCTTATGCCAGCCAGTACAACTCTTCTGATAGCTTTGTAGTAAATTTTGAGATTGGGAAGTGTGAACTTCAATTTTTGTTCTTTTTTGTCAAGATTGTTTCAGCTTTTCAGGGCTCATTGTAATTACCCTTGCAAGTTAATTTGACAATTTATGGTTTCATTTCTGAAAAAATGAATTTTGGAACTTTTGATAGAGATTGCATTGAATTTGTAGACATTTTGGGTAGTACACTGTACACCAGAATCTGATGTTGTATATTTATGTCAACTATAATTGAATATATATATAGTCACGGGATGTGGAGTATAGTGTGAGAATGGAGTCAATAGAATTGTAATAAATATGTATGATATGGGGGGTAGTGGGGCAGTGGATTGAGGGTGGGGGGTTGTCATAATGAGGGATAAAAGCTATAACTATTGCACTGTGTTATACTCCTGAAATTAATTAAAAACAACAACAACAGTATTACATCTTCCTACTCATGAACATGGAATGTCCTATTTATTTAGATCATTTCAAATTTCTTTTAGCAATATTTTATTTATTTATTCATTTATTTATTTATTTATTTATTTATTTATTTATTTATTTTTAGTTTTCAGTACACAAGCCTTTCATCTCCTTGGAAAAATTTATTCCTAGGGGACAGCCGGATAGCTCAGTTGGTTAGAGCACAAGCCCTGAACAACAGGCTTGCTGGTTCAATTCCCACATGGGCCAGTAAACTGCGCCAGTAAGCTGTGCCCTCTACAGCTAAGATTCTGAACAACGTCTCGACTGGGAGCTGGGCTGCCATGAGTGGTCTGCAGCCAGTATGGGCTGCCATGGGCTGTTGTGTGCTGCCGGCAGCCAGCATGAGTGGCCAGCAGCTGGCGAGAGCTTCTGTGAGCTGCCTTGAGTGGCTGGCCAATGGCTGGTGACCTACTGCCTCCACTGGATAGAGCACAATGATCATAATACCAACATGGGCCAGTGAGCTGCATCCTCCACAACTAGATTGAGAACAATGGCTTGCCTTGAAAAAATTTTTTTCCCAGGTGGCTCATTTGTATATGCATGAAACACCACTAAATTTTATGTGCTGATCTTGCACCTTGTAACTTTGTTTATTAGCTCTAGTAGTAGCTTTCTTGTGAATTTTTTTGGCATTTTCTACATATATGATCCGTGAATAAAAATAGTTTTACTTCTTTCTTTTCAATTGGAATGCCTTTTACTTTTTTCTTGCCTAATTGCAGTGGCTCAAACTTTTATTCCTCATTTTAAGGTGAAGCTTTCCTGTCTTTAACTTTGAATATGATCCTTGCTGTGAGCGTTTTATAAGTACCCTTTTTCATATTAAGGAAGTTACTTTCTATTCATAGATTTCTAAGTGTTTTTATTATGAAAGTGTTGTTAGATTTTAAAAAATACCTTTACTTCATCAATTGAAATGATTGTGTTCTTTTTTTCTTTGTACTACTAATGTGGTATATTAAATTTATTGACTTTATTGTTTTAAATCACACTTGCTTTTCTGGGATGAATCTCAGTTGGTCTTTTTAATATGCTATTTGATGCAATTTGGTAGTATTATGATGAAAACTGTTTCATTTATATTCATGAGGGATATTTGTCTGTAATTTTCTTGTGATGTCCTTTTCTGGCTTTGATATCAGGATGATGTTTGCCTCATAGAATGAATAAGAAGCACTTGTAGCTTCTACTTTTTGATTAATTAGAGAAGGATTTTTGTTAATTATTCTTTAAATATTTGGTAGAATTTAATAGTAAAGCCATGTGCTCTTAGACTTTCTTAGTTGAGAGAATTTTTATTACTGATTCAATCTCTTTTTGAGATTGAATAGGTCTGTTGAGATTTTCTACTTCATCTTTGGTCAGCTTAATTTGTGTGTTTATAGAAATTTATTCATTTTATCTAGATTATAAAATTTGTTGGTATAACTTTTTTAAAAATTATTTTATTCTCCATTTTATTTTTGTAAGTTCAGCAGTGATGTCCCTACTTTTATTTCTGATTTTAGTTATTTGTATCTTTTCTCTTTTTTATCTTTCTAAGATTTACCATTTTTTTATCTTTTCAAAAAGAAACAATTTTTGTTTCACTGATCCTGAAAGAACAAAGAAAACAAGCAGAAAAACAAATGAAAGAGAGAAGAAGAAAAGAAGAAGAAGAAGAAGAAGAAGAAGAAGAAGAAGAAGAAAGAGAGAGAGAGAGAGAGAGAGAGAGAGAGAGAGAGAGAGAGAAATTACCTTTCCAAATCTTAGAGATTGGCTATCTGCTGGTGTCCTTGAAAACTTAGCCAGGTTTGTACTGACTCTAGGTATCAGCCTATGATGAAAGCTTAGTCTTCTCAGGTCTTTCCTGAGCATGTGTTTTTCCCTGGGCATACATGTAGCTCTGCAAATCCCCCAGCATGCATGGCTTTTTCTAAATGTCTTAATTTCTTAAAGAACCTCTCCACAACTTTTACTCTGGACCTTATGCAGCCTATTGTATAATAAAAAAATACAGTGAGTGTTTCCATTTAAAAATACATTACAGTTAAAGACACATTGCCATTAATCATTCTCAAAATAGTCCCCCCTCAGTTTAAACATACTTATTCCACATTCTTCCCACTTTCTGAAGCAGTTCTGGAAGTCCTCTTTCATGAGTATCTTTAGTTGCGTTGTCATGGCTGCCTTGATGTTCTGAATTGATTTAAAGTGTATATATTTCATGGTCATTTTGGCTTTGGGGAAGAGTCAGAAGTCACACAGTAGCAGATCCCAGGAATAAGGTGGATGAGGACACACCATAGTATGTTTATTTGATAGAAATTGCCATACCAGACGTGATGTGTGACATCACTTGTGATCCATTGTGATCACGAAATATGGTGAATGCGAGTGCCATCCAATGGAAAGGCAGGGATCTTCAATATGAGAAATGGCAAGACGAACCTTAGTAACAGTGTGTGACAAGTTTCAACTTGCTTGGTGCAGTCAGTTGGGTGTGAGCTATGGTTGAAAAAAGTGTGCCATTGATCACCCTACATCATGACAAGGCTCTGTGTCACACATCACTTCTCGTATAGTGCAATTTCTGTCAAATGAAAACATTATGCTGTGCCTTTATTCACCTTATTCACTGGATCTGGCACCGTGTGGTTTTTGGCTCTTCCCTAAAGTCAAAATGATTCAGGACATCGAGGCAGCCATGACAGCACAACTAAAGACACTCACAAAAGAGGACCTCCAGAACCGCTTCAGAAAGTGGCAAGAATGATAGGATAAGTGTGTTCAAAGCAAGGGAAGTATTTTGAGGAGTATTAATGGCAATATGTCTTTTACTGCAATAATTTTTTTGTATTTAAACCTTCACTGTATTGTTTGATCACATCTCATATAATTTGATTGTAATCTTTTGCCCAAGCATCTGAGGGGTTGTTAGTTTGGTTTGCAGTGTTTTTGACCAATGCTTGCTGCTTTTCCAGCCCGAGTTCTGAATTAGGGAGAACAGAGATGAACACCTTGCATCAATCTTTCAAAAGCCCCACAGTTTAGAATTAACATGCATGATTTTTGCAAATAATATGTATTCTTCTCCCTCCAGAACCATAGAAAAGGTGTCACAAGGGGAATTCAGGCTATCACTGCTCAAGACAGAGACCACTGATTTACTAGGCATGAGGGGTAAGGGGTGGTGGAGCAAGGGCAAATTAAATTGCTATAAAACGTGCCTACCATTTTGATGTGTCTTTTTCTTCACTCAGTGTTTGCTTGATTATTGTAAACTTTTGACTGTTTTCCAGAGTTCTGACAGTTTCTTGTAGTTTTTCAATGTTTCTGAGGGAAGATGAGTGGTTGGAGGTGCCTAGTCCACCATTTTGTTCATGTCTAGATCAGGAAGTTCTTTGTTATCTCTTCAAATATGTCTTCTGCCTTATTCTCTCCCCATGCTTCTGAAATTCTAATTACACATATGTTAAGCATTTAATGTTATATCTCAGATCTCTATTACTGTGTCTATTTTATATCACTTTTTTATCTTTGCATTTCCTTTGATAGTTTCTATAGGTGTCAGTTCATTGATCTCTTCCTCTGCTCTGTACAGTCTGCTAAATCCATCAAATGAATTCTTTACTTATTACATTTTTACTTATAATATTCTCATCTGTGTTTTTTATTTCCATCTCTCTGCTGTAATTCCTTATTTCTTTACCTCTGTTGTTGATCTTTCCTCTAGATCCTTTAGCATTTTCATTATAATTATTTTATTGTAGTGAATTTAAGTAGGGTACATATATTTTACTTTTTATTTTTTATTGCAATAACATTGGTTAGTAACACGTAAATTTCAGGTGTTCAACAATATAGTTCAGTATCTTTATATTCTATTGAGTGTTCATCATCAAAAGTCTAATTTCAATCTTACCATGTATTTGACCCTCTTTACCCATTTTGCCCTCCCTCTACCTCTCTTACTCTCCAGTAACTACCATTCTGTTTTCTGTATTGTGAGTTTGTCTTTTTTGTTTTGTTTGTTTCTTTGTGACTTTTTTGGTTTTGTATTCCACATATGAGTGAAATCATGTTTTTTTGTCCTTTTCCACCACAGAAACTTTTTTCTTCTAAATTTATGGCCTGTATATGTTCTTTGATGACTAAAGTTGTTTTTCCTGGTTTTTATCTCTGGAGTTCTAAGGATTTTGGTTTTAACTCACTCTCAGGCTCTTGCCTTTAATTTAGTCTTTATAGCTGCCAGAAGTTTCTGAGTTTTGGGCCTGGGACCCACCCTTAGTCAATTTGAGATTCTCTTTATGCAACATCATAGGTGTACACAGCAAAAACTTATCTGACCTGTATCTCCTCCTGCACCCAACACACACACACACACAGTCCTTCTATGCTGGTGTATTTTATTGCATGTTGTAAGACACTTAATTACAATGTTGCTGCATTGAAATATAGTGGTTGATTATACAAGCTTAGAATAGGTGGATTTAAATCTCATCTTCATTCTTTATAAGGTGGTTGATTTGGGGAAAATTACTTCATTCCTTCAAGCCTTGGGTTTTTATTTGTGAAATAGAAATAAGATAATCCATCTTGTTGAAACATTGTAAAGATTAATTAAATAGAGAACAAAGGAACACAGTGCCTGTGACTCATTAAACAATCATTAAACTATAGTTGTTATTATCACTTTATGACTATAACCTCATTGGGTTTTATTTCTTCATATGAAAAATGAGTATTATGTTGTACAATAATAACTTTCCATCATGTGCCTTAAATTCATAGCACAATTTCCAAATTGTAAGGCATCCATACATAGATTCTATTGCAACAGAAACCGGAAAAGTTGTTGTAGTTTTCTCATTTTATAGATGGGAAGACTGATGCCAGCAGATAACTACCATTACTTATCAGTATTGAGGGGCAAGACATAAGCCAACAACCATGTCTCTTTAATTTTTATACTGCATGATTCTAAATACTGTAGCAGTAGGCCTAGAAGAGCTCAACCATCTCTATTCTTTAGACCAATATTATAAAAATAACCTCATGATTTCCTTTCATTTCCTTGTATGCATTATAAACATTGCTGATTTACTGTTTTATGTCCTTCTCAACTACATTTTTGAGCATTTTTCATGCTGCATTTCATTTCATCATCTCACCTGTATTTCCAACTGTAGCTATTTGTTCAGCATGGTTTTACTATGTGAGGTATTATTTACAATATGTACTAATTTAATTTTTGTTCAGGGAAAATCGAAAAGCAATTTGCATACTTTTGCACATCATTGAAAATTCAAGCCTGGAAGAGCTCACCTATGACTAGAATCCTTCTCTTTATTACATTAGTATCAGAAACATTTATATTGAGTACATATGTATTCTATCATGACCACAAAAAAGCAAATATTATTCACAAAACTATAATTGTTTGCATGTATCTAAAATAAAATATATTCCCTAAATCTGGGACTTCTTGTCAAGAAGGCAAAGTAGGCAAACTCAGAAGTCACTTCCTCCCACAATCACATCAGAATTACAACTAAATTATAGAACAACTGTCATTGAAAGCCACCTGAAGACTAGCTGAACAGAAGTCCTATAACTAAGGGTGTAAAGAAAGGGTCACCATGAAACTGATAGGAGGGACAGAGAGACAGATGGGTCAGGTCCCACACCCATGTTGTGGAAGTTAAGAAATGGGGGGATAACACAGCTGCTGAGTTTCCCCATGGGTAGCAAGGCAGTCACAACCCCACACTATGCTCTCCAGCCTGGGGCACTGGTGCTAGGAAGAATTGCTCTCAAACATCTGGCTATCAAAACCAGCAGGGATTGTGAGATCACATCCAAGAAAAGCAAAGGACTGCTGGAGACCAAGGCACTGATCTTACAGGGCCTATGAACAGATCACTTGCTCATAAACTCACTCACTCTAAGATCCAGTGCAGGGACAGCAGCTTAAAAGTGTCAGTTATATTGTAAGGAACTAAATTGAACAACTTCAGGGGAAGGGACAAGGATCAGGGCAACTCTCTCCAAAAACAGAAGTGCTTACAGGTGTCCTTGTTCCTTTGTTGAGATTTCCTTTCACCGAGCCATCCCAGTGCAGTCTGTTGTCAGATCGGTGCTCTCTATTAACCTGGCTAACATTGTTCATCATGTCTTGGTGATTTCCTGAGACTCTAATCCACACAGCTTTCTTGCCAGGCCTGAGCTTCTTCCTGGGACTCCTCCACTAGAGTGGCCTTCCTTGTTTTGTGCTGTAGACTCATGCAAAAGGCTGCAAACTCCACATAAGTAATGATTGCCCTAGGCTCTCTCTGTAGACTTTCTCAAAATTTACAAACCTTACACAAGTGGTGGTCACCCTCAGCACATTCTGTAGACTCTCTCTCAAATTTCCACAAACTCCACACAAGCAACAACTGACTTCAGAGTACATTGTATCTCCTGCTAAGCATTCCCAAGGCCTACACAAGTGGTGATTAGTCTCAACTTGTATTGTAACTCCCATCACATGTCCCTAAATCTGGCATAAGCATCAGCCAGACTTTGTCTGTAACATAGCTCAAATTAAGTGTTTATAAGCCTGGAAAAGCTGGTGGCAGCTTACATGGTACTGCCCATCAAAGTGTCTCAAGCCTGGAACAAGTGGCAGACAGCTTTGGTGCACAGCTACACTTCTCCCATGTGCCTTTAATTGCAACACAAGTGGCAACAAAACAGAGACCACTTTGTAGCTTTTACCAAGTGGTCCCAAGCTGAGCACAAGCAGCAACTGACATTGGCTTGCACCAAAGTCCCTCCAAAGAGGGTTCCAGGCCTAACACTCCTGGTGGTTCACGATGCACTAGAGACCCACCCAACCAGCTCCAAAAATGATATACATGAATGATGGCATTGGCTAACACCAGAGCCCCACTAAAGCAACTAATACTCCATGGGGCCATACCCCACACAACAGCTTGTCCACTGTAGTCAAGGCCAGCTATAACAGCTGGTTAGCCTGAGGGTCAACCCCACCCACTGATGTGCCAATAGCATTTGAGAACCAATTACAAGAGAAAACATAAACCACAAACAGGAGACACCCCTGGAGCACCCAGCTTAGAAGACCAGGGAGACTGTGTCACTGATCCCCACAGTTAAATTTCTGCATAGCACAACACTGTCAAGGCTGGGAGACATAGCAAATCTACCTAATACATAAAACAAACAAACAAACAATAAGTGAGACGAAATACAGAGACAAAGAAATATATCCCAAATGAAAGAACTGGAGAATGTTTCAGAAAAAAGAAAATTAAACATAATGGAAATAAGTAATCTATCAGATACAGAGTTCAAAACATTATTTATAAGAAGCTCAATGAACTTGGGAGATGAATAGATAAAATCAAAGAGCACATCAACAAAGAGGTAGAAAATGTAAGAAAGGAGGTAGAAAACATAAAAAAAGAATTGAACAGAGCTGAAGAATATAATAACTAAAATGAAGACCAAACCAGATGGGAAGATACAAAATGGAGGAGTAGATAAATGCTGTGCTTGCCTCATCCTGTGAACACAACAAAATCACAACTAAATTATAGAACTATCAACAAGGACAAACATCTGAAGTCAAGCTGAACAGAAGTTTTATAACTAAGGATATAAAGAAGAAACCATGTCAAGACTAGTAAGAGATGGGGAGTCATGAAACTGGCCATCTCCAAACCTCCCTGTGGCCGATGAAAACTGGTAGGGGTATCTCAGCCACAGAGGTTCCCCATGGAGGAGCAAGGGACCCCAGCCCCACACAAAGCCTCCCAGTTCAGAGTACTGGTGCCAGGAAGATGAGCCTCCACAACTTCTGGCTGTGAAAAACAGTGGAGATTCTGACTATTCATGTGGAATAGAAGGCTGCAGGAAACCCAGGTGTCTTCTTAAAAAGCCCACACTAACTCACTTGCAGGCACTCATGCTGGGTTCTGGCAGAGGGATGGCAACTCAGGGAGACAAACAGGATAGACTGAGGTGTGTGTCTTCAGGTGAGGGCTGGAAGATAGTTGCCATTTTCCCTGTGTGGGGCCCTTCTCCTGTGCAGCGAGCAGGCGGGTGCCTGTGTTGAGCCATCCCCAAGGCCCATAGACAAATATGCATCTGAATTGGTTTGGTAAGCTTTGCTTGCTCCACCTTTGTGACTCACTGAGACGTAGCCAAACCTAACTCCATACCACACAAGGCTTTATCAGTGACTGAACCTTATGAGATGGCAACTGGCAGCAAACCTCAATGTGTCCTGGATTGTTTTGCAGAGCTACCCCAGACACAGTATTTGTGGCAGCTCTCCTCAGTTCACAGGATAGCCTCTCCCACATGCTTTAAGGTCAAGCACAGCCAGTGGCCAAATAGGCATCACTTTATAGCTCCTGCCAGGTATTCCCTGACTGGTCACAAGCAGTGGCTGATCTGGGTCTGCACTAGAACCCTTCCCAAGAGGCCTCAGAACAAACATACTTGGAGTTTGGCTTCAGACGACAGCAGAGCATCACCCAATTAGCCCCACAAGTAGCACACCCAAAGGGCAGTCTCAAAAGGCACCAGAGCCCACTAGGGGGAATCCTGCTTTATGTGGTAAGCTCCCTGCACAGCAGCCTATAAGCTGTGGATGTGACCAAATCCCACAACTGGTCAGCCTGAGGGCCAATACCATGTAATGACATGCCAAAAGCAATCAAGGCTTGACTATAACAGGAGGGCACAGAACCCACACAAGGAACACTCCTGGAGCATCTAGCACAGGTGATCAGAGAGACTGTACCAGTGGGCCCCACAGGGCACCTATTACATAAGGTGACCCAGCAAGACCAGGAGACATAACAGATCTACCTAATACATAGAAACAAACACAAGAGGCAGCCAAAATAAGTAAACAAGGAATACATCCCAAATGAAAGAAAAGGAGAAAACTTCAAAAAAGAATTTAACAAAATGGAGACAAGCAACCTACCAGAGACAGAGTTCAAAACACTGGTTATAAGGATGCTCAAAAAACTTAGGGAGAACTTGAACAAATAGATAGCAAGCATAAAAAAAGACATAAAAACCATAAAAAAAGAACCATTCAGAAGTGAAGAATATAATACCTGAAATGAAGAATGCACTAGAAAGAACCACCAGCAGACTAAATGAAGCAGAGGATCAAATCAGTAATTTGGAAGACAATGTAACTGAAAACACCCAAATGGAACAGCAAAAGGAAAAAAAGAAAAAAATTAGGACAGTTCAAGAGATCTCTAAGAAAACATCAAGCATAACAGCATTTACATCATAGGAGTATCAGAAGGAGATGGAAGAAAGCAAGGGATTGAGAACCTATTTGAAAAAATAATGACTGAAAACTTTCCTAACCTAGTGAAGGAAATAAACATAGAAGCCCAGAGAGTTCCAAACAAGATGAACCCAAACAGGCACACATAAATATACATTATAATCCGAATGGCAAAGGTCAATACAGAGAGAACCCTAAATGCAACAACAGAAAGGCAACTAGTAACTTATAAGGGAGCTCCCATAAGATTATCAGCTGATTTCTCAAAAGAAACTTTGTAGGCAAGAAGGG
Organism: Hipposideros armiger; assembly: GCF_001890085.2. Taxonomy (NCBI): domain Eukaryota; kingdom Metazoa; phylum Chordata; class Mammalia; order Chiroptera; family Hipposideridae; genus Hipposideros; species Hipposideros armiger. The sequence continues at coordinate 129,884 of NW_017731771.1, read as the reverse complement.
ATTGGCAGGAAATAGTCAAAGTGGTAAAAAGCAAGGATCTATAATCAAGACCTCTCTACCAGCAAGGCTATCATTTAAAGTCGAAGAATAGATAAAGAGCTTCCCAGACAAGAAAAAGCTAAAGGAGTTCATTACCACCAAACCAGTGTTACAAGAATTGTTAAAGGGACTTCTCTAAGTAGAAAAGGAAAAGCAGAAATGAAAAAGTGACAACTGACACCACAGAAATACAAAGAATTATAACAAAATACTACAATTATATGTAAACACATTATACAACCTCAGAGAAATAAAATTCCTAGAAACATACAATCTTCCAATACTGAATTATTAAGAAACACAAAATCTGTACAGACCAATAACTACTAATGAAATTGAATAAGTACTCAAAGAACTTCCAACAAACAAAAGTCCTGGACCATATGGCAGCACAGGTGAATTTTACCAAACATTCTAAGAAGAATTAACATCTATCCTTCTCAATCTATTTCCAAATTATTAAAGAATGAGGAAGGCTCCCAAACTCATCTTACAAGGTCAACATTACCCTGATACCAAAACCAGAGAAAGACACTACAAAAAAAAATTATATGCCAAGCCCGATGAGCATAAGTACTAAAATCCTCAACAAAATATTAAGAAACAGAATTTAGCCATGCATCAAAATGATCACCCACCATAATCAAGTGGGTTTTATTCTTGGGATACAAGTTTGGTTCAATATCTACAAATTAATTAATGTGTTACACCATATAAACAAAATGAATAACAATATCATATGATCATATCAATAGATGCAGAAAATCATTAGAAAAAAATAAAACATCCACTTATGATTAAAAAAAACTCAGCAAAGTGGTGATAGAGGGAAAATACTTCAACATAATAAAAACTATATATGACAAAATCACAGTAATATCATACTCAATGGTAAAAAGCTAAAAGCTTTTTCATTAAGACCAGGAGCAAGACAAGGATGTCAATTTTACCACTTTTATTCAGCTTAACATTGGAAGTTCCCAACCATAGCAATAAGACAAGAAAAATAAATAAAAGACATCCAGTTGTAAAGGAAGAAGTAAAACTGTCACTTGCAGATGGCATAATTCTACATATAGTGAACGCAAAAGATTCCAGCAACAAAGTTATTATAACTAATAAAGGTATTCAGTTAAGTAACAAGATACAAACTTAAAATTCAGAAATTGGTTGCATTTTTATATACCAATAACAACCTATCAAAAAAAGAAATTAAGAAAACAATCTCAATGTAATTGCAACAAAAAGAATAAAATACCTGGGAATAAATTTAACCAAGGAGAGAAAAGACTTATCTGAAAATTATAAGACAATGGAAAAAAAACGGAAGAAAATAAAAATAAATGGAAGTATATACTGTGCTCATTAATGGGCAGAATTAACATTATTAAAAATGTCCATAATACCCACAAAGCAACCTGCAGATTCAAGGTAATCCTTTATCAAAAGCCCAATGGCAGTTCACAGAAGTAGAACAAATAATCTTAAAATTTACATAAAACTACAAAAGACTTTAAAGAGACAAAGCAGTCTTGAGAATGGTAAACAAAGCTGGAGGTATCACATTCCCTGATTTTAAACTATACTACAAAGCTATAGTAATCAAAACAGCATGGTACTGGCACAAAAATAGACACATAAATCAATGGAACAGAATTCAGAGTCCAGAAGTAAACCCACACCTATATGGTCAGTTAATCTATGACAAAGGAAACAAGAATACACAATGGTGTAAAGACAGCCATTTCAATCAATTGTGCTGGAAAAGCTGGACATTTATTCACACACATGAAAAAGAAACTAGGTCACTTTCTTACATCATACACAAAAATAAGCTAAAAATGGATTAAAGACTTAAATGTAAGACCTGAAATCATAAACTCCTAGAAGAAAACATAGACAATAAACTTTTGACATCACTATTAGCAATAGTTTTTTGGATATGTCTCCTTGGGCAAGAGGAAAAAAATGGCACTACATCAAACTAAACATTTTTGCACAGTGAAAGAAACCACCAACAAAATGAAAAGAAAACCTACTGAATGAGAGTAGATATTCACCAATGATATATACAGTAAAGGGTTAATGTCCAAAATATATATTGAACTCATACAATTTAACACCAATAAACAAACAATCCAATTAAAAAATGGGCAGAAAACCTAAATACATGTTTTCCAGAAAGGATATACAGATGGCCAATAGACATATGAAAAGATGTTTGACATTACTAATCATCCTGGAAATGCAAATTAAAACCACACTGAGATATTATCTGACACCTGTCAAAATGACCATCATCAATAAATCAACAAACAAATGTTGGTGAGGATGTGGACAAAAGGGAACAGTCATGCACTGTTGGTGGGATTCTAAATTGGTATATCTACTATGAAAAACAGTATAGACATTCCTCAAAAAATTAAACATAGAACTACAATATGACCCAGCAATTCCACTTTTGGGTATTTATCTAAAGAAATCCAAAACACAAACTTGAAAAGATAGATGCACCCTGTGTTTACTGCAGCATAGAATAGCCAAGATATGGAGCCGACCTAAGTGTCCATGGATAGACAAATGGATAAAGAAGATGTGGGAGATATTATCTTTTGAGCACTGACTAAATATCAGGCACTCTGCTAAATACTTTATATGAATTAAATCAGTGAATTTTTAGATAAGATTAAAACTTGTGACTTTAGATATCATCTGACTTCTCTGCTTTCAGTTATCTCCTCAGAAAAGTAGGGATATTAATACCTGCCTTTTTTCAGAAGGCACTCGAGGATACAATGAAAGGATTTCTGTACATTGATGTTTGAGTATTCAAATAAAACATTATTTATTTTCTTATTTCTTTACATTTTTACCAGTAACTGGCAAGCTAATTTAATATACATACATTGTTCATTTTCTATGTTTTCTAGTCTTTATAACTTTGATAATGTTAGATAGATTTTTCCACCTGGAATAGTCATCCACCTTCTATTAAGATGTCTGTAAATCTATTTAATGCTTCAAAGCCCAAATGAAATGCCTCTGTTTTTAAAGATTTTGTGATTTTTTTTCCAAACAAGGCAATTTCTATCTCCTCTGAACATTTATACTTTTTAGATCTGTGCTGTGCCAATTGTTTTCTGCTATGATTTCCCAGCATTTGTGTGGCTCTCTTATTTGTTCCTGCAGACTGTGAGCCCCTAATGGCCAGAACCTGTGCCATGTATTTTTCTCTCTCTGAATTAGAAAACAGTACATTATAATTCTCAATAAATGCTTGGTATTCATTGATGAATGAATTTCAATTTCATTTAATATCATCAGTAAGGCTTACAAGACAGTAAGGTTTTTTCCTGACTACCAATTTTGAGATAAAATAAAATGGATGAGTTTCTCAGTAGGACTACATCTGCATCTTATGTTTGTTGAAGCTCTGTCATTTGACTGTTGCCTAGGAGACAGAGAGTATTTGTGTTTGGTGTGTGTATACTCCCTAAATCCTGAAAAGGGCCAAGATAAGAGTCACCTTATTGCATTTTAGCTATGCAAATACATGGAAAAACTGCTTGGAACTGAGACATTAAGTATTTTCATTAGTCATGCAAACTGGGTTTATTAGCACAATGGTGCCCCTCGGAGTCAGGTAAATTTACTTCGTGTATTTTACTTCCCCTTAAATGTGGATTTAGAATTCAGTGTCTAAAACTGTTGCTTACTTTTGGGAAATGTGTTTCCTCTGTCTAAAAATTTTCCAGGGAAATTATGGGGCAGAGCTTTAGAAGGTGACAGAAGGAAGCATAAGTTCATTTTCGCTTTGGGCCCTGGGGTACCTCAAGGAAGCGGCTGACACTACCAAATCCACCCTGGTTTATTCTGCAGATGACTCATTGGGAATGCTTCTTAGAAAAAAATAAAAAAATAAGAACACCTGATTTTGAGAAAAGAAACAAACAAAGAAACCAAAAATTTTTGAATGTTCTGTTTTCCTTTTTTGGTCCAGGAGGGCCTGCGGGGCCAATGAGGCACATGCCTCCTGAACTAGAGACAGGCTATTGCTGTTTGTGTATTGGAGGAAGCACTTCCCTGCAGATGGGAGGCATCTGTGTTGAGGAAAGTGATATCAAGAAGGGTAAACATAAAGGTTTTCCTGAGAATAAGCAAAATAGAATGTCAAATCCTTTATGGAGGTGGGGGGCGGGGGGATAGACAAGGTCCAGAAAATTTAGGAATTTTCCAGGGATGGATAATCTCCCTTCCAAATGTGAAATGGGCTTTGGCAACTCAGAAAAGCAGCAGAATGAAATGCATTTCAACTCAGCATCAGGGACTGGGATTGATGTTCTCTCCCTTGGAGCTCTGGGAGGATAGTGCCAAAGAACAGAGGAGAAAAGCCAGAGCAAACTTCCAGGAAATGTGTAGCTTTGAGCTCCTAGATGGAGCCATTGCTGCCAGTGTTTTGCAAACATCTGTTTGCAGCTATGGTAAAATTTTCTGGTACGGGAGTCCGTGCTTATTTGTGCTTTCACTTTCTGCAGTTTCAGTTACCTGCTCTTAACCATGGTCTGAAAATGTTAAATGGAAAATTTCAGAAATAAACAATTAATAAACCTTAAATTATTTGTCATAATGAGTAGCATGATGAAATCTTGTGCTCTCCCTGCCACTGTCCTGCTGTTCTGCCTGGACACGAATCATCCGTTGGTCCAGAGTATCTATGCTTGTATGTGCTCCCCACCTGTTAGCAGCTTAGTAGCCCTCAGTTATCAGATCAGTTATGAGAGAGGAGGGAGAGAGAGAGAGAGAGAGAGAGAGAGAGAGAGAGAGAGAGAGAGAGAGATCACAGTTACATGACTTATTATAGTATATTGTTATTTATTAATTTTATTAGTTGTTAATCTCTTACTGTGCTTAATTTATAAATTAAACTTTATCATAGAGCGGATTCTAATATAATTTTGTGACTAAATATATAGACCTTTCTGCAATTTGATCTCTGGCCTGCTCGAGTAACTAAGCAGTTTTCCAGTCTGAACTCTCACTATGTCTGTGGGGTGAACTGTGCTCCCTAAATTGCCTGTTTAACCACAAAACTTGTTTTACCAGTTTATTTTGCAGACTCCAAGTGAAACTCAGGCATTGGCACATGACTTGTACTGCCCCCTTGTGCTGACTATGCCTTTTGACCCCTCCCCACTGACTGTATTATGACACCCCCTGCTGACCATGTCTATGACTCCAACCATTGGCCATATCTTGTGACTCTACCTGCTGACTGTGAGTTGGCAGAAATTGGTGACACCCCATAGCCCTGACCAAGGACCATCCTGTGTGCACATACTTGCAGTTTCACTGTTTGCCTGACCAATCCCCTTAAAGATCAGCTCTCTGTGGTTTCTGCCCTCAAACACTATGCCTTATCCCTCCCTCTTCCAAACATACTTTTGGTCTATGCCACGGCTACATCTGCCTGGTTTGCAAAACATGTATGAATAAAAGTTTTGCCTCCCAGAATGGTCTTCTGGAATTTCTGTGGACAATAGGTATGCATGTATATATATAAAAATAGTATATCTAGGGTTCAACTACCCATGGTTTTGGGCATCCAGTGGGGTTCTTGGAACTTATCTCTTGTGGATAAGGGGATTACTGTACTGTAACTGTTATTTGTTTTAAGTGTTCTTCAGCAGAACTTAATTGCAAGGCAAAATAAGTGAAATCTTAAATCTCATTGATTCAGATATATAAAACTTTTAGTGATCAAAATAGAATAAATAAATGCAAATAAACAGATAACCCACCCCCAACAACATAACAACCAAACACACTAACAAAAAGATTATGATCTTGTAAGAGAAAGGGACTGTTTTTTTATATTCATGCTGGAATGTCTATAATATTTAGTGTTGACATTTATTTCTAATTCACCTTTTTGTTAATCATCTTTTAATTTTGTCTAATGTGTCAGTGAATATATAGTTTTTCTGAAAAAATGCTGTACCACATTGCCTCTGATGATCATTCTGTCACCTTTAGAACAAGTATCATATACAGGAAAGAGATCAAATTTCTACTTGTAGCTCTGCTATTGCACCAAGCATTTTATATTCATTTTTTCATTTAATCTCTCTAACAACCCTGTGAGTTTGATGTTGTTAACTTCATTTTATGGTGGAGCCAACTGAAGTTTAATGGCTATAGGTAACTTGTGCAGAGGGAGATCATAAATGGCTGAGTTGGGGCACAGGTCCAAGTCTATTGGCTTTCACAGTGGGAGTTTTTAACTCCATGATATGTCTCGTGGGTAAGAGCACTTCTCATTCCAACCCTCTGTGATTCTAGGACAATTATGAGAAAGTCTAGGCACACAAGGATTTTCTGCTCTTGACTGAAAACTTTGTTCAATGTCCTTGGATCATTTTTTTAACCAATTATGAATGTTTTAACTGATAAAAATGATTCATAGTTTTGACCTGTTTTAAGAAATTGGTGTTTTGGGTAGACACATCTTGAGGATGATGATTGTTGTGTGACCAGATCTAAGAAATTAAAAACCTAAATCTTTGTACATTAAAGATGTAAAGAATTATCTTCAAGAATCTGAGCTCATATGTTTGGGAACTTCCATATACATCATTAATGTTTTTGATTGCACCTAGGTGATTATTATTATGTAGACACAATTCTGCCTGCGTTCTATGAAGATTAACTTTGCGAAATTTAACAGTGTTTAAAGAAACACTATTTTGCCCAAATAGTATGAATCAGAGATTCACATTATTTACCCTGATGACAAACACAAAACAAAACAAAAAAACTTGCTTTTTGCCTGATTTATTCAACATCTACTTTGTAGTATTCAATGAGAAAAATAAAACAGTAACAATAAAATAATAATCATAGAAATAAACATCCTTCGAAGGTTTATGATATATCAAGCTTTATATTAAATGGTTTATATGCATTATTTAATTTCATTTTTACAGCATCTCCGAGAGAGGGGTTATTAGAACCATTTTACAGTTAGGCAAAATTTGGAAAGATTATTAACTTGCTCAAATTCCTACAGCTCTGGTTTTCACCACAGCCCACAATTCTAGCTATTAAGCATAGTGTCCTCTATAGAGAAAGTGAAAATATTGTCAAAGGACTGTGAGTTATACCTTGTGATTCAGTTACTATCTTAAATGTAAGTTATAAGTGAAAGCTTTTCATTTGGGCATATTTTTCAATATTTAAAATATATTTGGAACAAATTTGGAATATGTTAAAGTCATTGCCATATATTGAGACTATCATAAATATTTGTGATTTGAATTATGAGAAAAATGGAAAACGACATTTTCTGTCAACTTGAAAAATGAAGCAAAAGGAAAGAGGAAAGGAAGGAAAGTGATAGAGGAAAGAAAATACTTTTCTCTTATCTTGTGTAATGTGGGCACTAACATCTATTTTCACTTTTTACAAGGTTTATATTTTATCCTTGGTTTATGTTATATTATGATCATGTGGAATGCCCATTTATGTTAGTGGAAATTAATACATAAATCATACCTCCCAATTTGACATTAATTACTGTAATAGTGTTAAACAAAAATCTTTGAGGCTAAAATTGTCCTGAAAGAAATTACTGATGGAGATATATGCTAGCCAGAAAAAGGACTAGGTCCTGGGCATACGATCTAAACCACCAGCAGTGGGGCTAGGTAGAATGAATATACAATATATGGCTGCCATCCTGGAAAAGATAGGCTCAAAAGAGTAAAAACACAATGCACTTGGAAAAGAACAATGTAAGTTACTTTGAAAAAACTTACTACACTGGCTATAGGTAAAGGGGGCAAGAAAAGGTGAAACAGGGACAGTTCTGGGATGGGTGCATAGTCCTTAAGGAAGAAAAGCACCCATTGTTTCTGTATTGGTTGTGGGCAACAGTCCAGAAAGTTCATGTGTAAGCAAAATGCGATGGTGTCCAGTTGTTGGCTATTCTTTCTAGATAGCTGCCTGAAAGTTGATTCAAAGTTTCAACATACATTCCGAAATGTAAGTAGCTGTTTATTGGTTTGGGCCCACACCTGTTAACCAATAACCTCCCTGTCTCTCTCTCCCACTCTCTGGCCTGCTGTAATTTAATTTAACATCTCAGAATTTTTCTCTTGTTAATAGTAATAGTTGGTGGCAAATAATCATTCTCTGGGTGCCTTATAAACATTATTTCCAATTACCCAAATTCCTATAAGGGAGCTATGGGTAGCCCTGTGTTACAGATGTGGTTTAGTACTTTGCAGAAGTACCCAGAAAACTGAGTAGTGGAACTGAATTGGGATTTTTGAAATTATTAGTTTCAGGTGTACAAAACAACATAGTGTTGAGACATTTATACCCTTCACAAAATGATAACCCCAATACGTCTACTACCTATCTGATACTGTACATAGCTATTATAATACAATTGACTATATTCCCTATACTATACTTTACATTCTGTGACTATATAATTTTTAATTACAGTTGACATTCAATATTATTTTATATTAGCATAGTGGTTAAGCATTTATATAGTTTATGAAGCGATCCTTCTGATAAGTCTAGTACCCATCTGACACCCTACATAGTCTTTACAACATTATTGACTATATTTCCCATACTGTATTTCACAACCCCGTAACTATTTTGTAACTACCAATTTGTACTTCCTAATCCCTTGACCTTTCTCATTCATCCCCCTAATGCCCTCCCCTCTGGGAACCATCATTTTGTTCTCTGTATCTATGAGTCTATTTCTGAATTGGGATTTAACAGAGCTCTAAGACAAGCCTGTCCTCCTACTGCACAATGTCCCTTCAAAGGGATGGTCAGCATCACCCTGGGATGGGATAGAAATCTTCTAAGAACAACTAGATGATTTTGAACAATTATGTTAATAATCTAGTAGTTTACACTTTTCTAATGTTAACCAATGAAGAGGTTCAGGCTGTAATAAAGAACAGAAGTACTTATTTAAGCAAAAGGGTTGCAATTGGTGAGATGCAGGTAGCAACCCAAACTGTGCTCTGGTCAGAGGAGAGAAAAGTCAGGTCAGAGGAGAGAAAAGTCAGGGTTTATAAAAGCAAAAAAACACAAAATGTAATTATTTTATGTAAATGGAGGGTCTTGGCTAGGTTAACAGGGATTGGTTAGTTCTGATATACAAACAAGGAAGGCAATAACTATAAGGAAGGAGGTAAAATCCATATGTGTCCATGTAGCAGTCATTCCAGAATGTTTATGGTTCTGCAAATTAATAGCAGCTCTGAGAGATGAGGCACAAGGTGTGCATAGGCCCCACTTCTTAATATACTCCTGACTCTATTTTAAGGCACGCTTTTAGCAATGTTTATTCCATTTTATTTTCTTCATTATCACCAAGCTGTCAGATTTTACAGGGACACAATCAAAGCTCTTAGGAGGTTGAGGCCCTCGGCTGCCTTCTCTTTGCTGCTGGTTCCAGAGCTCCATCCTTCCTGGGCTCTGCACATCCAGGAATGCTGCATGATCCCTGGTCTTGCCTACCCTGTGCCACTGGGCAGCCATTTTTGTCAGCCCTTCTGTTAGATTACATTCTGAGATCACTCTTGTGTTTTTAAAACTTTTATGAAGAGATTTTTTTTTAGTACACTAAAATGTGTAGAATTGGCATTCATTGGAAATTAAGTCTCAATTTTTTTCCCCTTCAAAGAAAATGACCCTTGAGAGAGACAAGGGAATGCACACCTCACTGTTTAGACTTTAAGTTGAGTACACATGCCTACAAGTTAGTGGGCAAAGGAGCATTCCAATCAAATTCTGAGAAATAGAGACCTATATTCAATATATATTATGTGTCAGACATTAGTCTATGTTCTTGAAACATAGTGACTAAACAAGAGAGTAGGTCTAATGAGAGAAACATAAAATAAACAGAGAAGCAAATAAATTGATGATATGACAACAGATAATGGTAAGTACTATGAAGAAAAATATATCAGAGTTAAGGGATAGAGGGTGGTCAGAGGATGCTTTATTTTTCATTGGCAGTTTCAGTAATCAAGAGTTATGTTTGAAATGATTGTTTTCCAAACATGAGGTGACGTATAATATAAGATGAGAGAAGATAACCTGAATACTTCACTGTTTCTGACATGGCTCTAAGAGTTTTTCAGAGCTCTTGCATGTATTCCTCAGTCTTGCATCCAGACTGTCTTCCAGTTGATTCAACCAGAATAGCCTGTATGTGTTCTGCATGTAGGGCTTTCTTATAAGTTTTTCTTTGGTGATGGGTTTCATATTTAAAAATACTTCCTTAGACAAATTATTCATTTAACACAGGAGGGAACTGAGCTCCAATGGGAAGAAGCAACTTGGCCAAGGACGCCTGTTCTAGTGGCCAAAGAAGAACCAGACTGAGGTCCTCCCTGTGCGCCTTTTGTGGTGGGCTCCCTGGTGGGGCGAGGGCTGACTGCAGGGAGCCTGTGAAGCAATCTAGCTTTTCCTGACTGGGGCAGGCTGAGCCTCCAGCCCCAGCACATGTTAACTAGCAGCTTTATCTAAACTTCATCTAGGGGTGAGCACCCTGGTTGCAGTTCAGACGCCAATGTTGTGCCTCCAGCAGGAACAGAAGCACAAACTCAACAAATGCCTAAAGCAAAACAAAGCCAGGGCCAGGGGGTATAAGCATAGGGCCTAGAAGATCTTTTAATTTCTCTAATTCTGTGGAGTGCTTGGGCTGCCTCCAGTGCTGCATACGAAGGACCGCCTCCTGGCAAAGAAGCTGCTGGAGCTCAGGGGGCCTCCACAGTGATGAATCACCTTTCATTCCATCTTATATTATGGCTGCTTTGGTGCTTGGCTGAATTATTACTGGTTCTTTCTTTCTTTCTTTCTTTCTTTCTTTCTTTCTTTCTTTCTTTCTTTCTTTCTTTCTTTCTTTCTTTCTTTCTTTCTTTCTTCTTCCTTCCTTCTT
>NW_017731771.1:112473-118525 GCF_001890085.2 Hipposideros armiger | reverse complement strand
AGGGTTTTAAATGAGTGAATACCTGGACAGTGAGAAGAATCAGTGGAGAGTTCAATAAAAGAAAATGTAATCTGGAGTGAAAAATAGCTTTCACTGGTGTGTGTGTGTGGTGTGTGTGTGTGTGTGTGTGTGTGTGTGTGTGTGTTCATGCTTTGCCATTTATAGGGCAATGTACTAATGATGTAGGATATGTCTTGTGCTGGGATTGTAGTCTCATGAAGCCGAAGAACAGAGACACGGACGAGAGAGGTCAAGTTTGTAGCAGAGGATAGTTTTATTAGAGCAAAAAGTTACAGTTCTTGAAAAGAGAAGGGTCCGAACTGGGATGCCTGCCTTAGGTGGGGAAATACTCATTTTAAACTGTCCAGTTGCCTCAGAGTGTAATTAATGTCTCTGTTCTGATAGGATTATGGTATCTCAAGACTGGGGCTTTTAAGATATTGTCTTCTGCTCATTCTATCAGGGAGTTCCTGACTGCCTTATGTTATGTTAAGTAACCTGTCTTAATCCTCCTTATGGAAATGAAACTTCTGACTTCTTTGTTACAGACTTTGAGAGAAAAACCCATCTCCTCCTCCCCCTCCCAAATTTGTCATTCTGGCCAGTCCTGTGACTTAAACCTTTCAGTCAGCTATTGAGATTATTTCTCCTGCCTCTGTTATGGTTTCTGCCCTCATTTCTTCTACAGTGGCCATTTCCCTGACTGCCTATAATTTTCTATCTCACTAAAAGCAGGATAAACACTGAGCTTGAAACACAGTCCATTTGATGAAAACAAGCCTTGGCTCACCCAATAGCTTACTGTGGTGTATGTGTATTTCAGCACCACCCTGGGAGCTTTGAGTCCTTCTTTATAAAATAAAGGCTAATTTATACTTTTAAAATTCCACTATCAATTATATTTTTAAGTCACATTTCAAGATAGTAGCTGGGAAGTGATATAATAAATCTAGATATAGTGATGTGGTATGAAAAGTACTAATATCATTTCACTCTTCAAAGTATATACCCTTTGATATGTACATGTACATGCATGAACACACACAATCATTTTCAGGTGCTTGAAATTCTATCATCAAAGCCAGTTGTGAATCCCAGTTCTAACAGCTTTTGACTGTGGCCTTCTTAGCATTGCTTAATCCCTGCCAGATTCTATTTTTCTTTCTTTTTTTCTTCATGAGAATAAATATTGTCTACTTTATAAATTTGTTATGGGATGTAAATGAGAAAACTTGTATAATGCTAATTCTTGCCTGAAAAATAAGATGAACACATGAGTGTTATCATCTGATCACCAAATCGTTGGAATTTGAGACGAGATTGTGATGGGTAGTTATGCCATTTCCTCAAGTCATCAGAGGAACCTGAAGTTATTTTTTTTCTTAAGTTTCTTTTCATGCACCTGTGTTGGCTAGATCACAGAACATTCCTCCTCATGGGGAATGTTTTCTGTGTCAACCTTCTTTATTTCTTCCTAAATGACTCTATCGCCACCTCGCAAAAACCTGTTGCTAGCTCTAGAAGGTCCACAGAGGTGGTCCCACTGATCTGAGGCTTTCTGGAGGTCTTTTCTTCCACACTGGCTTTCAATATCATTGGTATTTATTGATATTGGTCTGGCATATAACTGATGACAATGTGGGGGCACAAAAAATAATTTCCCTCCCACCTTTCTAAATTCTTCTGGCTCAGCTAATGATCAAATTAACATGAGACAGATTAACAGGAGAAAATGCCCAGAATTTATTATGGGTGTCCATGCAGAGGCACCATAGAACATGAGACCCCAGAACACATTGGGTCATTGAGGTTTATATGTCATTCTGGACAAAGGAGAGGGGGGCGGGGGTTTGGGATTTCAAAAGGAAAGCAGGCAACCCACAGGTAGATGAGACAGAGCAAACCTGTGGTAAACAAATTCTTTCTGGGCCCCCCAGAAACAATGGGACACAGAGGAGAGTCCAACAAACAGGCATTGTCAGATTTCTCCTGGTCTACCATGCTTAATCCATACGTGATAAGGTGCATATGCTAAGGTGAATAGCTCCTTTCCTTTAAGCAGGGCTTTTCTATTTGAATTCCTGTAGGCAGATAAGGGGGAAGGTCAAAAGTTCCTTCTGAGTCTTTTGTTTCTTAATAACCAGCTAAAAATCAATATCCCAAAAGGCATAGTTTGGGGTGGCAAACCTGCTCCCCCTCAACAGTGTACACAGCTAGAAAAAATGGGGGTTTATTTCTTCAGAATTAATTTTCTTGACTGAATGTCAACAACTCAGAGTGTCCTGATTTTCTGGAATTCAGAGTGCAGACGGAGCAGAATTTAGGGTACACTCTGACACAGGATAAGATTTTATATTGCATACCTTAATTCATAGTTAAACAAGCTTTAATTTTCAGGCAAATGACCCACAGCAGAGCCTGATGGGCTGTCAATTCTTAAGAAGGCAGGGGTAATAATAGGGGCACATGGACTCATATTGGAAAGAGTATAGGCTCTGAAGTTAGGCCACCTGGACTTGAGTCCTGTCTGTCATTCCCTCTCTGTGGAATCTCAGGCAAGCCACATAATCAATCTGACTCTGGTTTCTCTTAGGTAACCTGGAGATAATACCTACTTTATTATCTGTATTCTCAGTGCTTTGTATCTACTACTTCCTGGTGAATGAAATATGGCTACACAGCAGAATGTAGTGCATGCCAAAATATCAGAATCTTTCCTGTTGGCCCAGGATCCAGAATGAAGGAAAATTAACACCATAGTATAGTTTTCTTTCTTTACTTCTTTTGAAGACGAGTGTGGTTCAACTGCAATAAATACATTTGTAATGCCTTCATGCTGTCACACTGTCTAACCTCCAGGATCTTATTTTTTAAAAATCAGTTAGACAAGTGTCCAAATTGACCAGATAAGCCAAACCTGTAAAAAGGGAAAGTTGCTTTCCTCTTGATGAGCTGTTCCATGGACTCTGGCAGTACCACAGAATTTCAGGAATGTTTAGTGTCAGCAGCATTTCTAGGAATTACACTTTTTGTTAAACCCACCATGGTGCTCAGGGGGAGGCTGGTGATTCATTAATTCACTGTGATGATTTGTCCTAATTATTCTGATCACTACCTTGTCTTCTCAGACCAGCTGGTGCCTGAGTCACTAGCCATGAGCACAGACCTGCAGGATCACTGACAGAATGTCTGGAGGACCTCGCTCCTGCTGCTGCCACCTCCACCGCCACCGGGACTCCCTGGTCTGTGCTGCTGCCAGGGCCTGGGTCTGCGTCCCTAGGGTAACGGTCTATGTCTCCTTTTCCATTGTGCCTCTTCTAACTTTTCCCTGATAAATGGTGCTTTTCCATCTTTCCAGTCCGCTGCTCTGCCAGCTTGACTCTATTTGTTGTGTATTTTTTGTGCATCTTACTGTTTACCTGTCCCTGTCTGAGTAGGTCATAAACTTGGTCTGGCCTTTTCACAACTATTGATGATAACAAACCAACCAACCAACCAACTGCATACTACTATGTTCCAAGCTGGGTATTGATTACTTTTCTTGTACTGCCTCTAAGGGTCTCAGTGAGGGAGTTACACCTAGGATTGAATCCCAGGACACTGACACCTCTTACCCCCCAAATGCTGGGCTCTTTGCATGTGTCACTCCCTGTTACACAAGCCTTTCTGCTCATATGTAGGCTTCCAGTATGGGACCTGAGTCTGGTACCCCTGAACTCCTTTGCTGTGATCACTCATATTCTGTTCTGGCTGACAGCTTCTAAGGCTGTATATGCTGACCGTACAAGTCAGTTTAGAGTCCTCAGCAGTGGCCAGACCTTACCAGGCCACAGGGGTTTGTTGCAAGCAGAGCTGGGTGTGGAGAGTCTGGGCATAAGCCTTCCTAATATGCTCTATCATTTCATGCTGCCTGATCCTTTTCTAACCTGTGGCCACATGGGGTATTTTCACAGCTTATATTAAGTGGTATTTGCCTTTAAGTCACTTACACAGTATTTCTCTGGACAATAGTAGAACCCATAAAAACACTGAATTGCTCATTCCTTGAGGAAGGAGATGATACTCAGTAGGATCTATGATATAGGGCCATGTTTGGAATCAGAAACCCTGAAATGAGGCTGGGTGACCACACATCAATGTGCTAAACTAAGACAATGCTGATATTTGAGAGACTCGACTAAGAAAAAACCAGGGTATCTTATTGTTAAAATAACCTCTCTTCACAGAAGGAGAAGTGGACTAGGGAAGATAATTCAATTAGAAGAAATGCTGGAAAGCCTCAATGGACAAATAGAGGTACATCAGGATGAATGGTGCTGGCCAAGAAAAAAAAACAAAACTAAGAGAAAGGGTGAAGGGTGTGTGTCACAAGGCAGCTGTCCACCCACATGCACAATGATCATCCCCAGGTTCGCTTTTGTGTGGTCTTGAGCTGAACTTGCTGATCAGGTTGACCACAGAACTCCCTTTATGGGAGCCACAGTTTAAAGCCAGCTCTCCCAAGGATCTGAGGCTCAGGGAACTTGGGCAATGTACCCAAGGTCAGGAGTTAACAAGGGAAGGAACAGAGATGTGAATCAGGCCACAAATTCTCTACTCTCACCGCTAACTCAATCACTAAACCCCAGTTCTGCCAGAAAGCCAGGAAAAAGCTCAAAGATAAGTACTTTTTACACAGATGCAAGACAAAAATTTTCTGAGATTTTAGGATGTTGTGAATGATTACTGAAAATTAACAAACACATACTATGCCAAAGTGTACTTGAAACCAGAACAAAATGCAGGTATGAGACAATTAAGAAAACCACTGTAACCACGGGGTTTACTGACTATTATAATGTAGCAATGATACCTGCTATCTGCAATTTTGCCAGACTCAACGTTGGTTTAGCTCCAAACAAAGGATACCTAAACAGGTCTTTGTGCTTTAATCATCTCTAAAATAAAACAGGTCTAAGATATTATGACTTCTAATAGGTTTTACATGGTGATTCAATATAGATAGTCAATATTTAAGTACACATACGAGGTCTGACAATTAAGTTAGCAAACATATCACCATGCACTTACATTGACAGTACTGTATAGACAGCTTGGTAAGGTTTCATAACCTTAATATATCAGTGTCTCACAGCTCTGTTCGTGTCAACCTTTGGTTGTGTCTTGCTGAGTGGTGTTTCTTATTGTTACGTGTTCTTGTGTGCTGTCAGGAGAATGTCTAATCTTGAATTAGAGCAACAAACAGTCATTAAATTTCCTGTTGAACTTGGCAAGAGTGTAAGTGAAATCAGGGACATGTTAGTCCAAGTTTATGGAGATAAATAATGCCACAAAGAAAATGGCAGTGTACAAATGGATTAAACATGTTTTGGAGTGGAGAGACCTCGTCACTGATGAAGAGAACTGAGTGTGGCAATAATGAGCAGAACTGATGAAAACATTGCAAAAATTTATTGAATTGTGCATCAAAATCATCGGCTGACTGTAAGAAGCATAGCAGACCAAGTAAACATCAATAGAGAAATGATTAGGAAGATATTAACTGAGAATCTTGTCATGAGAAAGGTATATGCAAAAATGGTTCCAAAGGAGCTCATCTATGAATAAAAGCAAAGGAGAGTAGAAGTTTGCCAAGACCTTTTGGAGAGGCAAGACAATCTTTTGAGCCATGTTATCATATGTTATCATTGGTATACATGGGTATACCAATACGGCTCTGAAACAAAGTGTCAAAGTGCACAATGGAAGTCAACCAATTCTCCACAACCAAAAATGTTCTATCAGTCCAAATCAAGAGTCAAAATGATGTTGTTAGTCTTTTTTTGGATATCATAGGGATTATTCATTATGAATTTGTAACAACTGGACAAACAGTTAACCTAGTTTACTATTTGGAAGTGCTGAAAAGGCTGCATGAAATAGATGACCTGAACTTTTCACCAACAATTTATGACTCATGCATCACGACAATGCATCAGCTCACAAGGCACTGTCTGTGAGGGAGTTTTGAGCCAGCAAACAATTAACTGTATTGGAACATCCTCCCTACTCA
>NW_017731771.1:106267-112080 GCF_001890085.2 Hipposideros armiger | reverse complement strand
CAGCAACCATCTGACACTGTACCATGCTATCACAATATTATTGACCATATTTCCTATGCTGTATTACATCCTCATGACTTGTTTTATACCTGGAAATTTGGAGTCCTTATTCCCTTTTAACTCCCTTCCCCCTTTAATTTTTCAGTTACAGTTGACATTAGATTTTATTTTATATTAATTTCAGGTGTACAGCCATATAATTAGAAATTTATGTAATTTAAGAAGTGATCCCCCTGACTAGTCTAGTTCTCAAACGGCACTATACATAGTTATTACAATATTATTGACTATATCCCTTATGTGATACTTCACATTCCCATGACTATTTTGTAACTACCAATTTGTACTTCTTAATTCCTTCACTTTTGTTACCCAGCACCCCCAACACCTCTCCCATATATCACCCCTATAAATCTAGTATCCATCTGACGCAATACAGAGTTATTACAATGTTATTGATTATATTCTTTTTGCTTTAGTTTAAATCTTCATGACTACTTTGTAACAAGCAACTTGTACTTCTTAATCTCTTCTCTTTTTTCACCCATAATCCCAAACACCCTCCCATCTGCCAACCATCAAAATATTCTCTGTAACTATGAGTTTGTTTCAGTTTTGTTTGTTTGTTTGTTTTGTTCTTTAGATTCCACATATAAGCAAAATCATATTGCATCCATCTTTCTCTGTCTGACACTCCACTCAGCACAATACTCTCCAGGTCCATCCATGCCGCCACAGATGGCAAAAACCCACTTCTATCTATGGCCGAGCAATATTTCACTATATATATGTACCACTTAGTGATTATCCATTCTTCATTGATTGACACTCAGGCTGCCTCCACATCTTGACCATTGTAAACGATGCTGCAATGAACATATGGATGCACACATACCCTCAAAGTAGCATTTGGGTTTCTTCAGATAAATACCCAGAAGAAATGGGATAACTGGGTCCTTTGTCTCTTGTTATAGTCTTTGTTTTAAACTCTGTTTTGTGTGACATGATTATTGCTACTCCAGCTTTTTCTGTTTTTTTGGTTTTTGTTTTTTTGGGGTTTTTTTTTAGCTTGTTTCAATTTTCATGAAATAACATCTCCCACCTCTTTACTTTCAGTCTGTGTGTGTCTTTCAATCTGAAGCAAATCTCTTGTAGGCAGCATATGTAAGGGTTTTGTTTTCTTATCCATTCAGCCACTGAGTGTTTTTCATTAAAGCATTTAATGCACTAACATTGAAAGCAACTGCTGATAGATATGTAGTTATTGCCATTTTATTATTTATATTTTTTATTATTATTTTTCCATCTTAAAGAGGAGGTCCCCCTTACATTCCTTGTAATACTGGTTTGGTAATGAACTTCATCAGCTTTTTCTTGTCTGGAAGCTCTTTTTCTGTCCTTTGTTTCTAAATGATAGCTTTGCTAGTCAGAGTGGTCTTGTTTATAGGTCCTTGCTTTTTATCATTTTGAATATTTCCTGCCAAACCCCTCTGGACTGCAAAGTTTCTGTTGAGAAATCAGCTGACAGTCTTATTGGAACTCCCTTATAAGTTACAAGTTGACTTTCTCTTGCTGCTTTTAGAATTCTCTCTTTGCCTGCAACCTTTGCCTTTTTAATTATAATGTGTCTTGGTGTGGGCTGTTGGGTTTATCATTTTTGGGACTCTCTGTACTTCCTGGACTTGTATGTCTATTTCCATTGCCAGGCTAGGGAAGTTTTCAGTCATTATTTCTTCAAATAGGTTCTCAATCACTTGCTTTCTCTCTTCCCCTTTTGGTACCATATGATGTGAATGTTAGTACACTAGATGTTGTCACAGACATCTCTTATACTACCCTCATTTTGGGAAGGGGGGCATTCTTTTTTTCTTTTTGTTTTCTGATTGGATGTTTTCTGCTACCTTATCTTCCAAATCACTGATTTGATCCTCTGCTTTACCTAGTCTGCTGGTGATTTCTTCTAGTGAATTCTTCATTTCAAGTATTGTATACTTCACTTCTGACTGGTTCTTTGTTATGGTTTCTATGTCCTTTTTTACGCTTGTTATCTCTTTGTTGAAGTGCTCACTAAGTTCCTTGAGCATCCTGATAGCCAGTGTTTTGAACTCTGTCTGTGGTAGGTTGCTTGTCTCCATTTTGTTAAATTCTTTTTTGGAGTTTTCTCCTTTTTTTTCATTTAGGATGTATTCCTTGCTTCCTTATTTTGGCTGCTTCTCTGTGTTTACTTCTATGTATTAGGTAGGGCTGAAATGTCTCCCAGTCTTGCAGGGTGGTCTTATGTAGTAGGGGTCCTGTGGGGCCCAGGGGCACCCTTTCCAAGGTCACCTGAGTCAGGTGCTCCAGGAGTATCACTTGTGTGGGTTCTGTGTGCCCTCCTGTAATAGTTGAGCCTTGATTGCTGTTGGCATGTCATTGGGTGGTATTGACTATCAGGCCAGGCAGACTGGCTGTGGGGTTTGGCCACATCCACAGCTTATGAGCTGTGGGGGACTTACCCCACAGAGCAGAATTCACCTTAGTGGGCTCCGGTGCCTGTTGAGACTGCCCTTTGTGTTTGTTGCTTGTGCGGCTAATTGGGTGGTGCTCTGCTGTGATCTGAAGGCAACCTCCAAGTATGTTGTTTCTGGGGCCTCTTGGGATAGGCTCCAGTGCAGGCCCAGCCATTGCCTGTGACTGGCCATGGAGTAGTTGGTAGAAGCCATAGAGCAATTCATGGTTGGTCGCTGCCTGTTTTGAACCTGGAGAAATGTGGGAAAGGCCATGCTTTTAGGTGAGGCCAGCTGCCACCAGTACCAAGTCTAAGGTAGCTCCACAAAAAGCCAGGCTTGCTGCCACCTGACAGCCAATATAGCAGATAAATTTTGTAGCAAAACATTCAGGATGAAGCTGATGAGGGTGTATGAGAAAGGAAAAAGGGTTGAATTGATGTTGAAACTAATTTATTTCATTAGCTAGCAGTAGATGTAAATTGCAGTGTAATGAATTCAATCATTTAAAATGGGCTGCTCACTCAAAAGTTATAAAAATACTAACATGCAACTTGGTGCTATATTTTTTTCCACTGCTGAATCAATTTGGTTTTAAAGGATTTGTTTGTATTTAAAGTATAAAGAAAACCAAGGGGTTCATATAGGTCTTCTTGGGAATAGGAATGAGACAGGGGAAATACCTGGGGCAGGAGAATATCAATAAACCAACAACTGAGCAATTAGTAAGGGGAAGTCAATGATTTCTACCTGGAGTAAGTGAACAAGGCAGAATAAACACCTTTAAAACATGTCTCCTAAAGACTTAATCCATTCAAAGCCAAGCTGAAAGCAGTGATCCTTAATCCTGGATATACATTACACCCACCTGGGATATTTTTAAGACCAATGCCAAGATCTCACCCTAATTCAATTTAATCAAACTACTGAGAGCTAGTGCTATAGAACAAATATAATGCCACTTTTTTCCCTAAAAAACATTCAGATGGAGTTTGAACAAAAAGGTGAATTAATCAAAGGAATAAATATTTACATATTCCCTGATCTGCATAAAGTAATGAGTTAGGAACTATTAGTTTAGATAGAACTCAATTCTCTTAAACAAGACAATTATGACTAGATTAAGGATATAAAAATATATTCATGTGTACCAAGGTGTTAATTGTCTCATTGTGGACATGCTGCATGCCATAGACATTCAGAAGGAGAAATGACTTTGGACCAGGAGCATTAGGGAAATCTCCTGAGAATCAGTAGGAGATGGACCAGAATTCAAAGGCTGTTGTTGTCGTCTGGCAACTATCCCAGGCTTAAACACTTAAAAAAAGCCATGTATTATATTTTTAAGAGTCTAAATACACCTTGAGGACTTGGCTGTTCTAGGTTAATTTTGATTGTTCTCAGCTTGGGTTCTCTTAACACAAATTGTTATGTTGAACAATCGATTTCAAAAATAAAAATGCTCAAAAATTCTTGACAAATGTGACCAAAGTCATTTTACAAATGTTAATGTAATGAGATCTGAACAGTTTTTTTTTTCAGCAGCCTTGACTACAGGCTAATTAATGAAATATTTGTGAAGAAAAGTGTTTCCTACATGCAATTTTTTTGCATGGGCAATGAAGCTAGTTCAGAGTGATTCACCTGAGATAGTGTTGGGTTAATTTAACACTTAAGTCCAAGATTTCTACTGCTGTTTCTCCTTTGCAAATGCAGCTTGTCTTTGAGAAAGGGCTTTGTATACTATCATATTCATATAAGAAATTAAATTTAATTAACCTCAAATAAACCTCCAAGACAGAGGAGGTAAGAGAACCATTATCTCTTAAGAACCCTCTAAGCCTCAGTGGATTATAAAATGCTATTTAAAAAAATCTTTACCACACTTTCTTTTCAGTAAGTATTTAACCATTTCCCATGTGAAGAAATTGTCTCAAACAGATGACTTTATCTATACAGTGTTACACATAGGGTGGCAGAACTTGCATTGGAGTCCAGTTCTCTGATCTTTCTAACTCTTGCTCCTCTACCTTGTGGTTTCAAAATAGGATGTGTTCTATCTGACTTACTTTTAACTAGAAAGAATAAGTGAATACTAGGTATGGGATCTGTGTCAACATTTAGGGACTGTACATTTGTGCAACTGCATTTTACTGATTGATAAAGGAAATGTTGCTCTTTTTAAATTAAATCTCTTTCCAGAAATAGTATTAAACAAATTTCCATGCATGCACATTTTACATGGTTAAGATTCAGTGGCAATCTTAGAAAAATCAACATCTGTGTGGGGCAGAAGACAGTCCATCCACAGGGCTGAGGCTTGGGTGAGGTAGGTGAGGTGCCTAGGGTGTAACCTTTAAGGAGATGGTTCATTTCAGGATCATTCAAGTGCAGGATTAATCCCTAAAAGTGAGGGTCTTCTTGTATGTTCCCTAGGTGACTTGCTAGCATCACCATTCTCCTGGCCCTTCCAATAAGAACTAATTTAAGTTTTTCAATACATTTGTATGTAGAAAGAGACAAAATGGAGGACAGTAATTGATGTGTGTTTTCATCTATCACTGTTGTAAACTCTGACCTGACACTTCCAATTATCCACCTGTGCCTAAGTCCATCCTTCCTAGTCCTTTTCCCTTTTGTCCCCTTTGTGTTATGTGTTCCTATTTTGACGATATTGAATTTGTCATAGTCCCTTCACACTGGTCCCATGAGTTCTTCACTTTAGCCTCTTAAGTGTCTAGAATTCATGTGTAGCATTGAAAATACACTCTAAACCTGTTGAGAAAATGATAAAAAATGGTGTCACACAGAGCCCAAGGGTGAAATGCAAACCCTGGGGCAGGCTTGGTGCAAGGAGGGCCAAATAGCAATCAGGCCAAGAGAAACACAAAGGCCTTAAGGAACAACAGAGGAGGAAAATTGGGTCAGGAACCCAAATTATAGACAACAGAGCAGACACAAGGAACTGTGGAAAGAGTGGCCTAGAAGAAAAAGGTCTTTCTCACTGCAGACAGGAAAAGTCTAGTTAGGTGGGGAGCCTGCAGGACATTGCAGGTGAGGTCCAATGAAGATGCATGAATTATCCTACATTACACAGGTTGGCTGGGATCAAAGCTACGATGAGAGTACAATAAATGACTTTGGCTTGCAGAGGTCTGGATAAGCATTGCCTAGGGAAGATATTGATGAGATCCAATTTTAAAAGCCTATTTAATGAAGAACTAGCTTTATAAATAGTGTTTCCAACCAAAATGCCCATCAGTAGATGACTGGATTAAGAAGCTTTGGTACATTTACACAATGGAGTATTATTCAGCTATAAAGAAG
>NW_017731771.1:99907-103882 GCF_001890085.2 Hipposideros armiger | reverse complement strand
GGTCGGGTTAGCTAGAGTAAATAAAGACAAAGAAGAAAGATCTCTGAAATGAGCTATGAAAAATTTAAGTTATCTGAACTGTGATGGAATTCTACAAATCAGGTAGGACTGGTCAAAACAAAAATTCAAGCTATTTGTCAGAGAAATATGTAATCTGAGTTAAGACACTGTATATTTGTAGGTATGTACATAAACCTGGAAGGGACTCCTCTGTCTCCACTAAATAATGAAATTACATAGAAGGAGTGTTTGTGATATGATACTGATCCTCACAGCCTTGGGAGAATGGAAACAGCTTAAGGAGGTGGCTTGAGGAGTTGTTGAAATAATCTACCAAGAAAGAATCAATACATGGACTATGACAGGCACATCTGAAGTGAAGAGAGGTAAATGAAGTTGAAAAACCTGAAGCCAGGGGAATAACAGGATTTGTTCATGACTGGACATGGAAAGAGAGAATGGAATTCAACTATACTTAGAGACCAGGTCTCATGATGATATTAAATAAAATAAAGGTAGAAGAAGAGAAGGGGTGATGAGAAAGATGTTGACTTCAGTTTTTTATAAATCGAATATGAGGTACTGGTGGTACCTATTAATAATAAATCCTAGTAAAGTGATTTGGGACATGGATTTTGATTTAGATAACTATGGATAATCAGATTGTCCAAGGTCAGTTAAACAATGGGTCAGTGAGACAAGCTGGGAGAATGAATGGGTTTGATGCCAAATGTGAGAAACAGTATGTGCAAAAAGGATCTTATCTGTCATTTGAAATGGTTGCACTGAGCTCCAGTGTTTATGAAAGGGCTGAGAAACACACAGAATAATAGAAAAAGGTAAGTACAGTGGTATTCCTGAGCTGGTAGCTAACTTCTCAGGCATTTTGTAAGCTGGTTGTTAAATACAGCTATTATTTAATATTAAATTGTATACATTTAAAATTAAGTAAATTAGGGGCACACCAGTTGGGACGCCATCTCGTTTTGAGAGCTGTTACTTTCTGCTCTAATAAAACTATCCTCTGCTGTAAACTTTAAAAATAATAAAATAAAGTAAAATAAATTATGTTAAAACGAAGATAAACAAACTTAAAATTTACTGTTTTAAAATTATTTTCTAAAGTGTACCTATAGTCTTGAGGCTATTGTCACCTACTGTGTCTGTGTGGTGGGAAACTGATGTGGTGTGCTACTGTGTGACTTTTACTAACTCTACTTCCAGTGACATGATATTGGCAGCTTGAGATTACACCAAGGTAATCACCAAGTGCAGCAGGTCCTCAAATATGTTGTTTCATTAAACATCTCATTTCATTATAATGTTAATAAGAAAATTGATTCTCAGCCAGGGCCACTGTCTGTGTAAAGTTTACATGTACTTCCTGTGTCTGTGTGGGTTTTCTCCAGCAACTCCAGTTTCCTCCCACATCCCAAAGATGTGTACAATGAGTTAACTGGGGGGCCTATATTATCCCAGTCAAGTGTGAGTGTGTGTGTGTGAGTGTGTTTGTGTGTGTGCGTGTGTGTGTGTGTGTGTGTGTGTATGTGCGCGTGCACGTGCCCTTCAATGGACAGGTGTCCTGTCCATGGTGGGCTCTGGCCTTGTTTCCTGAGCTGCCAGAATAGGCTCCAGTCACCACTAACCCTAAACTGTAATGAGTGGGTTGGAAAAGAATGATCTGAATTGTTCTTACTCATCTTTCTTGAATGTATGTATAGCTCACATCTATTTAAATGTTTAATATTATTGGGTTGCCAGAAAAATCATGACATATTTTTTCTATGTTTTTCATTGCAAAAATGCATCATGACTTTTCTGACAACCCAATACAAGTGTTTGGAGTCTTCATTTATAAGTTCGGTGATGTTTCTGTGACCAAAAATGTCCCATAGGAACTTAACTGTGGTTTATATCAATTAGCCTGTCATAAATATAACTTAAAGTTGATATAACTTAAAGTTGCAGTTTCCAAGAACCCATTGATGCCATTAAGTGAGGACTTAACTGTACTACTGGTATGAAAACCAGGGCTTCCCACTCCAGAGAGCTGGTTGTTAAACATTTACCAGCACACCAATGATTAAGTAGGAGCTTCCGTATTCAAGAAATGAACAATGGAATAAAAATCTCTTCCACTTATTATTGCTAAATAAAAAAATATACTCTGTATCTTAGTGGCTTAAAACAGCAACTCTTATTTTATTATTCTAACTGGAACACCAGAGCTGGCCATACATCTCTCTCTTCCTGTAGTCTCTCTGTTAACTAGCTTGGGCTTCCTCACAGCAATGTGGTCTCATGGTAGCTGTATTTCTTACACAGTGTTCCAGGGCTCCAAAAGCAAGTATCTGAAGGAAGAAGATGGAACCTACATCACCTTTTACTTCTTTACCTCAAAAGCAGTCATTTATATAACATTCTGTTGGTGCCAAACAAGTCGCAAGTTTGCCCAGACTCAAGGGGAGAGGAGTCAAATCCAATATCAATAAGGGAATGGAAAGATTTAAGAAAAACATATAGAATGGGAGATAACTTGGGGCCATCTTTAAAAAATACAATCTGTCACTGAGCCCAATCTACAAACAAATTCAAGAAAAACAATGAAACATAGTTGCCACTGTGATAAGCTCTCTGGAGGATGCTTGAGAATTGTTGCTTCCATCAATTTGAGATGAAATTCACATGCATGAGTTAAAGTACTGTTTCCAAATGATACAATCTAGATAGGAGGAGCTGAAGAAGTTTCATTTGAGGGAGTTTGATGGAGTAGGGAAGTCCAGCCTTGGATGATGATTAAAAATAAGTATCATCTATGTCTTTGTGGCTTAGGGAAGTTTCCATGTCTCTTACCAGGAATTCACTAATTTTCGTCTTTGTTCTGAACATTTCTTCTGAATCTATGCCTTGCATGCAATTTTGTCCTCATCTTGGCTTTTAACTTGTTTGTATTCTCCTGTTGTTATTTTTGAGATGTGTGTGTGTGTGTGTGTGTGTAATAACTTTCTGAGTCAAGCCTATATTTTAGAAGTTTTAGGAAATTATTTTCATAAAAGAACATGTTGCAGTAGTGTTTTATAATTGAGAATGGAGAAAGAAAACAGAGGCAAATGTTAAAATTTATGAAAACACTTTAGCTATATTCTAAATTCTATAAACATTTATAGACAGTCTACCAGGTGCCAGGGTCCATGCTCAGTCTTGAAACAGAGTGAGAAGTAAGATAGAAACAAGCAGCTAGTAGAATTTAAAATATATGTTGAAAATTAAATGATACTGTACATTCTGCCAGTTAAGAACCCTCTCTCTAATTTTGGAGATATGACAACTTTTCATGAGAATTAAAGGGCTAAAGAAAGCCAAAGGTTAGGTTTACACACAATCAGAAAATGAAATCCATTAAAATCCATGTTGTGTATTTGCTCATTGTTATTAGGTAGTTAAATAATTCCCACCTATTTAAGTTGTAGTAAATGCCCTCAAACACAGGTTTTCAACCCCAGGTGTTTCCTAGAAAAACTAGGCAGCTTTAAAAAAAATACCGATGAATGAGTACCAAACCAGGTGACTCAAAACAGAAGACCTGGTGGTAGGGCCAGGAGGGCAGTTCTTTTCAAAGTTTTTGGTGTTATTTGAATGAGCGATCAAGATTGCATGCTCCTGACATAACCAACTTCTCTTTCTGTTCCCTTTGTGTGCCATCCCATCTGCCATCTTATTCCTTCTGCTAAGATATTACTTGGTTATCTGAATTTTGTGTAAGAATGTTTCATGAGTTTGAGAAGTTCTCAGATACCATGGTTTTCAAACTACACATTGGAATATCTTGGAGAACTTTGAATAAAACTTATGCCAGAATGCTACACCCTACTCCACCAAAAATTTAGTTTAGTTACTATGGAGTATGACCTAAGCATAATAATGTTTAAAGCTCCATAGTTAACTCTAGTGTAGACAAGTTTGAGAATCACTGTC
>NW_017731771.1:88707-98847 GCF_001890085.2 Hipposideros armiger | reverse complement strand
TTCCCTGTTTTCACTCATCTCTGCAACTCCCACCTCCCATCTGGTAACCATCAAAATATTATCTATGAGTTTGTTTCTGTTTTGTTCATTTATTTTGTTTTTGAGATTTTACATATAAGTGAAATCAGTTGGTGTTTCTCTTTCTCTG
The DNA here is from genome assembly GCF_001890085.2 of Hipposideros armiger. Taxonomy (NCBI): domain Eukaryota; kingdom Metazoa; phylum Chordata; class Mammalia; order Chiroptera; family Hipposideridae; genus Hipposideros; species Hipposideros armiger. The sequence goes on along the minus strand of NW_017731771.1, from coordinate 98,699 downwards.
TCTGACTTATTTCACTTAGCATAATACCCTCTAGGTCTATCCATGTTGTCGCAAATGGCAAGATTTCATTCTTTTTTATGGCAGAGTAATATTCCATTGTGTATATGTACCACTTCTTCTTTATCCAATTATCTATCAGTGGAGATATAGGTTGCTTCCATATCTTGGCTGTTGTAAATAATGCTGCAATGAACATAAGGAAGCATATGTCTTTTCAAGTTACTGTTTTGTGTTTCTTTGGATAAGTAGTCAGAAGTGGAATTACTGGTTCCTTCTTTGTCACTTGTTATAGCCTTTGTTTTAGTCTATTTTGCCTGATGTAAATATTGCTACCCCAGCTGTTTTCATTTCTATTTGCATAAAACATCTTTTTCCATCCCTTTACTTTCAGTCTCTGTATGTCTTTCAATTTGAAGTGGGTCTCTTGTAGGCAGCATATATCTAGGTCTTGTTTCTCTATCCATTTGGCCAGCCAGTCTTTTGATTAGAGGATTTAATGTATTTCCATGTAAAGAAATTATTGATAGATATAAAATTTTTGCTATTTTTTCATATTTTTTATCATTTTTTTCTTCTTCAATAAGTCCCTTTAACATTTCTTGTAATACTGGTTTGGAGGTGATAAAACTCCTTTAACTTTTTCTTGTCTGGGAAGCACTTTATCTATCCTTTGATTCTATATGATAGCTTTCCTAGGTGGAGTTATCTTGGTTGTAGGTCCTTGCAATTAATCACTTTGAATAGTTCATGCTAATCCCTTCTGGCCTGCAAAGTTTATGTTGAAAAACAGCTGACAGTCTAGTCTATGGGAGCTCCCTTGTAGGTAACTAACTGCTTTTCTCTCACTGCTTTTAAGATTTTCTCTTTGTCTCTAACCTTTAGCATTTAAATTATGATGTGTCTTGGTGTGGACCTGTTTGGGTTCATCTTGTTTGGGCATCTCTGCTCTTTCTATGCTTGTATTTCTATTTACTTATCCAGGTTAGGGAAGATTTTAGTCATTATTACTTCAAATATATTTTCAATTACTTGTTCTCTCTCTTTTCCTTCTGGTACCCCTATGATGCAAATGTTGATATGATTGATGTTGTCACAGAGGCTCCTTAAACTATCCTCATTTATTTATTTTCTTTTTTCCTGTTCTGTCTTCTTTTCTTGTCTTCCCCTACCTTGTCTTCCCAAATTGCTAATCTCTTTGTTATAGTCCTCACTGAGTTTATCTACTCTTCCCCTAAGTTTATTGAGCATTCTTTTAACCAGTGCTTTGAAATGTGCATCTGGTAAATTGCTTGTCTCCATTTTATTCTGTTCTTTCATTTGGGACACATTTCTTTGTCACCTCATTTTAGCTGAGTCCCTATGTGTGTTTCTATGTATTAGATAGAGCTGTTATGTGTTCCAGCCTTGATAGAGTGGCCTTATGTAGTAGGTGTGGCACCTAGTGGCGCAGTCTCCCTTGTCACATGAGCTGAGTGCTCCAGGGGTAACACTGGTGTGTGTTACGTGTGTCCTCCTGTTGTAGTTGAGATTTGATTGTTGTTGGCACTTCAGTGGGAGGGATTGACCATCAGGATGATTGGCTGTGAGGACTAGCCATGACAGCAAATGAGCTGTTGTGTGGGGGCAGATCCCATGGAACATGATTTACCTTAGTGGGGCCCTGGTGCCTGCTGAGTCCATCCTTTGGGTGTGTCATTTATGAAGGTGTGTGGGTGGTGTTGTGGTGTGATCTGAAGGTGGCAACCAGGTGTACTGTTTCTGGGACCTCTTAGGAGGGACTCTGTTACAGGCCAATATCAGCCACTGCCTATGCCCAGCCTAGTACCACATAGTATCAGTTTCAATGTGATCTGCAGATGGTTGTCCCTTGTTCTGGGCTTGGAGATGACAGGTAGAGGCAAAACTATGAATGGTGGCTGGCTGCCACAAGTGTGAGGCCTGAGGCTGCTTAGCAAGCAGTATGGGGAATGCCAAGCCACTGCTTGTTAGAGATTTGTGAACCTTTGAGAGATTTTAGAAAAGTCCCCAAAGTGAGCTGAGACAGGCTATTTGTATAGAAAAGCTGCTGGAAGCAACTTGGGTGGGGCCTCAAGGTGAATGTGGCAGGACCTCAGGGAATCACCACAGCAGGGCAAATGGTGTTAGCCAGGCTGATGGAGACTCAGATTTGGCCTGTGCCTGTAGGCTGGTTGTGGGGAGGGTTTAACAAAGGAACAATGTGATCCATCAGCATTTCTCTCTGTGAGAAAGATGACCCTACGGCCTGAAGCCAGACAATTCACTTTGTCCCCATTTGACACTGGCACTTCTCAAGCTGCTGTCCAGCATGGAGCTCAAAGTGAGTGAGTCTATAATTAAGTGAGTCCATCAGTGAGTACATTCATGTACTCACTGCCCTTTAAAAGAAACACCTGGGACTTCAGGGGCCCTTCATTTCACTCAGCCACAATCACACAGGTTTTCACAGCCAGAAGTTATGGGGACTTCTCTTCCTGGCACTGGAACCCTGGCACTGTGTGTGGGCCCTACCCAGTCTGCATCTCTACCTCTCCTATCAGTCTTGATGTGGCTTGTTCAGTATACCCTTAGTTATAGGGCTTCTGTTCAGCTATTGTTCAGGCTGTTCTCAAGAGTGGTTGCTCTATAGTTTAGTGGTAATTTTTGGTCATGGGAGGAAGTGAGCACAGCATTTACCTACTCTGCCATATTGATCAGAAGTTCAGGTGCAATTTTAATGTGAAGCAATTCTTAACTGGGAACACAAACATAAATGGCTTCAGGTGGCAAGCAGGCAAAAGGGAAGCAGGTCAGGTAAGGATGCTGGTGAATTGGGGAGAGCATGCTTCTCTGCTCCATCTAACAGAAGCCACATGGAATGTGAGAGCAGCTTGCTTCATCAAATCCTTGTTCAAAGGAAGTCAGAAATGTGGATTGCATTTGTATATGCAGCCTGACAATTTTTAAATTTTGGAAGTCACTTTATAAAAACACTGAATAAGCTTAAGGAAACCTGCCTATTAGTGAATTCAGCCAAAGGGAATACCAGGTTGTAACTTTTATCTTAATAAAAAGTCATTCATGTTGCTATATCAAATCCTTCCTCAGCTATTCTGGGATTCTTCTCTCAGAAGTTTCATTTAGTTTTGCTCTCATGGAAATGTGACAGTACTGTTTCCCACCCACTTATAAATAATTGAAGAAATGTTTACTCAGTATTCTTAATTTTCATGCCCAGTGCAAATATGAGGCAGGTGTCAGTAGACATTCCAACTTTATATCACCACACTCAGGAATGGGTGTTAGCTCATTAATGCCATTACAAAATACCTCCCAAAATTTTACAGTTCTCATGGATTCACAATAATATAATTAGCAATTTCTTTACTTCCCACTGAGCAGGATGAGTTAAGGATTAGCTTCTCTCAGTAGATTACACATTAGAGAGAAAAATGTCAAGCAGCAAAGTAAAATGGGATGCTAAGTCTTCCCACACAGCCTCTAAAGAGCCCTAATGAGCTAGCTCTCCTGTCACATTTACAACGAGTAGGAGATGACCTAAGAATAAGTCAGAGAAACTTCCTATTGGAGGAACTTTATTTTACCTCTAAATATATAATCAAAAGTGGGCCAATTGGTATATATATTTTTAAACTGAAGAAATCTACTTTTGCTGTCCTCATTCCACACATCATGTCCATGTAATGAAGCCTCTGATCCATGATAGCAACCACCTGTTCATTGTTCATTAGCCTCTTGCTTGTTCCATTCTCTCTTTGTCCCATCTAGCATTCACATCCTATTTTTGGAATCAAATGTTTATGGGAGCAGGCACATAAAGCAGGGATACAGTGTCAGGGGAGTGGCAGGGGCAACAGGCCTCTGTTTAAAATGAACCACAGAAGGACATATGCCAGGGTCTCTCTGGATGGCTGTGCTGGAGGGACGAAGGAAGAGTGAAGAGATATCTGTGCATTCCTGCCATTTTCTGTTTCCTATTGATCAAAATCCATCCAAGGTAAACCCCTCCCTCTTTCCCTAGCATTCTTGGCTGTGTCACTCGGCTAAACTGGCAGCTGCCTGAGAAACCAGATCCCATACATTATGGTGTGGCTTTTCATTCAAGTCTGCAAGTGGTAGAAGGAGCCAGAGCTCCTGGGTTGCCATAGGCAGGCATCTGGAAGGGTCCCCAGTCCAGAGAGCAAGTCTCCGTGACTGCTGACAACTGCTAAGGCAAAGCAAGAGGACCAGGCACTAAGAAACAGATGCACCCATGAGGATATGAGGGAGAAGATGAAAAGTTATGTCTTATACATACAGGCCAAACAGTCATGTGAAGAAAGAGTAAAACATGTGAGTTTTGAAATAAAGACAATGTTTGATATCCAGTTCCTGAATATAGCTATTCAATATAAAATAAGTGATAATATTTACTTTTGCTAGTAGAATTGACTTGGGGCAAGTGTTTTGTTTTTCAGCATGATTTTATTGACTACAATAACATATGATGATATTTTTTTTCAGTAAATTATTTTCAAATTTTGTTTTACTGCATTACTCTAATACTTATCTCAGAACCCCTGACCCTCTTGCTATTTCTACCATGCCTCACAATGAAATGGAGATATTTCAAAAGGCAAACATAAGACTTGAGGACAGCTCTGTCCAATGTAAGTATAATATTTATAAAAAATATAAGCCACATATGAACTTTTTAAATTTTTAGCAGTCATATTAAGAAACATAAATATAAAAAAGTAAAACCAATTTTAGTAATATACTTTATTCAACCCAATATATTGAAAACATAATTATTTCAGTATGTCATTAACAGGAAAAGTGTTATTGATTAAAAATATAAGATAAACCAAAGACTAAAATAAAATACTTGCAATACAAATATAAAAGACTGTTATTCAAAATATAAAAACAACACTTAAACCTCAATAATAAGAAAATTAACAACCCAATGAAAAATGGGCCAAAGACCCGAACAGTCACCTCAACCAAAGAAGATATACAGATGGCAAATAAGTACATGAAAAGATGTTGCACATCGTATGCCACTAGAGAAATGCAAATTAAAACAACAGAGTGAAATGTTACTACACCTATTAGAATGTCCAAAGTCCAGAACACTTTCACTAAATATTGACAAAGGTGTGGAACAATAAAAACTGTCATTCATTGTTCTAGGAAATGTAAAATGGTAGAGATACTTTGGAAGACAGTTTGGCAGTTTCTTACAAAACTAAACATACACTTATAATATGATCCCATAATCATACTCCATGGTATTTACCCAAATGGATTAAAAATTTTGTCCACACAAAAAATCTGTACATGGATGTTTATAGCACTTTTATACTTAATTACAAAAACTTAGAAGCAACCAAAATGTCTTTCATAAGTCAATGGATAAATCAAACTGGTAATCTAGACAATGGAATATTATTCAGCACTAAGAAAAAATGAGCCATCAAACCCGAATACATATAGAGCAACCTTAAGTGTACATTACAAGTAAAAAGCAAAACAAAAACAATCAGTAAAGGCTACATACTATATGATTTCAACTATATGACATTTTGGAAAAGACAAAATTATATATTCAATAGAAAGATCAGTGGTTTCCAGAGTTTAGAGGGGAGGAAGGGATGAAAAGTTCAAGCAGAGGGTTTTCCAGGACAGTGAAACTATTTTGTATGATACAGTCATATTGGTTAAATGTCATTTTACATTTTTGCAAATCCAGAGAATGCACAGCACCAAAAGTCAACCCTAATGGAAATTATGGACTTTTGGTGATGATGTGTCATATAGATTCATCAGTTGTAACAAATGTACCACTCTGGTGGGGATGTTGATTGTTGGGAGGGGGTAATATGTATGTATGGGGGCAAGGATATATAGGAAATCTCTGTACCTTCCTCTTAATTTTTTTGTGAACCTAAAACTCCTCTAAAATATCAAATTTATTAGTTATAACATATTATTGAAATATTTTATATTTTTTTCATAAAGTCTTTGAAATTTAAACTGTTTTTACCCTTATTGCACATCTCAATTTGGACTAATCACATTTCAAGTGATCTGCAGCCACACTAACTACTAACTATGTGGGTCTGTGCAGTCAAATGTAAATGCTGGGATTAGAATTGATCCAAGGGAATGATTTTAGATTGAAACTTGGGTATACTTCAGAATCACCTGCAAAGCATCTTAAAATACAAATCACTGGACCCCACACCAAGAGGTTATTGTTCAAAAAGATGTAGCTGGAGCCCCCAATTCCCATTTCTAACAAGTTTCCAGGTAATACCAGCACTGCAAATCCAGAAACCACTCTTTGAGAGCCAGTGGTGGGATGAGGCTTTGGGGAATCAGTTTTGTAGTTTTTAAATGGCAAAAGAGGCAGGTAGTTTCTAAATATGACATAGATATCTCCATTGCAATAATGATCAGTACAACAGCAGGAAAGACCGGTGATTAACCTGTGCTTAAGATTATATATCTATTCCCCAGTGATATGACACAAAAAAGTCTTTTTGGTCTTGTCAACCATTTGTAAGTAAAGATCAGGTATATGGATCTTATACTCATATACACAAATGTGGCAACTTTAATTTAGTATAATTTGTGTATCAGAATAAGAATTGAGTTGTATTTACATTTCCATTTACTAAAGGAAACATCTAGGCATAATTTGAATAAGCAATCCCTTTGAGACTAGAAAATTATAGCATGAACACAATTCAATTCCTTTTAAGTTGACTAGTAAGCTCCCATTATTCTGTTAGTCTCTCTTAAAGTAGGGGGACTTACTCTTATTGTTGCTCTTATTTGCTGTTATGCTTTCAGTTTTTAACATCTTTGTATACAGTAAGTACCTAACAAATAGATGAATGAGTAAATATTTTTATTTGCTTCATATATTTTTGGTGAGAATGTAGTCTTTGGCTCTTCTGAATATTTAAATACAGTCCTGAAGTGACATTGTAAAGGCCAGGAGAGTATGCATGTATGCAAAAATACACATCTCTCTTAGTTCTATGTTCATTTCTGTAAGTACTGGGAATATATTGTGGTTCAGAGTGAAAATCCAAAGGCTAGCAAGCTGTTTTTTACCAGTTAGCCTGATTATAGGTCGTCCATTTCCAAAGCTTCTCTCACTCCATAGGAGCCTAGAGCTGAGTTACAAATTAGCTGATGCTTTAGATTCACATTTCACTGTGTGATATCATAACTTTTTAAAGAAGAGATATTACACGTGGATCTTTAAATGATTAAAAAGATATCTCTAGTGGTGCAAGAGAGGAACTTTATGAATCTAACATCTTTTTCTTTTTTTCAAAATTGGGCTCAAAATAGAGATTAGAAAACCTTAGTCAAGTGGAAACTAATTTAGAGTTGTTGCTGCTTAGCCTCTATACTTTTTTTCCCAAATAATCTAATGTTATTGCTAACACTAAGCTGTAGGATTCAAATTTTTAGAAGTTTGCTATGAAGTCCAGTTAAGTAATGGATTATCAGATCACATATATGACAACCCACATGGGACAGGTCCATAATATTGCTGTTTGGAGGCTGATGTTGAGAATGCTCACATCAACTGTGCTTCAACTCTGTGTCAGACACTATTTATTTATTTTTTCTAGCTTTATTAAAATATAACTGATACTTAACATTGTATAAATTTAAAAGATACATATTAATTTGATATACCTACTGGGGGTGCCAAAAAATGTATACACATTTTAAGTAATGTTATCTATGTTCAAGCAGTAGTTTGCCATAATTAGAAATGTTTAGACACTGATGGAAACCACTTTGAGCAGCTCTTGTAACTGCAGAAGTCAAATGTGACTTGTATTCATCTTTTGTTACTGGTATATATTGAGTATTACAATTTTAATACAGTTTTTTCCCTTTCTAAAAATGTGTATATGTTTTGGCACCCTCTGTATATACTACAAAATGATATGCCACTGCATTAGCTAAAACTCTATCCCTTCACATGATTACAATTTTTTTTTTTAGCTGAGCCATCCTGCCACCTGTTGGCAGCTCAGTGGCAGCTCAGCTCGGGCCAGGAATAAAACCGCTGTTGCTCAGAGCTTGCACTCTTGAGCGAGCTCTTAACCAACTGAGTCACTTGGCCAGCCAATTACAAATTCTTTTTCATGGTGAGAACACTTAAGATTTACTCTCAGCAACTTTCAAGTATAAAATATAGTATTATTAGCCATAACCACCATGCTATACATTAGGTCCTTTGAAATTGTTCATTTTAAAGCTGGAAATTTGTACCCCTCGACCAATATCTTCCTATTTCCTCCATTCTCAGACCCTGGCAACCATCACTCTACCTTTTTTCTTAGTTTGACTTTTTCTTTTTAAAAGATTCCACATATAAGCCATATTATACAAAATCTGTCCTTCTCTGTCTGACTTATTTTACTTAGCACAACACCTTCAAATTCCATTCGTGTTATGGCAAATGGCACAATTTCCTTCTTTCTCTTGGCTAAATAACATTTCATTGTGTACAAAAACCACATCTTCTTTATTCATTCATCTGTTAATAGACACTTAGGTTGCTTCCATATCTTGATAACTGTGAATAATGCTGCAATGAACATAGGAGTGCAAATATCTCTTTGACATCCTTTTCATATATATATTTTTAAAGATATATACACAGTGGGATTGCTGGATCATATGGTAGTTATAATTTTGATTTCTTTGAGGAAACTTCATACTGTTTTCTATAGTGGCGGCACCAGTTTACATTCCCATCAATGACGCACAAGGGTTGTCTATTCCAACACTTAGTAGACCTTATCTTTTTCATGATAGCCATTCTAATACATGTGAGATGGTATATCATTGTGGTTGTGATTTGCATTTCTCTGATAATTAGTGATGTTGAGCACCTTTTCATGTATGTGTTGGGCATTTGTATGTCTAAGGAAAAATATTTACTCAGTTCCTCTGCTTACTTTTAAAATATGGGTTGTTTTTGTGACTCTTTTTCCCCTTTTGCTATTGAGTTATATGAGTTCTTTATATATTTTGGATATTAACACTCTATCAGATATACAATTTGCAAGTATTTTGCCCCACCATATAGGTTGACTTTTCATTTTGTTGATTGCTTCTTTTATTGCGCAGGAGCTTTTTAGTTTGTTGGAGTTTCACTTATTAATTTTTGTGATTTTGGTGTCATATTCAAAAAAATTGTTGCCAAGTCAAATGTTAAGGAACTCTTTCTCTATGTTTTCTAAGGGTTTTATGATTCCAGGTCTTATATTAAAGTCTTTAACCCATTTCGAGTTAATTTTTGTGAGTGGTATAAGATAAGGGTCCAATTTCATTCTTCTGCATATGGTTATCCAGTTTTCCCAACACCATACCATGTATTGAAGAAACTATCATTTGTCCATTGGTATTCTTGTTAGTATTAGTTAAACCGGGAACTTTTTAATCATTCAAACACTTTCCACAACCACCTTCTGAAATAGAAATTACCACTTACTCCCATTTTATATGGAGTATGCTGAAGCTTAGTGAGTTCAAGGAACTTGCTCAAAGTGACACAGATAGTAATGGGTCAAGTCAGCTTCAGGAGGTTCCTCAAACTGTATATCCTGCACTCCCCACATTGAGCTCTTCTAGTTAGGCAAGAAACAGAAGGCATTTGGTAAACATTTTTCATCAGGAAAAAGACTTCTTATGGATAAACATGCCTAAGTCAGGTAGGTACACAACTAAGTAGACCATCAAGCAAGCAAATCCTTAATGGCAGCACCGCACACCTCTCTTCCCCTAAAATATGTCAACCATAAAGGGTATTTTTAAATATGCTGGGGCTTTTAGAGTTGGATCCAGCCTGAACAGGCTGATATGTCAGAGATTTGTGCTGGCACAGGTGACTGCAGTGGTTGCACCATGGAGATTTCCAAGTTAGCCATACAACTGTTTCCTTTCAAAAT
>NW_017731771.1:79737-83988 GCF_001890085.2 Hipposideros armiger | reverse complement strand
ATAATGAATTTTTTTCTTAGAAAACTTGATCATAGTCATCAAGTTTCAAGATGTTCTAACTTCTGTCTACCTGCCTAAGCTCATCTTGCTCTGATACTTTCCCTTCCACTTTTCATTCTTACTGCTACTGGTCTTTTTAAATTTATTTGAACAAGGCTATTACACATATGAGCCTCTCTACCTAAGATACTGAGGTAAATTCTATCATTTATCTACATATTTTTTTAAAGCAAATAACCACTGAGACACCCCAACTATTCAAAAATATCTGGAGCTTCGCATTTCAGGCAAAAATACTTTTCTATTGAGGGAGTGAATCAGCATCACTGCAGAGTGAGAAGATCCTTTCTTTCCTACCCTCAAAGATACAAGTTGAACAACAATTGTTCAACAAAGGATCCTGTGCTCAACACTCAAACCTGACAGAGAGATACACAGATCATGATATTTGAAGGTGGGCATATTGGAATGAACAAGGGAGGTGGGTTGGGGGAGAAGAACAGAGATGGGAAGCACAGACATAATATGATACCCTCTGTGTCTGCCACTGACATAGTAGCATTGGAGGAGTCAGGTTGCAACACTTACATGGCAGTCTGGAGGGTATGCTGGGCAGAAGTAACGTTCTACCCCAAGTAGCTGGTTCCCATTGCAGCTAAACCCAGTGATAAGGTGGAGATGTGGCACAACATTGTGGCAGCCATAGATTATCAGCTGCCATAACTAGCAAGATGGTAAAGCACGGACTCAAAAACGCACCTCCCCTTTCCTACCCTCACTCACCCCCATTTCCCACCCTTGCTGAAGAACCTGATAGAGGCAGAACCAGGTAGATGTGGCAGAGGTGCCTTGGATAGCACAGCATAGCTGGCAGCCTCTGGATAGAAGGAGTCAGCATTGTGAACTTGAAAGCCTGGAGCCCCATATCCTGCAACATCCTCTAATGGGGGTGTTGTCCTGAGACTGAGGTAACTTAGACACAAAGAGTGTGCCCACCCCCTCGGGGGATACAGGGCAGTTTCCATGNGGGCCAGGTAGTCTCATGTCTTGTTAGGGAGACCACTTCATGGATGGTGTAGAGGCCTGACCACTGCACTGTACAACTGAAGCTGCCCTTGAATAATATTATATGTCAACTATAATTTAATACATATATATAGTCATGGAATGTGGAGTATAGTGAGGGAATGGAGTCAATGGAATTGTAATAGACATGTATGATATCGGGGGTGGATGGGGGAGGGGTGTTGTCACTTCGTGAGGGGTGAAAAGGATAACTATTGCATTGTTTTGTACACCTGAAACTAATAATAATAATGATGATGATGATGATAATAATAATAATAATTTTGGATATTTTTGAAAAAGTAATTTTTATGATATTGCCTCTGCTCTGATAGAGAATGAGAATTCCCAGTGGCTTTATGTCTATAATTTTGAGGATCAGAATACAATTTTTACTTCCTTCATCTTAAGGCCTTGGAAAGGGTTTTGTCACGAGTGCAAATGAATTAAAAAGAAAGAACTTTCTCACAAATATTAATGAATTAAAAGAGTTAGGTAATTGAAGTTCAGATAAGACAAAAGACTAAGAAATGGAAATATGTCCCAGAAGAATTAAATTGCTATTTTTTTCTTTCCTACTTTTGACATGAAACCTGTGATCTTTGGCCATAGCAAACACTCCCAACAAACATTTTCTATAGTGCTTGGACCTCAGGGGGGCAGCAGCTACTGTGCCTCATACCTGTCATCATTCATTTTTTTTCCCCAAAGACACAGATAGCTGTTCTTGAGACAGTATCACCAGTGAACCATATTTCTCAAAAACATTCACCAAATTCAGAGAAAATGGTTTATTCTGCTTAGAAATTATGTATCAAGGTCTTGCCTCTACTTCAGACAGAGTAACCTCAGTCAGTATGATAGTTTTTACATACTTATACTTGATGTCAGGTCACATATTTATGAATCGAGCTAAGATATGGCTTAAAAACCTGATCTTTATTTTCCTTGAGAGGAAGATGACATAAAACCATGTTCAGCTGAAAATTTTGGAGCAATAAGTGACTCAATTTGAAATAAACATCAGTAGAAGACATAAAGATGTTATAAAACATTTCCACCCCATTATTTAATTTACCCTCTTATTCAAGTTTAGAATATGGCAATATCTTTCTTTTCTACTTAGTGAAGCCAATCTCATGCTTAGAATGAGATTAAAATCTAAAGGATTTTAACTTTTTTTTTAGCTGAGCCATCCTGCCATCTGTTGGCAACTCAGTGGCAGCTCAGCTCGGGCAGGACTTGAACTGCTGTTGCTCAGAGCTCACACTCATGAATGAGCTCTTAACGAACTGAGCCACTTGGCTGGGCCTCCGAAAGGATTTTAGACTTGTACAATCCATGTCTTTTAGTGTTGTTAATCAGGAAATTATTATAATAAAATATTTTCTTTATTCTGAGACTCCAGGATAGTCATTAGAGTCAAATGAATGTGTATTATTATATCAATTCTGATTTCAAGATTGCTATGAATGGCCAATGAAGCCTTACATTTTCAAATTGCTTAAAAGAATTTTACCATAGTAACTATACTGTAATTTTGATGCGTTACAGATCAATGCAAAAAGCTAACAGATTGAAACAAAATAAAGATATTTTAAAAATCAGTTGCATCTATTTATTTAATACAATCTTAGTAATTAGAAATGTAATTTGGTCATAACACAAAAGCTTAGTCTTTCATTAGTTTATTTTTTGTCCATTATGTATAGAGCACTGGAAATATTTATTCATTTAACAATTAATTATTGAGTGCTTTTCTGTGCAGGTTATTGTTTTGGAGCTGGAGAGACAGCAGTAAAACTCACGCACAAAATTTCCCCCCTCATTGAAGTTATATTCTATTAAAATAGAAAATAAGAAACATAAATAAGATAAATAATAAATAAATATATAGTATGCTTGAAAGTGTTAAGTATTAAAGAGGAAAAAATATAAAAAGGGAAAGGAGATTGAGACTATAGTGATGGGAGAGTGAGGGGTCACATTTCAGACAGGCTGTCAGAGGAGGACCCTTAGAAAAAGCGATATTTGAATAAAGACTAGGAATAAGCCAAGAAATTACTCATGAGGATGTCTAGGAGAAGAGCACACAAGGTAGAAGGGATAGTAAATGAGAAGAAAACATACTTAGTATTTTATGGGAAAGTAAGGAGGTCATGGCCACTTAGTAAGTGGAGTGGCATGAAAGAGAGAGTGGTAGAAAATAAAGCCAGAGAGGTAAAAGGAATGGCTGATAGAAGGTCTTAAGGGTAATATAAAGCATTTTGAGTAGATGAAGAACCACTGGAGAGTTCTAAACAGAATAGAGAGCTAATCTGAATTATGATTTATAAGAATCACACTAACTGCTATGATGAGACTAGAATGCAAAGATAATCAGATAATGTCCTAAAGTCAATAAACTCACACTTAATTTGAAAGCCTATGGATATAGGATTAATGTAGTGAGATGAGTGTTATTGAAGAATTCAGAGTACTGTGAGAGTTGAGAGTAACAAGTAAGCCCTCCACTCACTCCTCAACCTACTCAAATCTGAATCCCATCATTGGAAACCCACTGACATAATTTTAGTTAATGATTCTGATGACTTTTGTGTTTCCAAGCTCACTGTTCATTATTATTATCATCATCTTACTTGGTGTCTCAATAGCAGTAATAACTTTACATTGCCCTTCTTAAGATAGTTTCTTCTCAATTTTCATTGTCATACATTGTCCATAATTTTCTCTTATTTCTTTTTACATATACTCACTTTGCAAGTTTATCTTCCTCTCTGTTAGTCATTAGGTCCTTAAATCTCTATTTAGGGCTTCCACATTGAACAATTCCAAGGGACTCATTCACAGCATCGTCTAAGTTACTGATGCTTTTTTTTTTTAAAAGACTTTTATTGGGGAATTGGGGGGATGGGAACAGCGCTGGGGAACTGGGGGGAAGGGGAACAGATAAGTTGCTGTCGTTTTGTTCTTCAGTCTAGTTGTGGAGGATGCTGCTTCACTGGCCCAAGTTGGCATCATCATTGCGCTCTTCCTGGGCAAGGCACATCAATCGCCAGCTTCTGGACAGCTGCTCACTGCAGCTGCTGGCCGCTCACGCTGGCTGCTGGCCACTGGCTACATACGGTAGCCCATGGCAACCCACTGCCACAGGGGCTGCAGCCTATGCCGTCGCCGGCGACTCAC
>NW_017731771.1:71573-77752 GCF_001890085.2 Hipposideros armiger | reverse complement strand
TAAAAGTCTCCAAAAACCAAGCTCAAAGGCATAGAAGGCTGATTTAAACTACAGAAAATTCAAGATTGCAGTTATGAAAAAAAAAGATACAAGAAAATTCAGAAATATAGTTCAATAAGCTCAAGAATTAAAATCAACAAGAAAAAGAGTACTTTGCCAAAGAAATTGAAACTATATAAAACAACCAAACAGAAATACTGGAGCAGAAGAATGTAATAAATGAGAGGAAGAATGCATTAAAGAACATTGGAAACAGCAATCTGGATGAAAGACAGAATTAGCGAGCTCAAGTATAGAAATCTAGAAATGATTGAAGTGGAAAAAGGGAAAGAACTGAGGGTCAAAAAAAATAAGAATTATCTGACTCCATTAGAAACAAAGCATAAAAATAATGGGTATACTAGAAGATAAAGAAAGAGAGAAAGGAATAGAGTCTATTCAAACAAGTAATCAAGGAGAGCTCCCCAAACCTATGGAAAGAGCTGGGCCATCAAATTCAAGAGGCAAACGGAACACCGAAATATCTCTATGCAAAAAAGACCTTCTCCAAAACACATTATATTAAAACTGTCAAAAGTTCATGCCAAAGAAATAATTCTCAAGTCAACCGGGGGGTGGGGGGGAAGACTGTAACCTACAAAGGAAACCCCATTAGATTATCATCATATTTTTCAGCAGAAACCTTACAATCCAGAAAAGTTTGGAATAAAATATTGAAAATATTAAAAAAAAGAAAGCACCAGCCAAGAATAATAACTCCAACAAAAGTTATTCTTTAGCTATGAAGGAGAAATAGAGGCTTTCCCTGATAAACAAAAACTGAGGGAATTTATCACCACAAGACCTGTATTACTATAGGCTGAAAAGAGCTGAAACAAAAGAGAAAAGTATACAAAACTTTGAGTAAGACAGGCAGAAGCAGGAAATTGCCACTCTATTCCACAATAGGATTTTAAACTATTAAGCATAACATAAAAATTAAAGGGGAAAAAGACATTTTGAAAAAAAGACTATAATTTCTATAATTTGGAAAATAATGCACAACGTAAAAAGGGATAATTTGTAACAAAAAAAGCATAACATTGAAGGGGAGAAAGTACTGAACTTGCACAGGTGAATAGAGATAAGATGCAATCACAAGAAAATAACTATGTATGAAGTTTGTTTTTTACATAAACATGATAACCACAATACAAAAATCTTGAGCTAAGACTTAACATAAAAAAGAGAAAATGTAGAAAAAATTCATAGAAAAACACTGAACTAAAATAGGAGACAGAAACACAAGGGAAAATAATGGAGATAGAGATACAGACTAACCAAAACTAAAGTGAAATAGTTGTAGTAATCATCAGATATCAATAATCATCCTAAATTTCAATGGACTGAACTNCTTATATACTAATGGTTTATTATATATGAGTATATATATTAATAATTTCAGCAGCATACAGGTGATCATTTTTTGGTTTGGCTTTATTTTATGCAATCTGAATATTTTCTTTTTAATAGCTGGGTTTAGCTCACTTATATGAATTTTGATTTTTCATATATTTAGTGTTATAGGTTAAGAAGGGTTTACCTTTGGGAATAATCATTTAGGATTTCAGGAGGACTTCTGTATTACTATAATATTCTACTTTTGAATAGACATGGTGGTAAAAATGTATCAATCTGTATACTTAATATTATGTACCTTTTGGAATATATACTGTATGTCAATAAAAATTTTTATTTAAAAATTTATATGAAGTAAATATGGTCTAATGAAATTTCAAGAATTTAAGTATTCCCCTCAAACTTATATGGCTATGTGATAGGTTTAACATTATAATTATAAATAAAAATAATTACTCAACCCATAGTATAAGCAAAAAATTTAAAGATAGGTTTAAAATAAAAATATGGAAAGGGAAGTATCAAAATTGTTAGAAGGAATAAAAGAGAATAAATTTATGGCATCAGGTTAAGAATATGTTCCTCAAGAAAAAAGTAAAAAAATCCCATATTAGAGAAATAAATATAATGCAATCTGACTTCATAAAAATATAGTCCTTTTTTACCATAAAAACAACAACAAAAAGAAATCATCTGCAAAGTTAAAGGAAATATGGTCAATTAGGAAAACATATTTAGACTCTAATAATGTTTAGAATTTTGGTGGGAATGTGAATTAGTATTAAATTTGAAAAACAAATTTTAATATTTATTAAAATGGAAAATGACTCAGTAAAATGGAAAATGACTCAGTATATATATGCTAATTCTGGCACTGCAGCAATACTTTTAAACAGAAAAAATATGACCTAAATTTTTTTCAAAAGATGAATTAAATATAATTAAAAGTAATGTTGTTAAATATAATACAGTAGTCTATATATCAGATTAAAAGAAACATTACCTTAATGATTATATAGGGATAGACATCAATACGTATTTTGAATATGGCATATATCCATAGTGATCACATTTATATACATTAAAAACACACACTCAAAATGCTAATTTCTTAAACCAATACTAAGTATCATTCTTGGAAATGTGTATGTGTGTGTGTCAAACTCTAAAAATGGGTTGGATTCCAGATAGAGTTTGCTTCTGACCAGAAATGAGATATGAAATATGGGAAAGGAGTAGGAGATAAGAATGACACAATGTATGACACTAATTGGAATTTACTTTATCTGTAAAAATATATTTTTTTAAAATTTAAAAAATATGAAGCAAATATTAAATAATTTTAAATGTTTAGAGTTCTTGGTGATGTAATTTTATATTTGATAATTTAATTTTTTAATATTTAGCAAACTAAAAATGTTACAGAAAGGTTTTTTCTTGGTGAGATATATAGGAAGATTTATGTGGCTGTGGGAAAGTGATCTGGAGAGATCATATGAAAGATCTTCTCCAGACTCTGGGAAATGAAAGCTCACCTCTCATGCTGGAACCAAAGTACAAAGCCCCTAGGTAGATACCACTGAAGATTTCTATTTATTCTACATTTACCTTGTATCATCATTTGAGTTGGAGGAGGGGAGAGGAAAGAAAGGGGAGGTCTGTAGTAACTATTATTTTATTCATTTATTTATTATTTCAAAAAAGTATTTATTGAGAAAGTGCTAGGTATTATACTCTATCCTAGCTTCTACCTGTTCACATATGGACGTTTCATTCTGTCTCACTGAAATGTCATGAGTCTTCTAATAATAACTGCAAACTGCTATGTAGCACAGAGGAAAGTATCAGTTTGTGGGTATTGGGGAAGATCTCATGTTCTAGAGGGTTCTTGAAAGATGAGGTTTATGGGAAGAGTTAAAGGAAATTGCAGACCACTGCATGTACAGGAATGGAGGCATGAAAGATCAGAAACATTTGGGTCATTAAAATCATCTTGTCCTCTGGAGGAGACTATCTTGTGAGAACCAGCATAACTGAGGCTGGAAATCAGCCTGAGGCCTTGTGGTCGAGAGCCCTTTATGCTATTTCTCATTTTTATGGTGATAGAAAGTCATCTAAGCATTTCCAGGTACAGAATGATGAAACAAATTACTGTTTTGGAAATAGAATCCAGTCAACGAGGTGGAGGAAGTTCTCAAAGGAAGATACCAGAAACCAAAAGACAAATTAGGTTGCTTAGAAAGACAGATTAATAAGGTAGAGGCAGTGTGGTAGAAAAGGAGGGGAGAATTTAAGAATGAAGATGGTATACAGTATGGCGAGATTTGATGGCTATTTGGATATGAGAAGGCAGGGAGAGGAGAGAAGTGATAATGACTGAATTTTCAGAGTTTTGTATAGGCACTAATTAGTCATTCAGTGGTGTCCTGTTGGTGGGTGGAAATAGCAAAATCAACCAAGAGTCTTCTTCTGTCCATGAATTTCAGGAAACCTATACTGAAGCCAGTTTCTCCTTTACTTGGGAATCCCATTTGGGCTAATAGGCTTCAAAGCCACCACTTACTTCATGGCATGGCTTAGGCTATGAAGGAAGCATTTATTTACTGAACTGGAAGTTATTCTCCTAAAGTACAGTCATTGTTCATGTACATATAAGGAAGAATCTTTCTTTTGACAGCATACCATGAAATAAAAATTTCCATGCAAAACTAGAGAAATACTCACATATAAAGACATTGAGAAAGGATAGTGATTGTTTTACTGATGAATCTGGTTCAAGTGAACTTCTGATACATGTAGACAGTCTCAAGTATGAACACCTTCTTTATCCTTAGAGTGTCATGGTATCATGGTAGTAAAATACTCCATGGTCATTCAGATAGCAATCATTTGAACAACCAAGGTTTTCATGGCTTGTTTTTTTAAAGTCTTTAGTTTATTAGTCCTCTCATGAAAACTCTGCTTAACACAGATAAAGTCACTGATGAATCTTTACTCCTTCTGTCATCCAATCTCCACCTCACTTTTTGCCAGCACCAACATTGGCCTTTGCAGTCTCCCTAACTTTCTTCACTCTGTTCTTGCATTCCTTTCGCTGTTTTCTTGAGGTATTTTTCTTCTCACACAGGCCATGTCTTGCAAGTCTATGTTTGGGTTCATTTTTCTTTGTGTAATACAAGGAATCATGAATCATGCCAAAGCCAGTGGTCTTGCCACCACCGGAATGGGTTCTGAGTCCAAATACAAAGATGACGTCTGGTGTGGTTTTTACATTTTGTCTGAAGTGAAAGAGCTTTGAAGGGACTTTGTCAAAATCTGGATGTTTTGAAAACAGTGATAATCTTGTTTTCAGTAGTGCTTTCACACACATTCACTGGCCATGCTTTTACAGCCAGAGCAACAGGTTTTGAACAATAAATCCAAATGTCAATTTAAAAATATATCTGCAAAGTTTTTGAAATCCAGTTATTAACTCTTCAGTTATGCTTTCCCTAGCAAAACAGATTCTCATTTCCTCAATTTCAATGATATTTTCTTTATCCACTTGAAAGATGNTAGTGATACAACCCCACCTCAAGAAATAACAGAAATTGCAAATAAACAACCTAACATTACACATTAAAGAACTAAGCAAAGAAGAACAAATGAAGCCTAAAGTCAGTAGGAAGAAAGAAATAATATAAATTAGAGTGGAAATAAATGAAATAGAGAACAAAATGATAATAGAAATAAATAATGAAACAAAGAGGTGGTTGTTTGAAAGAATAAATAAAATTGACAACCCTCTAGCTACACTCACTAAAGAAAGAAAAGACTCAAATGAATAAAATAAAAAATGAAAGTGAAGAAGTTACAACGGACACCACAGAAATACAAATTATTATACAAGAATACCATGAAAGGCTATAAGCCACAAAATATAATAATCTAAAACACATGAGAAAATTCTTAGAAATATATAACCTTCATAGACTGAACTATGAAAAACTGGAAAACCTAAATAGACTGATCCCTAGCAAGGAAATTGCAAAAGTAATCAAAAACCTCCCAAAAAACAAAAGTCCAGGACTAGATGGCTTCACTGGTGAATTCTAAAAAGCACTGAAAGCAGATTTAATAGCTATCATTCTCAACTCTTCCAAAAAAGTGGAGAAGAGAGATTACTTCCTAAATAATTTTACAACATTACCCTGATACAATACAAGGCAAAAACAATGCAAAAAAAGAATATCTATGATGAATAGAGATGTAAAAATCCTAAGTAAAATACTAGAAAATTGAATACAACAATATGTTAAAAAGATAACACTACACGAGCAAGAGAGGTTGATTCCAGGGGTGCACAGATGATTCAACATATGCAAGTCAATCAATGTGATACACAAAATTAACAAAATGAAAAATAAAAATCATTTGATTATATCAATAGATATGGAGAAAGCCTTTGACAAGATACAAATTCCATTTATGATTGAAACACATAATAAAAAATGACCATAAAAGGGAAATACCTTAACATAATTAAGCCCATATATGACAAACTCTCGGGTAATATCACACTCAATGGTAAAAAACTGAAAGCTTTTCCCCTAAGATCAGGAACAAGACAAGATGCCAACTCTGCCCACTGTTATTCAACATAGTACTGAAAGTCCTAACCAGAGCAATCAGGCAAGAAAAATAAATAAAGGCATCCAAATTGGGAATGAAGAAGTAAAACGGTCCATATTTGCAGATGACATGATTCTACATATAGAAAACCCTCAAGTCTCCACCAAAAG
>NW_017731771.1:66859-69208 GCF_001890085.2 Hipposideros armiger | reverse complement strand
TAAAAATAAAGAAATAAAGTTGCTAAGGTATATCTTGCTTACTTTCCTCAAATATTAGCTTTATGCCCTGTACTTTTTACAACATATCAATTTAATTTCCCTGTCTTCAAATGTCCTTACTGGTTAAGATAGAGCTTCTTTGGTTTTAGGTATGGTATATTTTTGTGTGTAAAGCCTTTCTCTGCTCAAATCTGATGAGCTTAAATTGAACAGGATGTACACAAAATGACATAGATCAAATAGGAAAAGTGAGACAGGACTATCCTTGGCAATGTGGAGAAAGGAAGGCATAACACCTTCCTTAATCACCGGCAATTAAGAAAATTGTCTGAGACATTAGGAAGCATTTCAGAGTCCATCATAATGTTTTGGAATCTGTAGGAATACCTCTCACTGTAAACAGAAGGTTAATAGCTGTGTTTTTCCAGCTGTTTTACTTGGTCCAGATGTCTGAGTAGCCCAAACTACTTAGCTGCATGTTAGTGTCACATACACTCCAGCTGCTGCTTGTCAGGAGAGTTGTTAATTTCTGAAGAATGTTGCACTGAATGTCTTTAATGTTTTAATTAAAATAAATTTGCTAAGTGGGGTGTGAGTGCTGGTACAAGGATTAGTCTAATGGAAGCAAAAGCAAATGATTTGTCTTCAACATAATTTGAGGGACACTCCAAGGGTTTAGTCATACCACCCGTTCTTCACGTTTTCCACTATCTGTATTTCCAGTCTGGTTTTCACAGCTTCTGTAAGTTACAAGTACTGATGCACTATGTATAGCCAACACATTCTAATAAAACTGAATTTTATAAAATGTGAAAAATTCTTGTAAAATGTGTTAGGTATTTATGGTTATTGAGAATTTTGTTATAACAACAAACAATTATATAGTGTTCTACATATTATAAATAATAGCATTTCATGCATGTGCTAGATTTGGACTGAGTTTCAGATTTAGTGCTCAGTTTTCTACATACTTTATCCTTAATTTAGGATCTGCAGGCTGTATCTGCAGGTCACATCTCATATGTGGTCCATTTATACACTTTAACTCATCTATTCCTCATAATTATTGCAAAAGGCTTGTTTGCTATTTTAATTTTCCTGAGGGAGAAAGTGGGATCCAGGTAGATTGTGAATTTACTGGTTGGTGGTGATACTAGGATTTTAACAGCAAGGCTATAGTGTTATAGGCCATGATTTTTGTATTGTTTCTTTTTTGAATGAGTATACAGTGTTTATTTTTTGTTTGCTTCTTCTGTGGTAACTTTAGGAAAATGCAGGAATGAAGATTTTGGTGATAAGGCTGGCAAGGAGAAGGGGGAACATTTCAGAGTTCAGAGACCAGCTGAGTGAGAGCACTTATGGACCTGAGAAAGCAGCCTCGTTTAGAAAAGGTTCTTATAATCAACACCTTCTTTTCCAATGTGCTTGCTTTTGCCACAGCAAGCAGTTTCTGTCATTTTGAGTTAGAATATTTTTTAACTAGATTCATAAGCTATCTGTATAAATTGATGGTATAGAATTACTCACTCTGAAATACAAAAGAAAATACAAAACTCATAATTTTAAAACAAAATTATTTACTTAGTAGTCTGGGATATAGGAAATGTTTACTTTACTTCTAGCTAATTGCATGGAAATAATTTTACTTAATTATTTTACTTAATTATCAAAATTTTTTTACAAAGATAAATCTATTATCTACACTTTACAGAAAACTTCAGAAAATTTAAATACTATACGCAACTAGCATTCTGTTTGTATTCTTCTACCTTCTCCACTTTCCTTCCTAAAAAAATAACAAAATGACATCATCTTCCTTAAAAATGAAATGTGGCATAAAATTAGTTAAGAGCCCTGTCTCTGTCTTTATAATGTGAATAAATGCATTAGAATTGTTAAACTGAAGCATTAATATGTGTTTTACCTAGATATTAAGGTATTCAGAGCTTGTAGAAAAAGTGATAGAGAAAATTAGATCAAGACAGAATGAAACATACTAAGACATTTTTTAAACAATACAAAGTGAGGTAATTACCAGTTACCAAAGAATGCACAAATTTGTTAAAATTCATAGGAGATGTGTTTTAATTAGAAGTGTCATATTTTAAGAAGTCTAAATACAGCTATTCCATTTCTAGTTCCATATAATCGAGGGAGAATTAAAAAAACCTTCCTTATTTTTTTCTAACAAAAAGGAAAGGCAAATGAAAATGTATTTTTATGTTAAATAAAATATATACACTTGTCTTTAAAAAAGGGAGAGGAAATATCTGCTATTATTAGGATACATAAAAATAATTTTAAATACTTATCACAGAGGGAAGAAGGCAAATTTTCCATAAAGCAACA
>NW_017731771.1:62877-64489 GCF_001890085.2 Hipposideros armiger | reverse complement strand
AAAAAAAAAGGACATGATATTGTCAGTTTAAATCTAGAGATATATTAATAGAATAACACATCATAAATAAATTAGTTTTGTTCCAGAAAACAGTGGTTTAACATTTGAAAATAAAAAAATGTAATTCACCATATTAGCAAAATAAATGAGGGAATTCATTTGATCACATTAACAGTTGAAGAAAACTTATTTGATGTCATTTAACACCCATTCATGACACAATTGTGTACATAGAAAACCCAAAAGAATCTACAGATGAATAATTAGAATTACTGAGTGAACTTAAGGTCACTGGATTCAAGGTTAATAAAGATAAATAATTTTACATGTACATTGCCACAAGTAATAAGAAGATAAAACTTCAAAAAAGGATACCATCTATAATACCTTTAGAAATAAATCTAGAAAATATTCGCAAGCTGCTAACCCAGAGAACTACAAAATATTACTGACAGGAAATACAGAAGACCTAAATAAAAGCAATGGCATTTTATGGTAAGGGATGAAAGACTCAGTGAAATTAAACTGTCAGTGCTTTCTAAATCAACCTATTGATTCATTGTAACCTCAACTAAAATCTAAGTTGCATTTTTTTAAATCAAAATTTCAACTTGATTCTAAAATGTATATGGAAGTACAGAAGCCCAACGTTAGTCAAATTAATCTTGAAGAACAAGTTAGACAATTTACCTTAGAGGCATCAAGATTTATTTTAATACTACATGATGAAGACAGTTGGTATTAACATAAAAATACAAAAATAGAATAATAAAGGGAAAATAATGGATTTATCTAATAAATAATAATCTATCAATTAAATATCTACATAGTGAAAATGAATCTGCAGTTTACACTACACATAGAAATCAGTTTGAGGTGGATCTAATATGAATGATAAAACAATAAAGCTTATAGAAGATTACATATAAGAATATTTTTATAATCTTGGGGTAGGCAAAGTTTTCTTAAATAGAACATAAAAATCCCAACCATAAAGAAAATAACTGGTGGATTTGATTACACTAAAATTAAGACTTTCTGCTCATCTGAGCATATTCTTAGTGTCAGAATTAAACTACTGCAGAGAGAAGACTTTTGAATTTCTAGCAATCACTACAAAAAAGGCAGAAAACACAATTTTAAAATTGGGGAAAAGACTTAAAAGTCACTTAAAAAGACTATCAAAATTGCTAATAAATGTGAAAACGCTTTACATGATTAGTTATTACAGAAATAAAAATTATACTACAATTAGATGCCATTACCTATCTATCAGAATGACTGTAATTGAAAACAAAAGCAAAAAACAATAACTCTTTCATTGTAAAATTTTCATCACTGCCAGTGAAAGTGTAAATTACTACAGTCCTTTGGAAATCTGTTTACAGTATCCACTAGTGCTCAACACTTGCATACTGTATGACCCAGCAGTTCTATTGTCAGGCATGTAGCCAATGGAATGGCATGCATATATTCATGAAAACATATATATGCATGTAAATGCTCATAGCTGCAATGTTTATGTAAATCCAAAGTGAAAACAACACAAATGTTTATGAACACTAAGATGGATAAATAAATTCTGGTATATTCATACAATGCAATACTATAT
>NW_017731771.1:55915-58162 GCF_001890085.2 Hipposideros armiger | reverse complement strand
CTAATCAAACCATTAAAAAATTAAGCTGGGACTTTTTGTCCTCCTCTGTCATTTGGTTGTAAAGGCTC
The DNA here is from genome assembly GCF_001890085.2 of Hipposideros armiger. Taxonomy (NCBI): domain Eukaryota; kingdom Metazoa; phylum Chordata; class Mammalia; order Chiroptera; family Hipposideridae; genus Hipposideros; species Hipposideros armiger. The sequence continues at coordinate 58,094 of NW_017731771.1, read as the reverse complement.
ACCCATGGGGCCAAATGTGTGTGGGCTGAAGAAGGTCCGTGCTGGGTCAACAGCGGTCAATGACATGGGCTTCTCAGATGCTTACTGATGCGGCTCCCTTGTGCCCTCTCTTCCTGCTTGTACAGCTGATGTACTAGATTCATCTCACATTATATGGCATGCTAGGCCTGCATCATGGGCATTTTCGGACTTGGTCTATACAGAACCCAACTCATGGTCCATCCCAGACTCTTGATTACTTGGTATTCCAGGGTTAGATGCTCTGTGCCTAGGATTCAGTAGCCCAAGCGGAATATTTTTCAAAAAGTGTGTAATTCTCCTCTGATGATGATACTGCCTTTCTACAGAAGACGAGAAGCTTGAATTGAGATGTGACAGAACATCTATACAGCCTTGTTCTCTACCACTGCTACCTGGTTATTGCAGTCATCTGTGTTTTAGGGATCAAGTGGTGAGGCTGCTCGCACCACAGCCTGGACTGCTGCAGGATCTTTTCCTGTTCTGGGCCACGCTAAAATCTGGCAGCCTTTTGTGTGACCTGGATCTCAGCCAAAGCTTTTTTTTTCTCAGTTGCAAAAAATGCTGTCTTCAGATCCTGGAGAAGCTTACTGTTCTGGACTGAATGTTTGTGTCATCCTCTAAATTTGTATGTTTAAGTTCTAACCCTCATTGGGATGCTATTTGGAGATGGGGCTTTGGGGAGATAATTAGAGTTAGATGAGGTCATGAGGGTGGGGCCCCCATAATGCTCTTACAAGAAGAGATCTCTCTCTCTCTCTCTCTCTCTCTCTCTCTCTCTCTCTCCCTGTGCAGGCACACAGAAGAGGTCTTGTAAGCACGAAGCAGGGAAGTGGCCATTTGCAACCCTAAACGAGAACCTTCACTAGAAACTGACCATGTTTCCCTCCTGATCTCAGACTTCTAACCTCTAGAACTGTCAGAAATAAATTTCTGTAGTTTAAGCCATTATATAATGTTGGCACAGCCTGAGCAGACTAAACCAGGTATTATGATCATTCCTTCATGGTGGTAGGTGGGAGATACAAGTGATTTGACATTTACATTGGATGGGATGTATCAGTATGTGGACCCCTAAAATTTTACTGATATGAGGGGCCCTTGAATTTATGTGGGATTTATCTCTTACACTTAGAGTAAGTGCAAACTAAGGTTTTTGATGTGCTACCTATTTTTTTGCTCATTCACATCAGTTAGCATGATGTCATTGATGTGGGTTGTGTGATATCGAATGGGTTGTATAGATGGCCCAGATCTCTTTGGATACATTAGAACAGACGCTGGGGTAGTTAATGTAGTCCTGTGACAAAACTTGAAATATTTACTGATGTTCATTTATTGTGATAAAAAATGTTTCTGAACCTCTTTTTGGTAAGAATAGAAAAGACCGTGTTCATCAAATTAATGGCCACGTATGTGGACTTAAAGTCATGTTAATACGCTCTTTCAGAGATGAACATTTGACATTGTGGCTGCAACTGGGGCTCCTATTCGGTTGAGATTGTAGTTTAATTTGTGGTTTGTAATGATAATTTAATGCTTCCTTTTGAATCTGTCTGGTTTATACAGAGACCTAACTGGTCAATCAAATGGTGTTTATTGGCACCACCAGTCCTAGAACCTGTAGAAAGCATTAAGGTGCTATTACTATAGGCCATCCTTTTGCTTGCCTCCATTTCCAACATTCTAATGCAATATTATTTCAGATGTGCCATCTAAGTGGTACATCTCCATGTCCATCACGCAAGGCTTCTACTCATAACTGATATATTTGCTTTTATGTTTTTTCAATCCATTATCCACCCTTCAGCCAAAATGAGGCTTTATTTTTTATCTTTTTTATTGTAGTAAAATATACATAACAAAATTTACCATTTTAACCATATTTGGTCGGGTCTATGGTACTATGTACTTTCACATTCTTTTGTAACTATCACTACTGTCTGTCTGTAGCATTCTTTCATCATCCCAAACTGAAACTGTATCATTAAAAGCTAACTCCTAATTTCTACATTCCCCTAGGCCCTAGCAACAAACATTCTGCTTTATGTCTCTATGAATTTGACTACTTTGGGCACCTCATATAAGTGGAATTATACAGTATTTGTTTTTTTGTGACTGGCTTAATTCAATTTTTCTTTTCTGTTTTTTACATATAAGA
>NW_017731771.1:54318-55280 GCF_001890085.2 Hipposideros armiger | reverse complement strand
TATTTTCTTGAGGATTTGCATCAGTATTCACCAAAGATATTGGTCTGTTTTTCTCTTTATATAGTATCTTTGGCTTTGATGTCAGGGTAAAGCTGACCTCACAGAATGAGTTTGGAAGTGCTCCCTCTTCTTAAAGTTTTTGGAAGAGTTTTGGAACAGTGTGAATTCTTACTTAAATATTTGGCAGAATTCACCAGTGAAGCCATCTGGTCCTGGGCTTTTGTTTGTTGGGAGAATTTTGATTACAGATTCAATCTCGTTACTACTTATATGTATGTTCAGACTTTCTATTTCTTCATGATTCAATATTAGTGGATTTTGTATTTCCAGGAATTTGTCCATTTCATCTAGTGATCCATTTGATTAATGGATAACTGTTTAAAATATTATTTTATAATTTTTTCATTTCTGTAAAAATGCTATTTGGTCTTTTCACTTTTTTTTCTTATCAATCTAGTTAATGGTTTATCATGTTGTGTTATCTTTTCACAGAATGTACTTTTTGCTTTGTTTATTTTCTTCATCATTTTCTATTTCATTTATTCTGCTGTAATATTTATTTTTCTATTCTGCTAATTTTGGGTTTAGCTTTTTTTTCTAGTTCTATAAGGTATAGAATTAGGTGGTTAATTTGAAGCCATTATTTTCTAATATAAAAGTTTGTAGCTATACAGTTCCATCTTTGCACTGCTTTCTCTGAATCTCATATTTTTAAATATGCTATGTTTTTATTTTCATTTGTCTCAGATGTTTTCTAATTTTTTCTTGATTTCTTTTTCCTACTGTTTTTTTAAAAGTGTGATGTTTAATTTCCACATGCTTTTGAATTCTGCAGTTTTCTTTCTGCTGTTGGTTTCTACCTTCATTCCATTGTGATCAGAAAAATATTTTGTGTAATTTTAATCTTTTAAAATTCATTAATACTTGTTTTGTGTCAACATATGATCTATTCTGGAGAATGA
>NW_017731771.1:49132-53338 GCF_001890085.2 Hipposideros armiger | reverse complement strand
AGCTCCAGGTTGAGCTGTTGTTCAGCATCTTAGCTGTAGAGGGCAGTGTCACTGGCCCTCATATGTGGGATCCGAGCCGGGGCCCTCTGGCATCCCAAGCCAGCTCTTAACCAACGCACCACTCAGCCAGCCCAGTTGATATTTTTATAGTAGCATTTTTTCTGTTCTCATTTTCTTGTGTGTATATTCTATAGGTATTTTCTTTGTAGTTACCATGGTGATTACATAAAAAACCTATAGCTACAATAGTTTATTCTAAACTGATAACAATTTATTTCAACCACACACAAAAACTCTAATTCTTTACAGCTCTATCCCTTTTTATAAAGGATTATAACAGATTATAAAAGAATATAATTTGTTATTGATGTTAAAAATTGCATTTTAGATATTAAATACTTATTAACTTTGATTTATGGGTTTGTTTTTGTTTTTGTTTTTTAAAACCGTAATAGAATTGAAAGTGGACTTACAAATAAAAATAAAATAATGTTTATTTTTATATCTGTCCATGCATGTACCTGTACCAGGGAAGTTTAAAATTTTCTATGGCTTTGAGATATATTCTTGGGTCTTTTTTTATTCCACTTGAAGGACTCCTTTTAGTAGTATTAATCGTAGGGAAGTCTAGTGGTAATGAAATTCCTCAGCTTTTGTTTATTTGGTAATGTCTTAATTTTTCCCTTATTTTTAAAGGATAGTTAATCAGGTATGTTATTCTTGCTTGACAATACAGTAAGTCCTCTATAATGTTGTTTCATTTAATGTTTTTATATAACGTTGATGGGAAATAAAAAAACAATTTGATTCCTAGTCAGGGCCGCTCTCTGAGGAGAGTTGGCACGTTCTGATGTTTGTATGGGTTTTCTCTGGGTATTCCAGTTTCATCAAACATCCCAAAGATGTGCACATTAGGTTAATTGGTATGTCTAAATTGTACCAGAATGAGTAATTGTGTGTGTGTATGTGTGTGTGTGTGTGTGTGTGTGTGTGTGTGTGTGTGTACCCTGAATGTTGGATTGGCATCTTCTATAGGGTTTGTTCCTGCCCTTTGTCCTGAGCTGCTGGGATAGGCTCAAGCCTCCTGGTGACTCCGAACTGGGAGTCACCAAAGTAGGTTGGAAGTTAATTATCTTACTTGCTTTTATTAATCTTTTAAAAATATATATAGCTCACTTTTATTTCAATGTTTAATATTATAAGTGTTTGGGTCATTATTTAGAAGTTTGGTGATGTTTTTGTGGCCAAAAATATGCTGTGGAACTTAACTCTTGTATATATCAATTAGCCTATGGTAAAATTAGTTTTGCTACACATCACTTCACTCAAAGTCATAGCTTCCAAGAACCTATCCATGATGTTAAGTGAGGATTTACTATATTATCTTCAGCACTTTAATTATATCACCCCACTGCCTTCTGACATTCATTTCTCACTTTCAGCTGAAAAATACATTGATGATATTGTTGAGGATCCCTTTTACGTGAAGAGTCATGTTTCTCTTGCTACTTTCAAAATTCTCTATCTTTGACTTTTGACGATTTGATTATATTGTGGCTTTCCTTCGGTTTACCTAAGTTGAAGTTGCTGAGCTTTTTGGGTTTGTATCCAGGCATTTTTTTTCAAATTTGGGAAGTTTTCAGCCATTATTTCTTCAAATAAGCTCTCTGTCCCTTTCATTCTTCTCTTTCTGAGATCCCCATAATGCTTACATTGGTCTACTTGATGAGTCCCATAAGTCCCTTAGCCTCTGTTCACTTTACATTTATACTTTTTCATTTTTACTGTTTGCTTCTCAGATTTGATATTTTCAAATGATCTCTCTTTAAATGTGTTTATTCTTTATTCTGCCTATCAAATTATACTGTTGAACTCCTCTAGTAAATTTTTCAATTTAGTTTTTGTATTTTATTTTTAGCTCCAAGTTTTTGTTGATATTGTTACTGTGTTCATGTGTTCTTTTTCCTGATTTCCTTTTGATTTTTGTCTGTGGTTTCCTTGACTTTTGAGCATATTAGAGACAGTTGTTTTAAAATTGTTGTCTACCTAAACTGATGCATGTGTTTCTTCAGGGATGATTTCTGGGGATTTATTTTGTCTTTTTGAATAGGCCATATTTTCCTTTTCTTTCTCTATGACTTGCCAAATTTGTTGAAAATTGGACATTTAATAAATCAGCTACCTCTTTTTATCTTTGCAGACTGGCATGGGAGACTTTTACTAATAAATGGGATTCTGAGTCTTGGGATCAACCTTGGAGGAGGCTTAAGGTATTCTCATGTATTTTCTGTGTTCTGTGTTTTTTTGTGAATATATCCTGTACGGACCTGTGTGTTTGCTTGCTTTTTTACTTTTTTATTTTTTTGGCTATTTTTAAATGTCTCAATTTCCCAAAGAATTTCAACCCAGCTTCTTCTCAGGAGCCTTGGGTATTCTATTATATTTCTTTGCAGATAGTCTCCTGCTTTCATTTATCCATAGATTTGCAGTTTCCCTGAAGTTTTCGCACACCATGATACCCACCACTGCCTCTCATGATTTCTGACAGCCTGAGATCCAAACTATGACACTGTTCTATGTCTATCTGACCTCTAAATCAGGTGAGACAGAAACCAGTCCCCCAGGCAGCACAGTTCCATGCTTCTCCTTTCATCCTGATAGAAGATATCAAGAATTGAATCTCTTGACCATGCTGTGCTGACTAGAAAAGGGTTGAGGCAAAGTGAGTATAATCACCAAAAATGTCCCACCATTTTCAATTTGACTTTTTCTTGATTATGTATGTGCTTGATTGCTATAGTTCTTTGATTGGTATAAACTTATTTTAGACTGCCTATATTATTTAGTGTTTCTGTGGAGGAACAAGAGCCTGGAGCTTCCTACTGTACCATCATACCATCTTCAAAAATGAGGATTTTAAAACACAAATTATATCATTTAACTCCTTTGCTAAATATCTTTCAATAGCTTCCTATTACCCTTAAAATAATATCAAAATTTGTCGCTCTGCAGCTGCTGACTCAAATGCTCCTGTGCACTGATCCTATGAAGTCATAAGGAAGTGTCTTGAAATGCTGAGACCTGAGGGAATGATCTCCTATCAGGAATGCTGATGCCATCCCGAGGATCATAGCATGTGTGAAAGCACAACTCGTGCTAAATCACAATGAGTTTTGGTGAAGCAGCTGCCAGTCTAATTGAATCAATTAACTGGGTATAGATATTCAAATTGACCTCTTTGTGACCTTTGTAAATAAAAGCTTTATGCCCACCAGTATCAGGCTCACTTTCTCAGTCTGCAGAGAGGAGACCCCCTGGCCTGCAGAAACTCTACTTTTGACTCTTGTGATTTCTTAACCTTTCACCGCCTCTCCTCGAGCCCCCCAGCCCTTGTCATGCGGGATGTGATAAAATTTTCTAATTTAAAACTATTTTCTACATAGTCTAGATATTGTTTAGAGTTTTGAACTCATAATACATGATCAACCACCTTTTGCACAGCTTTCTGCTTCTTGGGTATTCTTTCTGCTTCCTGACCAAACTCAGCTCCTTCTTCACCAGGGGTGTTGCACTTGACTTTTTCTCCACTGAGAACACTTTCCCCAGAATGCTGGGGAAATACCCTCTCCTAATATTTTTGTTCTCAACTGAAATTATATATCTTTAGAAGGTCTTTCCTGACAACCACAATTAAGGCAGCTGACACTTTTTTATTTCTATCAGCTACATTTTCTGTTTACCCAACTGTCTGTTTGTATGTCTCTTCTACTAAAACATTAGGGAAACAGTAACAACCACAGTAGCACTCAAGAATGGTTGTGGTTTCCTCTGATTTTGAGAGCTTATCTAAATTTTCTTCTACTGGAAATTGACATAACAGTAGACAGACAGACAGACATCTAATTTACATAGATGGGATTTGGTGTTTCTATACCCTGGGATAAGGAAGTCAGGATGGTTCATTTTATCTTAGTTTCTGAAGCTAGGTATACTAGTTTCACTGATTTTTTTTGTATGTATCAATTTTTTATTTAAATTTAAGGTATACTTTAATTTTTTAAATGGAATATGCATCACATGCATCTGCCATCTAGAATTAATGAATGTTATATTTATTTTCTTCCATATATTCTTTTGCATACCTTTCTTTATATATTTATTTACTTTTTAAAGAAAATAATTACAGATATATTTACAGCCTCCTTC
>NW_017731771.1:45892-47662 GCF_001890085.2 Hipposideros armiger | reverse complement strand
AAAGATAAAGAAAATATTAAAAGGAAGACATTTTGATGACATTCAGGACATCAATGTTAATAGACGACAGCTCTGATGGCCACTCCAGAAAAGGAGTTCCAAAATTACTTTGAAGGGTGGACTAGGTGCTGGCATCAGTTCATAGCTTCTCAAGGAGAGTCCTTAAAAGGTGACCATAGTGATATTCAGCAATGAGGTATATAGCACTTTTTCTAGGATGAGCTGATGAACTTAATTGTCTGACCTAATATAGGTTTGTGAGTAAGCATGGCTCACTCTTAGAAATATAACAAGAAACAGGAGACTGCATACCAAATTACAACAATTTTATTAAAACAGAAATAAGCCAAACAAAATGTTATATACTTTGAGATACTTAGGTACATAAACATCATGGTTTGTGATAGCAATTAAAAAAAAAAGCGGAGGGAAACCAATAATAAATTTTCCAGCTATCAAGAAATGGTGAAATAGACTGTGTTATATTTGTATGATGTGAGAGCATAGAGTTGTTCAAATAGATAAAAATATGCCAACATATACAAACACAAGTTGATAAAATACAATTTTGAATGAGTAAATCATGCTATGTACATAATGCACTGCATGGTGCCATTTATGTAAACTAGAATCACAAGTCACTTTATCTAGTTTATTGACATATATATATATATATATATATATATATATATATATGCAGTAAAAACAGAAAATGTACCAACTACACACCTACATTCATGATGGTAGCTGTATCTAGAGTGAGAAGTATAAACTGGGGTAGGGGATAGGAGCATTTAGATAGGGGACATGTGTATATTTATAATGCCCGATTTTTTAGTATATAAAAATATGAATATTTAACAGAATAAAGAATGAAAGTCTGAAAGAATAAAGTATGAAAGTCTGAAGCATCTATTCCCAGCTCTGCCTCTGTGCTAATTAGTAGACACCATCCATTCACCTCAGCAGAACTTAAGGTCTCCATTTCTCAAAACACATTATAAAATGATCTTTTAAGGTACCTTCTGGCTCTGACAGCCTACAGTCAGTATATGACTTACAATTTCACTCTTGTTTCAGTGACAGTGCCACTGGCCAGGCTGTTCTAGTAAGTTATCTGTTAGACAAGATAATCTCTAAAACAGTGATTGCAGTTTAACATGTCAAAATTATTCTGTGCCTTTCACTGACTTTGGGTAACCCTAGGTACAGGTTTTCACTCATTGTGTTATTGCTGAGATTCACAAGGTAAGGATGAATGTAGAGGAGAGGAAGCTTCACTTTGCATAGTTTCCCTTGCAGTAACAAGGGAGTGCCAAGAGAGTAAAAAACAAAACAACAACAACAAAACAAGGAAACAAACAAATAGAATTGTCAAAGTTGTGAGAAACTGAGCATTATTGGTCCTGGTTTAATCTTCAGCACAGAGGAACTCGGAGACTGTCTGCCAAATGGAAGGAATTTCAGATGTGGATAAGCTTGGATTCAAATCCTCTGCACTACACAACCTATAGATCTTTGACTCAGAACACATTACTTCTTTGAGTCTTAGCATTCAGCCTTTTAGAGTTACTGAGAGAGAAAAAAATACAGTGAGATGATGCAGATAGAATATCTAACATACCTCCTGGCACACAAAATTATCATTAATAAATGGTAACTAGTATTGTTTTAGTGTACTTCCACTTAAATTACTAGCATTATTTTAATAGTAATAATAATACCTAATTTTTAATATTTATAATACAGTCATAAACATTAAGACACTAG
>NW_017731771.1:39752-40747 GCF_001890085.2 Hipposideros armiger | reverse complement strand
ACCTGTAACACCACTTTGCCCACCTACAGCTGCATTGCCAGGGGCACTCAGGGTGCCTGGGTGACTGGCCCCACCCCCACAAACTGTGGAAAGATTTTTTACAACAGGTGGGCTGCAGAGCCTTAGGGTCTTTTTGGTGGTGTTTAGTGACCACAAACCTGCACCACAGGCTCTGGGGAGCAGCTTTTGGAAATTTGTGAGTACGAGGTGGAGACTGGCTATAGTGCCCTTGGGGCACTACACAAGAGGGTCACAAGCCACGTATTTCCGTAAGACCTGAATCTGCATTAGCATCTTAAAAACCAGAAATCATGTCTCATAACTCACTTGAACTCAATCCTGCCCAGCTAGTGCCGCATCGCCAAGGGCACCCTCAACAATGGGTCAGATAGCCACACACACGCTCCTAAAGAGTCTCTTTCAATAATTGGATCTTATGGGCAACTGACAGGTGGCAACATGCTTAGGGGACCCTGGGCTTTTAGCTAAACTGCCTAAGGACCAATATTGGTGTTAGCCAGCTTCAGTTCACAAAGAGACCATCCCCACATGACCCCAGGTCCAGTATGGGGAGAAACCAACCACATACAGCCTTAAGGCACCTACTGGGTAGCCACAGGCCAGTAGCAGGGATGAAACAGCTCTGAGTGGGAACACTACCCAAGAGACACCAGAACCAATACACCCAGAAGCCAGTGCCAGACCAAACCAGATTACTACCTGGTTGAACCTACAAGTGGCACTCTCAAAGGGATTTTCCATAGGCACAAGAACCCACAGTGGCCAAGCCTCCTCTGAGGGGGTCCACCTCCACACAGCAGCTCATACAATGTGAACAGAGCTAATTCTCTTAGCTAATCTGCCTGAAGTTCAATCCGACCCTTTGACAAGCCAAAAACAATTAAAGATCAACTTCAACAATAACACCGCTGGAACACATGGGACAGGAAAATAGGGAAACTGTACAGTCTGAACATAAAGGACAAACACTACAT
>NW_017731771.1:28027-30187 GCF_001890085.2 Hipposideros armiger | reverse complement strand
CCGGCAAATACGGTATATGTAAAATGGCAAAGATTAAAGACAAAGAAAGAATCCAAAAAGTAACAAGAGACAGACAGCTGGGTACATACAAAAAGACTCCTATAAGACCATCAACTGACATTTTTACAGAAACTCTGCAGGCCAATAGGGAGTGGCAGGAAATATTCAAAATGATGAAAAACAAAGGCCTACAACCAAGACTTCTCTACCCAGAAAGGCTATCACTTAAAATTGAAGGAGAGATAAAGAGCTTCTCAGAAAAGAATAAGCTAAAGAAATTCATTACCACCAAACTAGCATTGCAAGAAATTTTAAAAGGCCTTTTTAAAACAGAACAAGCTTACAAAGGAAGACCAGAAATATGAACAACAAAATGGCAATAAATATGTGCCCATCAATAATCAACTTAAATGTGACTGAGCTAAGTGCTCCAATCAAAAGACATAGAGTGACTGAGTGGATAAGAAAACAGGACCCATGCATATGCTGTTTACAAGAGACTCATCTCAGATCAAAAGACAAAGACAGACTGAAAGTAAGGGTTGGAATAAGATATTTCACGCAAATGGAAATGAGAAAAAAGCACAAGTAGAAATATTTATTTCAGACAAAATAGACTTTAAAATGAAGACTACAATAAAAGACAAAGGAGGGCACTACATAATAATAAAGAGATTGATCCATCAAGAGGACATAATCCTACTGAACATCTATGCACCCAACATAGGGGCTCCTAAATATATAAGACAGTTTATGATCGACATAAAGTCAGAGATCAACAGTAGCACTATTGTAGTAGGGGACTTCAACACCCCGTTTTCACCAATGTATGGATCCTCCAGACAGAAAATCAACACAGAAACAGTGGTCTTAAATGAAACTTTAGACTACTTGAATTTAATCGATATTTTTAGAGCATCTCACCCCAAAGCAACAGAATATACATTCTTCTCAAGTGCACATGGAACATTTTCCAAAATAGACCACATGCCAAGCCATAAAACAAGTCTCAATAAATTTAAGAAGATTGAAATCATATCAAGCTTCTTCTCTGACCATAATGCTATGAAACTAGAAATCAATTACAAGAAGAAATCTGTAAAGCACATGAATACATGGAGGCTCAATAACATGCTACTAAATAGTGAGTGGGTAAAAAATGAGATCAAGGAGGAAATCAAAACCTATCTCAAGACAAATCAAAATGAAAACACAGCAACCCAAAATCTATGGGATGCAGTGAAAGCAATCCTAAGGGGGAAAATCATTGCAATGCAGGCCTATCTAAAGAAACAAGAAAAATCTCAAGTCAACAGACTATCTTTACACCTAAGGAAACTGGAAAAAGAACATCAAAACAACCCAAAAGGTAGTACAAGAAGGAAATAATAAAGATCAGAGCAGAACTAAATGAAATAGAGACCAAAAAATAAATAAAAACAATACAAAAGATCAATGAAACCAAGAGCTCGTTTTTTGAAAAGATAAACAAAATTGACAAACTGTTAGTCAGACTCAACAAGAAAAAGAGACAGAGGACCCAAGTTAATAAAATCCGAAATGAAAGAGGAGAAGTTACAACAGATGCCACAGAAATACAGGAAATTGTAAGAAAATACTATAAGCAATTATATGCCAACAAATTCGACAATCTGGAAGAAATGGATAAATTTCTACAAGTATACATTCTTCCAAGACTGAATCAAAAAGAAACAGAAACCCTGAAGAGAACTGATTACTACCAAAGAAATTGAATCAGCAATCAACAAGCTCCCAAACAAACAAAAGTCCTGGACCAGATTGCTTCACAGGTGAATTTTACAAGACATGAAAACAGAATTAACACTTACTCTACTCAAACTTTCCCAAAAATATAGCATGAGGGAGGGCTCCCAAGCACATTTCATGAGGCCACTACTACTCTGATCCCCAAATCAGAAAAATGAAAACTACAGGCCAATATCACTAATGAACAAGATGCAAAAATCCTCAACAAAATACTAGCAAACTGATTTAGCAATACATTAAAAAGACCATACACTACGATCATTTGGGATTCATTCCTGGTATGCAAGCCTGGTTCAATATCCACAAATCAATTAATGTGATACACCACATCAACAAAATGAAAAATAAAAATCATATGATCATATCAATAGA
>NW_017731771.1:19966-24445 GCF_001890085.2 Hipposideros armiger | reverse complement strand
GGCCCAGAGGTATCTCTTCCTTAGGACACAGGTACACAGTTAAGTTCTGTCAAGAATGTTCCTCAGCCACACTCAAGCATTGCTCTGCTCCTCCCTCCAGTGTACCATGCCTTTCTTCCCATCCTGTCCCTATGTTTTGATGCAGTGTGTATTCCCCCAGGCTGTACAGCAGAAATAGCCCATGCAATATCTGCCTACTCTTCTGAAGCCACAGTTCCCTTTGTAAAATGACTCTCTCCCCCTGCATTTTGTTTTACATTGCATTTCCTTTTGGGGCAGAAACCAATATTGAGCTTTTCTTGAGGGCTGGAGGTGAGCAGCTTACCTGGTAAAGTGGGAGTGGAGACAAGAGAAGGGAATTTTCCCTAATGTTGTGGGTGGGATGCCTCCTCCATGAGTGCCTAGAGAGCTTGTCATATTCTATCTTGCTTATTCATTTGCCTCTGTCTCTACTACTAGGTTATGAGTTCTTTACCTATTCCTTCCTGTATTCATTCAACACATTTTACTTTGAGCTTCCCTTTGTGCTAGAGAGCCACGCTAGGTCTTGGGGTAAAACAATAAATAAAATAAATAAATAAATATAAGACACAGTCACAGTCACTGTCTTCATGTTGTTCACAATATAATGGAAAACCCATACAAGTGAACACGTACAATATGGCAGCTACTGGGAGAATCAGCTGATACGTGTGAATCCCTGGAAGAAATGCACTTTACCTGGCTGAGAGGAGGGGAGACCCAGACTGGAGTAGGTCACATTAAATCAAATACTGAAAGATTAGCACTCACTTTAGAGAAGAAGCAAGGGTAGATAAGGTGAGGNGGGTGAAATGCATAACTATTACCGGTACATTGTTTTGTACAACTGAAACTAATAAAAAAAAAGCCAAAAAGATTTTCAAGAGCATTGAGGATATTATTTATGGATGCTGCATACTAATGCCTTTGAAAACTTAGATGAAATTATAAAAGTCCTGCAAAAAACATGAAATGTCAAAAACTGTCAATGAAGTAGGGATCATGAGCCATTCAGTATATGTGTTAAAGCAATTGATTTCATCAGCAGAGCATTAACCAATAAGTTCTACGAACTTTCAAGGAATAGATATTATTAACTTCAAAAGTTTTCCCATTAAATTGGGGAAAAACATGAAGCTTTCCCAGCTTATTTTATGAAACTACAGTAATCCTATTCCAAAATACACAAGATTTTAAAATAGCAATCCTGGGGAGGGTTTGGCCAATATAATACTGATTCAAAATTGGTTGAAAGATTAGGGTAAAATTTCAGAAACATAATCATATATTTATGGTAGATACAACTGGTATGTCAAAATAGAAAAAAATGTTAAGGATATAATTCCACTAAATGGAGAAAAGTAGAGTTGTACTCCTCTCATTCAAACACAAATGTGAAATCCAGATTGCTCAAAAATCTTAAATAATATAAAGCTAAAGGAAGAAATTGTAGTAGAATATCACTGGGGCCTGGAGTAGGGGTGGGGGAAAGAGATAGTATCCGAGATCCCCAAACCAAAAACTTTAAGGAAAAAAGAGTTAAATGGGTTTCATTACATTAAAATAATCAGAAATTCATTCAAAAAGGAAAATATACATAACATTAGCAAACACATGGCGGGATAAAAGGAAGTATTTGCAACAACTGAAACTAATTAAGGACTAACATCTTGAATATAGACAATTTTTTACAAATTAACAAGAAAAACACATGCTGTTTATCAATCAATAAAATAAAATTTCTCATTGGGAACGAACAAATAACATATCATAAGGAGACAATTTTTAAAAAGGAAATAAGTATATATGATTTATGGTTTACAAATATATAAAAATATTGATTGTTATTTGAAAATAAGGAAATGTAAATCATATGGGATTGCGATAACTTTTTTTCCTGTCAGATACATAAAGAAAGCATAATAGAAATATGTAGTGTTTGAAAGAGGGAGCAGAACTAAGCATTCATGTATGCATTAGCACACACATGAAAGAAAATTTATAATAAAATAATTTGAAATGTGAATATTTATTGTTGTGTTTATTGTGACATTATTTGTAACAATAAATTGGAAACAAACTAAATGTGCAATGATTGAGACTTCTAAAAATGTGCTATAGGGCATCCAAGGAAGGAATGAGCCGGTAAGGATGAAGTCACAAGGCATTTTATTAATGGAAAAAGGTATTTCTACATGTGTAAATTATACACACAAAGAAATGTTTAAAATTATTCATTGTATATTATTAATGTTCTGTGTATATGTGTATGTAAATGTACATTAATTTACATTGAAAAAGTTTGTATTTACAATAAACATAATAATGGCAGTTATAGGTTCTTTATAAATAATTCATTTTTAAATTTTACTTTTTCTAGTATTTCTTTAATAAACTGTCTTACTTAAGTTAAATAAAGAGACCTTTCATGGGGAGATATTTGAAATAACTTAAGAAATGTATTCTTGGGTATCTAGTCCAAACTGAGAATCAATAAAGTTTACAACATGAGAGAGATAAAGCAAAAAACACTTTTCTAAATTTTTTCTTTCTCACTTCTCTGATTCAACTTGCTATGGCCCACATTTATTTTCTTGCAAATGAGAAGCAATTTATTTGAAATCCCCTTCTTTTTTTCTGGTTTATAGTATAAGGGAAATACAAGCGGATTTGTCCATTCTTATTTAAATTCTAATTCTCAGAGGACTTTACATGCAACACATTTTTGTTACTTTCTATGAAATGATATTATTTATGAACATGATTTCTTCTACTGGGTTTGTAAATTTCATGAGATCTGCATTGTGACTAATTTATCTAATGTATCTCCCACAGTGTTGAAACTAAGTGTGTGTTTGTACATAATAGATTATTAATATATTTGAGGCAATAAATTCACCTTTCCTTTTCTTACATTTTATTTTTTTAACCTGAAATGCGTAACTCTTTGGATGTACTTGTTCTTTTCACTCAAGCTACGTCATTTCTCTATTAGAGCCATTTTCAGATGTTTTACTATGTCTTAGGAAACACATCTTCATTAGTCAAGATATATAGGGTGTACCCCCAATATGGCTACCTGCCTATTTTTCATGGTGTGCAGTCCATTATTTTGTAAGCTAACCTATTCCATTATTGGACTGCCAAACTGTTTTTTCTCTTTAATAGGTGAACTACTGTAGTCATTTTTCTTTATGAATCTAGCCATTGAATCCAGCTCTGCTCTTTGGAGAAATGGAACAAGTATGACCTCTTGATTATATGGCAGCTTCACATTTGAAGCGAGTCACCCAGGTCCTCTCAGACACTCCTTTACTGGGCTAATTGTCTCTGTGTCCTTAGGTAGCATTTTCCTGGCACTTGTTCCAGGCAATTGTGATGGTTCTTCCTGAATAGCCTTCCCAGGACAGGCCACAATGTTCCTGATTTAACTAGCCTCTCACAGAACACAGTGAAACAATCATCACTTTTATTTAGAGAATATCTTCCTATAATGATCACCTGATTGTTTTACCTTTCGTTTTTTCAACAAGTATGGGGCACTACCGCATTACACATATATTGTGGTTCTTTGTTCCAGTTTCTTGGTATCTTTTTATACTATGTGTATTCTCTAGCCCTGAAAGTTTGTGCCACTGACTGCATAGTTAACAATTCCAAAGTTTTTATTCTTCCTTCTCATCTATTTTATTTTTTTTTACTCAAGCTATTGCTGCAAATGAGAATTGGTAGTACACCTTGAAAATTATTTTTTTCTATACTAATTTCCTTACCCTGACACTCCTGAATTATGTCTGACTTTAAGACAGAGCCAGCACAATTTCTAAGGCACAGAGAACAATACTGTAAAGAGTTCACACACAAGTCTCAGGGATGGACACTGGTAGAGATCAGAGAACCAGGAGGCCAGATTCGAAAATATTGTTCACAAAATATTACTTAGAGAGAAGGGTCAAGGCTGGTTAGAATCACCAACTCCAGGTATAGCCTTATGTATATTGCCACAAAACTAACATTTATTGAGTTCATATTACAATTGTTCAGGAAATTAATCTTGTTTAACAACTCTGTAAGAAAATTTCTTTTGTTTTCTTCATTTTGCATTTCAGGAAAATAAGTCTTGGAAATCTTACATACTTGCCCAAAAGATGCTCTCAAGTTCTGGCAAAGAGATATCTTTTCTCCTCTCTTCATAATTTTGCCTGAGTCCTTAGAGAAAGACACATGAACAAACTCTCTCTACACTGTTACTTACTCTCTTAACCATCCTGCCCCCAAAAGTAAGAACTGCTGACCTGATGGGCAGACCCTGGGATACTCCACAATGTTTTACGCATCTGTAGGTGCACTTCGTATGAGCAGCTCACAGCAGAGGCTGACCCTCACACACACATTTTGCCCTCTCTGTTCCTCCTTTTTGCCCCTTGGCTCCATGAAAAAAGACTGTTGCTGGAGTCT
>NW_017731771.1:10376-14256 GCF_001890085.2 Hipposideros armiger | reverse complement strand
ATTTTGAAAGGTACCATTAATGGGTATGGTGAAAATAAAACTCAGTTTACTCAGCTCCAACCCAAAGCTTTAATATTTAACAACTTTTAACCTCAGGTAAGCTTTTCACTTAAGTTTCCTAAAGTGTATTCCATCTTAAGTTCATAAAGTCCATAGCCCCAAATACACCAACGGTTTACATTTTATTTTCTCATCACTGTAAGATTCACTTCATAGGCTAAGACTATTTGGAAGTCCTGGATATACACCACATTCTGCCCTAAAGAAGCAAAGATTATTGCAACTCTTGTCACATGTATTTGAACAAACCCTTTTATTTAAAAAAAAGGTAAATAAAAATATGGTTATGGATTGAGGCACAGAAAATTTAAACTATTTTCAAGGCTCTCAGCAAACCAAAGGCAGACTTGGAACTTGAATTCAGGTATCAATTTGCCTTTCCACAGAAAAATGCTGCTATAAGTACAATTTATGCTTCCTTTATACTATTTAATCAGATAAAAGCATCAGTCCCTGTGGTGTTGGTTTCTCAGCTTTTACCCTCCATTTTCATTCTCCAATTTATTCTCTCCTGTTTTGTGCCTGTTTAAGACTGATCACCCAGGAGGGCATCAACTGAGATCTCTTGCTCTTCTGCTCCAGTTCCACTAGTCTGGTGGAAAGCATCGGAAAGAGATTAGAAGGTGGAAATTAGAGGCCTTTATTTCTCCTACTCCCTCCTGCTTCAGTCAGGCCTGGCCATGTCTACAATACTAGGACAGTAGCAATGAGGTCAGCCCCTGCTTCACACTGGCTCTTACCCATGCTCGCATACAATTTCCTCCCTTTGCTCCATCAGGTCTGTGGGTGGAAAAGGCTTCCCACTATTGCTAGTTTCTGGGTGTCTATATATGCATTGTGGGTTCCATAACTGTCCACACCTTGCTAAAATGTAACCTCATTAAGAAGTCTCTTTCAAGAATCCCAACTGAACATGCCCTGTGTTTAATGCTGGGGTCCTGATGTGTCATGAACACTTTGTGTATCTAATTGTAAAAAACTGTATTTTACTTCTTCTTCTTGCCTACAATTATAGTATATATCCTGTTGTTATATGTAGAGATAAGCAAAGTCTCTGTCACTAAAAGGCAGACATGCACCGGGATGCTCTGACCTAAAATCTACTACCAAAATAATTGCTAAGGTAAGCAAGTCCCTTCTATACTAGGTAGATGAATCTATATGTGCACACATGTACTTCCTTTAGCAAGAACTTCATATCATGTGGGCATCTCCCCCTTCCCTCTGCTGTGGTTTCTGTGTCCTGTTCAGGAGTCTTGATTTCCTGAGTCACCAAATCCTCTACCAAACCTCTCTAGGTAGGGCAATGCTTTAGGAAATACCACTGACAATGCAGACAGCACTGTTTGTTTCATACTATGAGAGGGGAGTTTTTGTACCCAAAAGAGGAAATAATTCTTCATTTTTGGTTGTGGGGCATGTTTGGCATTTATTAACTAGAATCTGTGTGATATAGCCTAAGAACTCTGAAAACATATTTTTCTGAGAACTTCTTCATTGCGTAACTTCCTCCTTGTCCTCCAGCCCCACTTTATTGAATTATTCTAATCTATTCTGAAAATAGCCAGGTTTCTCTCCAAGATTCATGCAAAGCCCACATCAAAATATAGTTCATTCTCTNTGGAAGAAATGCACTTTACCTGGCTGAGAGGAGGGGAGACCCAGACTGGAGTAGGTCACATTAAATCAAATACTGAAAGATTAGCACTCACTTTAGAGAAGAAGCAAGGGTAGATAAGGTGAGGTGCTGCAGATGAGGCTCTGGGGTGCAGCCTTCCTGGTGACAGCACAGGCAGGCTCAGGAAATTGGGAGTGCTCAGTGTGCTGAAGACCTGGGTGTGAGGGGTGTGGACTGGAGAGAGGCTCGATGAGGTTATCCATCTTTGCATCCGCTCTATGACTGCACAGTGTAGCCTCTGCCTGACCCCCACACTCTATCTTTGTGTTCTCATTTTTTAATGAAAAACAAATGAAGGACAAAGTAGACATGTCAAGACTGTCTCCAAGATGTTATGAATAACGGCTGTTGAAATCACCAGGAAAGAAAAGAACATTACTGTTTAAGTCTCATTATTCCTATGTGCTGGCTTGTGTGTGTGTTTGCTTAATTACTTTAAATGAAAGTGTATTTTAGAATTGCTGTGACTTCTCCTACAGAACAAATTAGCTGTAGGAGACTCAAACCGTGTATCACAAATTGCCATTTTATCACTTGAAGTTATTAATACCAGCCCTTGTTTATTGATTATTTGGGGGATTTTTTTCTTTTTGGAATATTTTACCACAGGTATTTTAGCCTGTGCTAAAATGGCCTAGGAAGGCACACCTATAAAGTGTGTGTGTGTGTGTGTGTGTGTGTAATCCTTATAGTTTTAAACTATGTATTTTATAAAATTGCCATTATTCATTTCCCCCTAACACTATAATGACTCAGAAAAATAGTAGTGGAAATGAAATGAACTTTAGGTAGATGGTGGAGTAAATAGAATCCTATAAAGAGATGGAATAAACTTTAATGGCCAGATGAATGAAAAAACTGTGGGATTTGTAATTAGTATTTGTTGTGTAATTCTGGGCCAGTAACATAACCCATTATAATACAGGGAGACAGACACATCATTTTCACGCTTTTCTTTAAGATTAACTAGGTAATGCACACAAAGTGACAGGCAAATTGTACTTACTATTTCAGCTAATGTAGCTGCCATTATCATTAACATTAATATTAATATTAATATTTCCATTGCTCTCAATAAGCAGAAAGAAAACTGAGTTTTTGTGGAAGGTCACTTAGTAGCTACTGAGAGAACTGTGGTCAGTTCCTCTGACACAAAATCAAGATCTCTTTCTATGAAATAATATGAATTGCTTGGTTCCTTTTGAAAACACTGGAATGTGTGCTCAGTATTATGTGCTCAGTATGTCCTCTTAGACCCCCACCCCCACTCCCTCTTTTTCACTAGATGGGATAATATTACTAAATGCAAGAAGGAAGACACTATCCCCCCCGCCCCCCTGTGGAATGATTTGAGGAGCCCAGGACCAGTGCTGCCTCCTAAGGCAGGTTTCCCATGTCCCCCGGTGACGACTGAAATCTCACCATTGATAATTCAGTGCTTTGCTTTTAGCCTTGCCTTTTTCCTCTATCTTTTCAAAGTTGTCTCTAGCCATGTAACAATAGGAACATCAGTCACTTCATCAACACTTTAAAGCAAATATTCATGATTTTTTTTTCAAGTGACTGCATCACTTGAAATTTTTTTCCCTCTTTGGGGGAATGCTTTGGTATTTATGTAGGCTCAAATGAAAGTGAATAAGTAAACCGAACACCATTTATTCTGGGTTCTATTATGAAAACGCAAAGTTCCAATAAAAGGGACAAAAAGAAAATGATGTCTCCTAACTTTTCATGTATAGATCTAGTTTAATTTTCTCCCCGTATCCCCTCCTTCCAGGACAGGTGTGACAGGAACACCTAATATCCTCTCTGGAAACAGAGTAAAAAGGTCAGGTGTTGGCATGTGGTAGTAATTACTGATTAAGAAAATATTGGTAAAATAAAAAAAATAAAAAGAATATCAGTAACAACTGTTATTTAAATAACTTTGAGTTAGTGAGTCAAATCTTGGGTTCAGGGCAAAGATCCAAATATAACTTTTATTCAAGTGCTAGTACAGCTTCTTCGTGTGATGTTGGAAAAGTTACATACCCATTGGGGTTTCTCAATTTCTTTAGCTGTAAAATAGAAACAAAAATTTCTGCTCCCTGGGTTGCTGTGAAGATTAGGTTGAATAAAGTGCCTTCTGTTGCAGTTTTCATA
>NW_017731771.1:0-5611 GCF_001890085.2 Hipposideros armiger | reverse complement strand
TTAAAATTGATTTAGAAGAAAACATAGATATTTTTAAATGAAGTGCAAAGCTTGCGGCAAATAAATGTCCCAAGCAGTAAGATGCAGCCTCTTCCCCAGCAGTGGAAACTGAGATTCTAGTTTCAGCCATCAATCACTAAGAAGTTTCATTCACAGGAACAATGACACCTATAGAACAAGACACCTATAAAACAGTTCTAGTTATTGGTCCCACCCTCAAAAACGATGTGCTAAATATGTCTTAATTAAATAGAGGTGGGTGTGTGTAGGTTGAAAAATTACCTAGGAGAAGCCCTGTATAAAAGACCTAGCATTGATTAGGAAGAAAGGTTGTTCTGATACTTCTCTACTCATTTAACAGCCATATAATGGAAAATGACAAGGTTTTTCCTTAAGCTTTATGTACATTTAACAGCATCAACTTCTGGGAGACTGGCTCATGAGACACAGATCCAGGATCTGTGTATGAGTATGTCTCTTATTCACTTTGCATTGGTCAGGACAGGCTAAAACAAACTTCTGAAGAGAACTGACATGTTAGAAGGGTAGAATGTGGGCTATTGTTAGATTGTATTACAGCAGGGAGATCACAAACATCAGAATCCTTTCCCAAACTATAACCACTCCTTTTCTAGGTGAGGCACTTACAGAAAACAGACATAGAAACCATACATACTGATCTTAAGTAATCTGAGCTAAAGCATACATGAAGCCTAAAGACCTACTTGGCTTTCTCCCACCTGTATTTCCAATCCTATTAACTTATGATGAGCCCACTGCCAAACTGCCATATACTGCCATAGTTGAAATAGCTTTTATCATAGAGAAAAGAGAGAATGTGGTGTGTGTGTGTGTGTGTGTGTGTGTGACAGAGAGAGAGAGAGAGAGAGAGAGAGAGAGAGAGAGAGAGAGAGAGAGAGAAAGAGAACCAGTAGAAAGCTGGGCTTGCTCTGAGAGTAGGATTGCCAGACACCTAGTTAAATTTTTGCTTGATTGTGACTTCATATATGACCTAAGAAGAAACTTGGCATTCATTCCATTAGTGTGATATTTTATCTTGTCAAGGATTTGTGAGTGGGATGAGGAGAGATATTCTCTTCTTTCTTTCTTTCTTCTGTGTTATTTTCTCAGTTTCACTTTTTGATCCTCATGCAAATCTGTGGACAACCCTGGTTTTGGTCTCCCCCTTGGGTTTATTATCTGTTCAGTATCACAGAAAACTCACCAGCCCCTCCATTTGGACATACTTTTTTCCCCCTTCTTGACACAGGGACATGCTTATATTCATCCCATAAGAATTCCTCCTGAATGTTGCTCTCAAGAGCACAGTGAAATTGTCAACCATGAGAAATTTTTATCTTGAAATATTTATATCTCCATATTGGGAAATTTGATTAGAAGTTCCATTGTGGGGGTTAAGAAAAGCACAATTACACTATCAGCAGCTTAAATGATTTTACCAAAGGAAATGTATTTATTTATATCAGCTGGTCTCAACATACATCCTCTTTTACCTTGCCTTACATGCATGTATGTGCACGTGCACACACACACACACACACACACACAGCAGGTGTTGCTTGTGAGAACTGATAAATATCACATGCATTTTAGACATATATTTGGTGCAAAAGGGAGACATTTATGGAAAGTACTTTTTTCCACGAAAATTCAGAAAAATATTTTATTTTATAACTATTCCAAATATTATTTTTCTCTCTGTGCTTACTTAGAGGTCATTTGTCCTCTATAGTTAATTTCAAGGGTGTGTCCTCTTCTTGGCCTCTTCAGAAATGATCATACCCCTGCCCTCTTCTCCATCTTCTCCCAGCAGACAAGTCAAATAATTGCAGTTCACACCCTCAGTCAAAAGCCTGACCAAGTTGAAAGTTAATCCCTGTGCCAGCAACTAGGAAAGAAAAAAAAAAAGCAGAATGACTCTGCTAATATTTCTATTAGTCTGAAAGAGAAATGCATTATTTGAATGGTAGCATTTAATTGCCATTTTCTGGAAGTTATTTCATTTAAACTTCCCCATTATTTAAAATAAGCCCCATAATGCTCACATTCCTGCCTGGAACATTTTTAGCAATAAATGCTGGTTGTCAATGACAACGATCATATTTAATTGTTCACTATGACATGCTCCTGCATCCTATTAAACACAGGTTATTCTAGAATAAGTGAATAGCAAAGATGCTGGCAAAATCTCTGAACACATCAGGGGAAAGTGTGAGTTACATCATCTCTCACAAAAATGCAGGAAGAGTCAGCAAAGGTCAAGAGTGTGTTAGAGCTTCAGGTTGTCCATTTCTGCCTGAATTTTCATAACCAAGAGTATTATCAATTATATTTTGTGAGTGGGAAGAAGACCAGCTATCTTTATTGGAGGTAACTTAGTTATTTTAATATATCTTTCAAAGTTATAACTGAGGAAAAGAATGAAATGTATCTCATTCCTTATATGAATTTTTAAAAGGTACACAGTAGATAACATTATTAACTGAATTTGAGTTCAATTTAATTTCATTTCAATATGTTTATTATTTCACCAAGGAAGAAAACTAAATGATACCTTTCCATCAGTTTCCATAGCATTGTTGTAACATGAATGGGGTTAGCACAATAAATGCCTTAGGATAAAATTATAGAATCTCCTTTTTATCTACATACAATTTTATAAACATGCCTTTTCTTGTTTCAGTCCTATCTTGGATTTTTCTGAAAATTCTGGAGAGAACAAATTTATCTGACCATCTTTAAATCATTGATAGGTCATAGCATAACTATGTTTTTCTTTTACATGATGAAGATAAAAAACGTGGGTTGTTTAATTAGTCATATCACTGAACCCAGATCTATGGGGATCACTTTGGTGCCCTAAGGCTTTGTACCGGATGAGGAGTCTGGATATCATGTTCGGATATGGGGCTAAACACTGATTACAAAATCGTCATACATAAATTATTATTATTATTATTATTATTATTATTATTACAAGTGGGTTTTAACACTGAGCATAACATTTTATCAATCAAAAATCTCCTTTAAAAATATGGTATGAATATTTTCTCCACATATAATAAATATGCCATTAAATGACTATTTGTTATACAATGATCATTTTAATGATGCTGCCTTCCCATGATTTATTCATCATTATTTCTTTAATTTCATCGTCATAGGTTTATTGTTTTATAATTGTTTATATAAACATCCCTGTATGTCTCTATGTGTAGCAGAAGCAGAGAATGGACACTTTAAGACTTTAAGCTGTTTCCAAATTGTTCTTCAGAAAAATATAACAATGTACATAATCCAATAGATGTCTTTCTAATGATTATGTTGAATATCTGCTTTCTTCTGTTACTTGACAAAATTATGGGAAATATATTGATTATTTAATTTTATTATAAATGAGATTGTCTTTTCATATGTTTATAGTTCTTTTGTAAATTTCTTAGCCTTTTGAGCTTTAATTAGGATTTTTTTTNCTCCATCCTCTTAACATGCTGGGAAAGGTGCTTGACTAGCTGTCCATGGGCTAGTTTGTCTGGGGAGATGGTTTTGTACATGTAGTTGTTCTAGATTTGAGGAAAAGAAAAGCAGGAAGACTTCCATAGCTTCCTGGACCTAGGTCTTGAGAGCTCCTGGGAAAAGATCTGCCCAGGGTTACCATAGTATAGTAATTATGCTCTGACCCAACTACTAAGAGAAAGTGTTTTGTTTGGTTTTGTTTCAGTTTCTATTTGGCTACTCTGCTGGTGACTACGCATACATAATGCCTGTGCACATATAGTTTCTTTCGTATGAAACTGTGGAAAGAAGGTGTGAACAGTAGAACCTGTGCCCCCAACCCCTGCCTCACACAGCACTCTTAACAATAACCTTATTTTGTTGATTCCTATCTATCCTGGGCATGGATCCTACCTATCACAGGGGCAACTTAGCTGATTCATGTATAAAGAAACATTAAGTCACTTCATGGAAACCTTCTTAGTCTGAAATAATCAGGAGGGAAGTTTTCATGGAGGTATCTCTTTTTTATTTTTCTCTAGCTGAGCCATCCTGCCACCTGTTGGCAGCTCAGTGGCAGCTCAGCTTGGGCTGGGAATCAAACCAGTGACCCTGTTACTCAGAGCTCTCACTCTTCAGAGAGCTCTTAACCAACTGAGCCACTTGGCCGGCCCAGAGGTATCTCTTCCTTAGGACACAGGTACACAGTTAAGTTCTGTCAAGAATGTTCCTCAGCCACACTCAAGCATTGCTCTGCTCCTCCCTCCAGTGTACCATGCCTTTCTTCCCATCCTGTNTTGTATGTCAACTTTAATTAGAATTTTGTGCCATTTATGTTGCAAATGTTTCTCAGTTGC
This sequence comes from Hipposideros armiger, assembly GCF_001890085.2. Taxonomy (NCBI): domain Eukaryota; kingdom Metazoa; phylum Chordata; class Mammalia; order Chiroptera; family Hipposideridae; genus Hipposideros; species Hipposideros armiger. The sequence continues at coordinate 1,238 of NW_017731771.1, read as the reverse complement.
TTTTCTTTAATTTTTATTATATTCAATATAAAATTCAATATAATTATTATAGCGATAAAAACAGAGTCTCTCTGGCACCAGAATAACATTGCATGCAAATGAAGAATGAATATTGTGGTGCCATTTTGAAGTCCACATATTGGATGGGAGCTGAGTGGACATCTGTGGTTACAATGCAGGGCATGGGCATTGTGAAAGCCATTCCTTTTGGCTCATTAGCTTTATTATGTCTACATTTTTTAGGGTGTCACAACATTTATCTCGAGATAAGTGAACATTGTTCTATGGTGCTCATTGTTATTTTAGTTATTGTGGATTGCAAAAATGGTTTCATGAAAGTTAAAGGTTGAAAGTTGATTTCTTACTACTTTGCTTTGAATTTAGATGGTGATTTTGTTTTCATACTACATATTATCTATAATACTGTATAATCACCAATTGAAGAGGGTTAGCCAAACATATTGAAATATCAGCTCAAGAACATTAACTGTAGTTTTAGTAGAAAATCAGAGCAAGTTTGTCCTACTTATATAATTGCCCAGGGCATCTTCATTTCAATAAAGCTAATTAAATGTTTTTGAGCCATCACTATTATATCAGAAACTCATTGAGTATTCTGTATCAAACCCTGTACACTGGGTAGATTAAAGATTGTCTCTCTATCCAGTATTTATCTATCTATCTGCCTATCTACCTACCTATCACCCATCTGTCATCTATCTTAATATAGGCATATGAATATAGATATAATTTTTATTCTAAGAAAACCAAGCATTATATGAGGACATCAACTGAGTGTGAGGACAATGAGGGGGAAACAGTAGGGGAATCTGAATTCAAGTGAGTGGTTCAGAGAAGGCTTCCTGGAGAAGGGGATCATTACACTGGAGCTAGAAGGGCAAGGGCATTATGTGGGTACATAACCAGGGAGAGGACTGTAAAAGAATACAGAGGAAGAAGCAAGATTTAAAATAGTTATTTTAAAAGTGTACTATATTTTCTTCCTTCTGTTTACTTTAGGTTAAATTTGCTCTTTGTTTTCTATCTTCTTAATGTGGGTCTTAGATCATTTATTTCAAACCATCTTTTCCAATGTAAGCATTTAAAATTATGCATTTATATATAAGAATTTTAGCTACATACCACAAATTTGGGTATATTATGTTTTCTTTACTATTAAGTTAAAATATTTTTAAATTTTTCTTGTGATTTCTTCTTTGACTTGTGGATTATTTAAA
>NW_017735396.1:9132-10466 GCF_001890085.2 Hipposideros armiger | reverse complement strand
CTGAACAAGGGGTTATTAGATTCTAAAGTCATTACACTATATGCCTAGAAAGCTTAAAATATGAATTGCTAAGTAGTTATCAGTGAATGTAAGGTTTGATCCTTTATAATAACCATATTTATCATTTTATCACTCTAAAATCACATATAGAACTGTTCTCTGTCATACAGTAAACAAAATACATAATAAAAGTTTTGTGATTATTTGAAGAACTTTAGTATACTCTAGCTAGAACTGTGTCTATAGAACATTTAGTTTCCATACTATAAACATGCTAGGGTGTTACTCTTGAAACACATATCGCCAAAGGAGAATTTATTTTTCAGTGCTATGGCTTCTAGCTACTAATGGGAATTAGGGAGTGTAGTTTAATAGAAATTATTCTCTGTCTCATTTTCCATAAATTAACACAATTAAAAATGAGCTATGTCTACCTAATGTGAGACAATTAATTTAAATGTATTGCATTATAGCCTGATGCTGTGTATCTGTGCAAGAATTCAGTAGATCTGATCCACAAGGACGTCTAGGTCAATTAGGTGTTTCCCTGCCTGAGTTAGCTCATGGTTGTTACTGTCTCTCTGTCCAGAACAGATAACTTAAATCTTTCAGCAGAAAATCTTTGGGGTATTCATTTCAGAAGGGAGATTTTGAGAGTCTAGTGTTCCAAATTCAAACAATCAAGAAAAGAAAGGAATCAGAAACCAGAATCAGATGATCACATTCAGATCAACTACCAGAGGTCAAAAGAGAGAAGAGATTTATAGAAGAAAGGCTCATATATCAGATCATAGTCTCGAGAAAAAAAAAAAGATACATCAGCAGGAAAGACAACACAGACAGTGAAAATATCGGAGGCCTGGTGAGAATACCTTTCCTTTTGCCTATCCTTGTTGTACTCCAACCCACCACCCCTGGTGCTGCAGGTTTTGGGCACCAGCTAACTTGATGATTCTTGCCTTTTCTCCTACAAGTCCCTATTTAATAAAAAATGCTCCAGTATGAGTTTCTGCATTCTAACGAAGCCAAGAAATATGAGAACAAACTGGCCTGAGATGTTAAGAGAATATGACTACAGGAAGTAGTAAGGAAGGAAGATATTGGTTTGGGGTCTGGGGCATTTTTTAAGGTTGTATTTTCAAATTAGTTTCATTATAAAGATTATAGAAAATGGGGGTTTAATTTTTTTTTTCTTTTTTTTAACAGAGGGTCAGACCTTATCCTAGATATTCTAATTCTTGATGTATGGTAGAGGGTTCAAGAATGTACATTTGAGGGCCGGCCGAGTGGCGCGATGGTTAAGAACTCGCTTGGGATGCCAGAGGGCCCCGGTT
>NW_017735396.1:5313-6415 GCF_001890085.2 Hipposideros armiger | reverse complement strand
TTGTTTACTGCTTCTACCTAATTAACATAATTTACCCACTTCTGCCATTTTAAAGTATATGACATTTACTTACTCAACTCTCTATCCTTATTGTGTCTATAATCCTCCAGAATTATCTTCTACTTCTACTGGAAACTTCAGAGCCTATTTAACCTACTTCATTTCCATTCAAACATCTGACAGTTTGGTATTTAACATCAGCTCTTGCACTGAGGATTCACCTAACATCCTGTGCAGGCTTAGCCTACTCATTTCAAATTATTCTAATTCACCTCTTTAAATCTTAAAATCATCACTCTTTGTACCCATAACCATTTGTAGCTGTTCTTGATTTAATCTGAAAATAAAATAATGCTGAAAATCTCTTCTAATTCTAACTCGTCATCCTGTCCAACTACCATCATCTCTGTGCTGGAAGCCTCTTAGCTTTATATTGTTTTTCTCTGAATCCACTTCTCCATTTCAATCCACTCCCCATCCTGTTTCCAAAATACTTGCTTTCAAAATGTAAATTTGATCATATCCCGCATCCTTAACCATATCCTCAATTTAAGACTTCAAACTTTTCATCATGAGAAAGATGGAGCCAGTGATATGCTGTTAAATGTTTTACAATCAGTTGGAGGAGGTGAGGGTATAAAAACACCTTAAATTGTAGCATTTGACAAATTTCCATAGTTTACTCCAACAGTGGCCAATTTCAAGCTAACAATGTGACATCACTGAGTGCACAGTTGGAAAAAGATGTGCACAATTGGCCATGAAGAGCCAGTGTAAGCTGACTCTAGCATATCACTGGACAGAGGAAAATTCCTTAACTTAAAAAAATTAAGTCCAAGTTTCCTCTGTCCCCTTTGACATTGTTATTCCAGACTGTCCACTGACCACCATGAGCCTTTCTTTTAGTTTCTCAAAGGCATTCTGTGTTCTGCTTTCTCTAGCCAGAGGGACTTTGTACATGCTATTCCACTCACTACTTGACTCTCAACATTGCCAAAACTAAGATGTCAGCTCTATTGAAATTTTCTTAGGAAACTCTTTTCTGATTCCTGCTGCATTCAAGCTAATCCAGACCCTCCTGTTAAGCATACTAGGCATCATG
>NW_017735396.1:0-2163 GCF_001890085.2 Hipposideros armiger | reverse complement strand
GGCTGAGAGCAGATCCAGGATGCCATCTTGCCCCTCAAGGTGAACTGTAGCTAATTATAATGGATTATAGTATTATTAGCATTGTGGTTAGGGCAAGTCTCTACCCACTATGTCCCCATGACAGATCCAACAGAGCCAAATAAGGACAAAAATCCCTCCTCTTCATGGGAAAGAGTGATCCGCTGGGACCTGCCTGGGAACACCTATAATGCACACATAAGTCTTGACTACTTCGCACCTTCACTTATAGTGAAATAAATTCCCAAGTCTCATCGTCCTGTGGGGCAGCTGTTCTTCTCCAGGCCTGCTTGCAGTTGCTGTCTTGAGAGTGTACTATCCTTTTAAGAAATCTACTGCTTGCTCGGCTTATCTGGTGCATCCTTGAATTGTTCCCTGTAACAACTACCAAGAACCCATTTTTCGGAAACACCATGATTTCTCATCTGTATGCCACCAGCGTTTGGTTGCAGAAGCTCTAGCCCAGGCAAACTCGGCAGAGAGGTCTGGGGATTATTTCTTTCACTCAGCTACTAATTATAGAACAAAAGTTCAACTCCAGGAAGGACAAGCAGGTAAGTATTGAACCCCGATTTTGAACCCTTACCTTATTCATGGGACAGAAGTTTCATATAAATGGAAAGTTGCGAAGAACAGGTGCTTCTGACCCCATTCAGGGACCCACTTACAGATCAGAGGTGTTACTCTGTCCCCACCTCCTGCTCAAAAGCAGTGACACAGAAGTTCTTCCCAGGGAGAAAGGCAGATCAAAAGAACACAGAGCTCCATAGTTCACAGCTCTCTCGACTAAGGGGATTGACTTTATTTTCATTGAGTTGGGGAAGTTCAAGACTAAGGGCACTTTCAAAAACAATGGAAGTGTGAATGGTAAGCAATTAAGNAGTTTTTAATTAAGAATGGCTGAAAAACACTAATGCACATTAGGATTAAAAGGTGCTGGATGTTTAGGTTGGAAACTATGTTAAAACATAGCAGCAACATAATTGTTGATTTTAATTATTTAAATTAAAGCTGTGGGAAACAAGTTGTAGACTTATTATGTGTGGTTCTAGATAACCACTGAAGAATTAGGGAGGCATTTTAACTGATTTATTAGATTATTTTAGTATATAATAAAATTTACCAAAGAAGTAGGTAATACTAATTATAGTAAAACAAAAAATCTATTAAGCAAAAAGATTGTTATAAAATGAACTATGTGACCATTCTCCCAAAAAGGAATCACTACTAATGTTAGTGTATAATATTCTCTCAACACATCAGGCATATGTTCCTGAAAAGTCTCTATCATGTGTGGATAAAATCTGTTTACCAAGATGTTTTTGTAGAAAAAAATGTTTAGGGAAATCTATTAAAATAATGTTCAATATATTAAACACAGTAAATCAGCAATCAAGAGGGTCCCCTCTTCCAAATCAACTGTTTGCTAGTATCTAAAGATATTTCTCCGATTAAAAAGCAAAGTCTTAGAAATTTTATGTTATGATTGGACATTTTGTGCTGGGTTGGCCATCTGTGAAGGGATATAAATTAAAGGCTTATCCACACTCCCCCCTGGATGATAGAAATGTTTAGATTAATCAAGTTTAGCCAACTCGCACATTGTCCCCTTATTAATAGAGGACAATGTAATTATTGGAGAGAAAAGGAAAATTAAAATATATAAATCAAAAAACAAAAAAAGTTCTGAAAGACCATCAATTTTCTACAAATTATTGCAATTTACTGAGAAAGATTCTTCTATAAGCCTTATGTTAATAAATCCTTATCCTTGATATTTTAAAATGCCCCATACTTAAAATGTCTATTGCAGTTTTTTTCTCTTTTGTTAAGGCAGTTATGGGCACAACTCAATGTAAAAAACTCAGGGTCTTGAGTTCATATATAAATATGTTTTCATATGTTTCATATATATATGTGTATATGAATGTATACATATACATGCACATATATGATAACAGGAAAGGAAGACCATCTATAGTCTATTCATAGCAAATTGCACTTCTGGATAATTCTGTGAGACAAATATAACATTATAAAACATATTAACTAAATATTTTGTGACTTTTGGTAGCCGTACTTAAGTAAGGCAACCTTTAATTCAAATCAATTATGTACTATGGTTTGATCGTAAAATGCCTGAAA
>NW_017735395.1:0-1974 GCF_001890085.2 Hipposideros armiger | reverse complement strand
TCCAAGATCTATGTTATTTTAAAATAACTCTTTGGTCCACAGGCCATTTTTCATAGTTTGTAAGTGACCTCACCTGAATAACATGAGAACTCACCATTTGTTTGCATACTTGTCTAAGACATATGATAATTCTGACAGCCACTAATGACATTTTGAAATAATCAATATTAATTATTATAAAATGTGAATGAATGGAGCAGAGGTTGAGATTTCAAACGCACTTTACTCAGCTATTAAAATCCTTTTCTTATCCTAATAATTAGTCCGTTTTGTAATCTTATTAAATTTTTATCACTGCCTTACGGTACAAATATACATACACACATCAGGGTAGCTCTTATTTTCTATTATATGCTCATTGAAATATTTATTTTATGTATGTACATCTGATGCTTTATAACATAAAAATTATAGAAAAACTAGCAGTCTTAGACTCTGGTAAGAAAAATCCAGATCCCAGGAAAAAAATAAGACTAAAGAATCTCAGGTATTATTTTGTTCAAGGTTTTGTTTATTCAACAAGGGGTAGTAATTTTGTTACCAGAGACTGCTACATTCCTGAAAACACTAGTTTTATGAAATATGAAATTTGCTCTTTATTCTATAAATGTTCAGGGAGCATCGTCTGTGTGTGCTGAAGTTGTTTCGCACACCCTTGACTATTACAATGAACTTTTATTGAATGCCTCCTTTGTGTGAAACACTTTGGAGAAGACAGATCAATAGTACATAGCCCATATCCTTAAGATGCGTAGAGGGTAGCAGGAGAGATGGACTCAAAATAACTAAACTATAAGAGAGAATGATTTACGATATGCTGAAGATCAGAGAGAAGCAAACTGAAATGCCTGCAGTTGCCTAATAAAAACAAAAATTGTGACTTGAGCAGGAGAAGTGGAATAAGGAGGAGTGGAAACTTAGAGCTTTTCAAAGAAAATGTTATAAACACAGTACCAGCCAGACAAAACATAACTAAGAATTACTATATGTATTAAACTACAAAGTTACATTGTTCCAGGAAGAGTGTGAGTGGTTGTATTGTTAAAGTTATATATGTACATACATAAACTTATTGTGTGTGTGTGTGTGTGAAATGTAATAAAAAGCATTATGTTTTAGAACAGAAATAACTTGTAATTGAGTTAATATTTATAGTCACTTAGAAAAAATGAGACATTATATGAGCATCATTAAATATTTTTATGATGGGACAGAAAATATAGATTCAATACAAATATAACAAGATCTTATTCTCTTTAACCAGAATAGGTATTTTTTATAGAAATGATTTATAACATTACTAAGAGAGAAAATAAAGGCTTATTTATGGATTGATAAATACAGAGTTGGATCATCAGTGATGGCGATTTTACTTATGATGTTTAAATTAAACCCTTGACATATTCTTCATGTGTTCCACAGAACACTGCACAGCGATCCAAATCATTGGCAAGATTTCTAAGGTAACTGACATCTGCAGTCTTCTCAAAATATTTTAGAAGTTTTATTGACACTTATCTGAAATGCTAGCCCACATTTAATACATGCAGTATTTGCCATCATACTGAAATTCAACAAAATAAAATTTAAAATGTTTTCTTCATTCTACAACTTGTATAATACTAAAATTGCTATTTCTTGAACATTTTATATAGAACAGATCAACAGTAAAATATTTTTTAAAATTTCAAACAGCTTGTTTCAGACACTAATTTGAATATATCATAAAATTTTCAAGAACAATAATACAAAATCTTAAAAACAAAATAATTATTCTGAGAAAAAATTGTGATATTTTCTAATACATTGATTATTTTAAAGTATGATTGATACTCTCAAGTAGTTGTTTTCAGGGAAATGCAAAGAAATATTCATCATATCAAAATACTATTAACTTACTGTTTTCCTACAACAATTCATTCTCAATGTATTCATGTCAATGTGTGAAAATATGAAGTCTGACAATTACATTCT
>NW_017735394.1:0-1974 GCF_001890085.2 Hipposideros armiger | reverse complement strand
CTTGAAATCCAAGGACCCTGGAGATCCATCTTTTATTTGCCCCTTGGTTTGGATTAAATCAAATGCACACCAGCATATCTGTTTTATAAGGAAAACAGTCTTCCGAGGACAATGGTGAATTCTAAGGGACAGCCTCCTGGTCAGGGACGCAGAGGAGGGGAGAGGCTGGTGGTGGCGAGCGACACTCATGGTCTACCAGAAGCAGATGGTAGCAAGAATGTGCGCCAGACTGCCTTTTTTTCTTTTTTAGAAAATCAAAGTGTTCACGTATACGTTTCTGATTTCTAGTCAAAAGCTTTTCAAAATGCCTTGTGGGTCAAACAAAAGTTATGGCCTAGGAGTGCCATGTGTGACCTCAGATTTTAACTTAATAGCCCCTCTGCCATCTTTCACATGGATGGAGGCCAAAGGGGTGTGGCTCAGGTGTCATGGCCGCGAGTGGCAGAGCAGAGACTGGACCGGGGTGTCCCCAGCCCTTTGCTCACACTCCCCTGTTACGTCACACCATTTCTCTAAATATGGTAGCAGTCCCCCAGGAGCTGGAAACGGTGCCTGCTCCCAAGGGAGAGCCAGCTGGTGCCCCATGCAGACCAAGAAACCTCTGGTTGTTCACAGGACCAGTTCTGTCTTCATTTATTCCGAATCACAGGGACATCAAGCTCAGATTTTGCCTTCAACTTCTCGGGGACCAATTTTCACATAATTGTGCCTTGCTGCTTATCCCAGTCAGAGGGAGCTAGCTAAATAATAGATATAATGATGTTAATGATGATGACGGCAGCAGCCGTGATAGCAGTGGGACAAAGCTCACATCCCCTGGCGCACCTTTGGGATCACGTAGCCTCTGAACACCTTCTGGTGTCTCCCTGAATCCTCACAATACAACGAGGTAATTACTGTTATTTGCCTCGCTTCCTATGGAATGGACCCACGTCTCAGAGAATTTAAAGGGACTCGCCCAACGTCAGAAAGCTGTGTGGTGGAAGCAGTTCTGGCCCCAAAGCTGGCTTTTAACCACTAACCCTGGCGTTATCCAAACTGGGATTATAGGTCCACGGGCCTGTAGGTTCTCTACAAGATGTTTAAAACACTTTATTTCAAATTTAATTACAAAACCACAGAACATATTCTACCTTCTAACAAACGGTGTCCATCATTTTTGGGGGCTGCATTCATGTTCGATGCATGTTTCTGTTGGAGTCTAAGGTATCGCATTTAGCTTTGAAGGTGGTATTTTCCTGTTGAGGCCTGGGGGCGTCTGGGCGTCAGCAGATGTTTTCTCATGGGTCTGAGAGTCTCTTTTCCTCTCCTGAAAGCAGAAACTCTTCATCTACGAAGGAGGCACTGAAACAGCAGCCACTTCTGTGCCCTGAAGCCTGCCGTGGACCACCAGGCTCCCTGGAGCCTGCTCCCATCCTTGCGGAGGTTCCAGAGGCAGAACCCAGGCCCGTCACTTCCTCAGACCTCAGCTTCCTTCAGCTCCGCGTCTGGGGTCAGGTATGTGTGCGCCTCCTTGGCAAAGCTCTCCTGCAGGTCGTTGACTCACCAGACGAGATGTCCTTGTGGATTTCAGTTTGTCCCTATTCTGTCCTACGTCGGGTCTAGCTTTCATCTCCAACGAGTAGCCTGAATGAGCGATACTGATAGTCGTTGAGACCACAGGCTTGCGTGGGCACCTCCACCAGCCCCCAGGTGGTGCAGGTCTAATCCATGCAGCAAATCCCTATTATCAGCTGCTGGTTGGTGTCCTACTTCTCTGATCAAACCTTGAATGTACAAGGTTCCTGACTCAGAAATGTGAGCAAAATGAAACAAATGACCACTTTGTAGCTTTAAGGTTATCGTTTGCACCATGCCTCAATCCATGGACTTATGAAGAGGTTAACTTGACTGAATAATTAATATACTTTATACATATGTGCATAGTTAGTTTTCCCATAATGCAATACACTGGGGGTGCCAAAAACATGTATA
>NW_017735393.1:0-1952 GCF_001890085.2 Hipposideros armiger | reverse complement strand
TCCTCATATAAAATTATTCAAATGAAAATAGTCTGCATAAGTTTGAATAATGGAATGTTCTATATATGCTCACTTGCTTTTCCCCAAACCTACAAACACATGCACACACACGTGTGCATGTGCATGTGTGTGTGTATAGTGTTGGCATTTTGGTGATATGTAGAAAAAACAATTTACTGTCAAAATTACTCATCACTAAAGACATTTATAAATTTTGCTTTGTCACTTTCCTTTTATTTATTCTATTAGTTAACCTAAATATATACTCTAAATATAACAATGTGTAATAATTTTTTTCTCATTAACTATGCTTTCTCTCTATTGGTCTGGATTAGAAGAATGTATAGGTGGGAAGTACGTAGGAAAAATTTTTTATTGTGGTTTCTTTTAACACTAGATTGGTTCAGTGACTCCTATTCTCATGCCAGAGTATAAATCAATGGCGTAAGGCTAGGGTACCCAAAAATTGCAGTTAGAGGAAACAGTAGGCATAGTTCATAATGACTCAAGTCTCTCATAATTCTCATTTAAAATGTATTAAAATAGGTATTTCTAATGCTATTCTATATTTTAAAAGCACTCTCCTTAGAATATTTTTTTCACACAAATTGTTCAAAAAGAGTATTTCCCCAGTGACATAAACTATATAGGCATGTTTTGTTTTGGACTATAAGTAAACTGGATTTATACTTAATTTTTAAAACATGGATAATATTAAAACATGACATAAGCGTTTGTTTTTAAAAATAATCATGTTTTGAGATCCTTTGTCAAACAAATTATTCTATAATATGTAAGAAGATACACTAAACACAGTAGAAAAAACAAAATTGAAATCTATAAAATTCTGAAGCTTATATATAGTAAATATTTATTTAATAATATTAAAATATAACTATGATATAATAGTTTACACTTGAAAAACTGTAGTTTTGAGCTAAAGGAAAGGATTACAATGTTGAGCTTGTTGAGGCCCTACGGAAGTACTGCTATAAAAGTGATAATGACAATGTAGAAATACTATATCACAGAACACGTAAAATAAATGGAGATATAGACATGATTATTGATATGAGATAAAATGTCTGACTTCGAACATTAAAGGCTTAAAGTTTTTTCATGGAGGAAAATCATGCATTCTACCAAATACCCTTTTGTGCCATAGTAGAAGGTGTGTTTGCCTATCCCAGAATGGCATTTCTTCAGCTTCTTCTAATGATATATAGGGGTGCCAAAAAAATGTATACAAGTGGACACTTTGGTCAACACTGCTCAAGTAGTATTTTGCCATAATCAGAAATGTCTGGATGCTGATGGCAACCACTTTGAGCACCTCCTGCAATTGCAGAAGTCAAAGGTGACTTGTATTCATTTTTTGTATCGGTATCTATTGAGTATTACAATTTTAACACAGTTTTTCTTTCTTAAAATGTGTATACTTTTTTTTTTTGGCACCCTCTGTATATTCCGAGGGTGGTGGAATAAAGCAAGGACTATTTAGTGAGTAATCAGTCTCTGTGCCTTTTGATTGAAAATACAATATCCAACAAGGGTCCTGTGACATATTATTAATCAGGTACACTGTGTAATACCCACAGTGAAATTCAACCATCAATAGAGTACAGTGAAGAAATAATTTTCTCATTCTATGTTTGTCATAGGTGAAATTTAGGCAGCATCACTGATAATTTTAATATTTCCATTGAATATTCTATATATGTAGTCAGCTGGAAGGTGCAGAAAATATACCCAATTAAAGAAACTATTTGCCTAAGAGCAAATAAATGTGTATATTTCCTGAGAAAATGAAGCATTTCATAATAGAGAACAGACTGTGTTGATGATGCTGAAGTTGACATATTTAGAAAATAAGAAGATGACAAACAAGATTAGGAAGAAACAAAAGGATAAAATTCTATTGCATATTATGTTTGAGATGTCTGTAAATGATC
>NW_017735392.1:0-1975 GCF_001890085.2 Hipposideros armiger | reverse complement strand
CCTAGGACCCATCAGCTCCAAGTCAAGTTGTCCTTCAATCTTACGTGTTTCCCCAAAAATAAGACCAGGTCTTATATTAATTTTTACTCCAACAGTCTACATTTATTCATTTATTCATGTACAAAAATCTACATTTATTCAAACAGTCATGTCTGGCTGACGATCTTAACTGGGCTTATATTTGGGGTAGGGCTTATATTACAAGCATCCTGAAAAATCATGCTGGAACTTATCTTCCAGTTAGGTCTTATTTTTGGGGAAATGCAGTAGTTGTGGAGGGCGCAAGCTCATCTCCAAGTCCAGTCGCCATTTTCAATCTAGTTGCGGGGTGTGTGTGTGGGGTGCACAGCTCACCATCCCATGTAGGAATCAAACCCACAACCTTGTTGTTAAGAGCACGCGCAGCTCACTGGCCGATGTGGGAATGGAACTGGCAACCCTGTTGCTCAGGGCTCGTGCTCTACCCAACTGAGCCAGCTGGCCGGCCCCCAGATATGAACTTTGATCCTTCTGCTTCTTTCCACCAGGTATGTGATTCTTAGGGGAAAAATTTTTTTTAATTATTAGAGTTTGATTTGTAAACCAAAGAAAGCATCTTTCCACTAGACCACCTTTCCTTATCTCTCACTCAGTTATTTTCAAGATAATAGCTGTGTAGGAATTGATTAAATTCTCACAGGAGAGGTTCCCCTATGTGGTTAAAAACCACACAAGCCATCGATTCTTCTGCTTTGAATCACCCAGGCATATAAGAAGTCGTTTCTGTGTGCTTCAGAGTGCACAATTGTTGGACTGCTCCATCCACTTTATTTGTTTATCTTTCCATTGCTAATGCCTCTCAGTGACCTGCAGTGCCTGTAGAGAACTGGGAAAACTGCCTGTTGGCTGCATTAGTGAGCAACGCAAGGATGCCTCCCGGTCCCCAGCTCATCATGGCTTTATGTTTCATGCTCTGGACTGAGCCATCACATACAAACATCTCGGTCAAGGGCATATGAATGGCTGGCAGAATCTTGGGAAATGGGGAGGTTTCAGGTCTTTAGTCGCCACCAGTAATGTGAGTTTCGGGACCCTCTATCTTCTCCAGCCAGCGGATTCTACCTTGTGTCTCCAGAGACACACGAATTCCCCCAGAAGCTGCTTGGTGCTGCATAGAGAGAAGCAGCGTCTCCTGGAACACACGTTACTTGGTAAGACATTTTATTTAGGTTAAGTGTTTGTGTTGGACAATCACCCACTTAAAAAATGAACCACATGTAATGCCATATGGAACTAAATGGAGGTCGTTTGAATTGGGTTAGCTCGTGAGATCTGATGCAATGGACAGAGGGCCAGATTAGAGGTAAAGCCTAGATGCAAACATAGCCAAACTATTTACTGATAACTGTTGATGAGTCCCTTCATTTCTCTGATCCTGTTTTCTCATCAATAAAGTGAGGGATTTACAGGGAATCAATGACAGGCCTTTTGGAGCTAAAAATCCTATGACTATATTACTTTAAAGCATTAAAAAAATGAAGTAACATCCACCAAAGCATCACATATTGCTAAAAAGATGTATGTTTCTTAATGACCACCTTAAGTATAAACCAATGTGATGTACTCAAAAAGAAAGAGTGTTTGTGACACAATTTGGTTGAATTAGCTTTCCATTTTGAAAGTAAAACACCATTTTTACCTGAAAGGGAAGTGTAGCCACTAGCCTTCTGTGATTATCCCTCTATCAAGTTACACAGTGGTCACCGGAAATTACCCAGAGCAAGAGGAATCGTAATATAGCCAGAAAAGTTTTATTTATTTAAATATATATACATATGGATGAGGATGGAGACGGGGCCAGACAGCTCAGGTCCTAATGATGGGAATCTAGGACAGAGCACAATAAAAAGGGAAGACGATGTTTTAGATAAGCTGGAGGACAGACCTTTATTGCCAGGGTGTTATGATCCATGCAGATCTGCACCACCGTTAGATG
>NW_017735391.1:0-1976 GCF_001890085.2 Hipposideros armiger | reverse complement strand
AAAGCTTAAAAATGACAAAAGAAACAAATAGCCAGGAAGATATAATCAATTTAAATTTGCATTTATTTTAACAAAATAAGATGTTAAAATGAAGCATGTAGTGTTGTCTCTGTTACAACCAAGTTCCCCGTCGCTGAGAACAAATGATTTCAGATCCTACACATTAATAAGAAGGCAGTTCTTATAAAGTAGCAGGGGAGGCAACCCTCAGCCTATTGCCTACTTTGATCAAGAAGGGAAGCTTTGGTAGACCTTTGGTAGACAAAGAGATTTGGTAGACATAAATGTAGGGAACTTCAAAAGAACTACTCAGAGAACTTGACACATGTCATCTAGAATTTGGGGATGGAGAGGTGACCCATGCCTAAGTAGTCCTAAGGCTGGCTGGGTACCCTAACTCCTAAGAAGAGGTGTCCTGGGAAGAAGCTGCATTTACACAGAAAGAGGGGCAACAGGCACCTGTTTTTCATAGGCCACTTTGGACCCCTTGAGATGGAGCCACCCTTGGTTGTCTTAAAAGGGACACTAGCAAGGTGACCAAACCAGCAGGGTGGGTGTAGCTGAAGCATAAGGAAGACAAGAAAGAAAAAAAAAAAGAGTTCAGTTCAAGACATAAAGTGAGTGCCTTTGAGAGAGATTGTATTCATGTACCAAAAATGATTAGACAGGGTTCCTGTCTTTAAGCTTTTGAGCCAATGAAGGACAAATAGGTATTCAAATAATTTCAATATAATGTGATGCTGAAGAGAATAGGTTTTATGCCGTGAGGACTGGACACTGATGGACTTAAGCTGGGGAGTTTCACAATCGGATTTGGTGGCAAGGAAGAGGGTGGATATGACAGGGCCAAATACGGAGCACAGACCAGTTAAACCACAACATGGATGACTAAACTCAAAAGGATCCGTAAGGGCCTGACCTAAGAATGGAGTAGGTATGGAAAAGACGAGGCAATTCAAGCAAAATCTGGGTAAGATACAAAACCTGGTTGAAGCCTTAAGACCGACTGGATTCAGGAAATGGGAAGGCGGAAAGGACTCCAAATGGCTCCCAGATATTGGGTGACTTAAAGGGAAAGTTTGTCGTAGTTAAAAACATGAGGACAGATGATATTACCCTGGGAGCATGCGCAAAGGGAGAGCCGGAAACCACTGATAGAAGCCCAGGGAACTCCAGCATGAGGCTGAGGACGTGGGTAAAATAAAGTCCAGGTGTGGCCGTCGGCTGGAGCTGTTGAAGCCTTATAAGTCTTTGAAGCAGAGGCTATCAAAAAAAAGCTAGAATATCTAAATGCTACCGACACAGACTTCTACTTTTAGATCGTAGATTCACTTTTTAGGTTTCTGAGCCAGTGTTTCCATGATTAAAATATAATCCATAAATGCATACCTCATTGAGCGCCAACATGTCTTCTACTTTGGTAGCTCCACTCTCAGGCAGGGAGATTAACACGGTTTGGGCTATCTCCTTTAGAACTGTATCAATACGTATTTCACACAAGTCATTGATCTACCAACAACAACAAAAAAAAATGTGGAAGAAAACTCTTCTTTCATTCAAAATGTACTTGAGTTATAAACTAATTTAGACGGCTCTGTCTGGAAACTTGCATCCAGAGCCAAGCATAATTTGGTGGAAGTGTTAGGAGTACATCTGAAAAGAAAGCTTGACTTGGAACTAAGTTTAACTGAGCAGTAATGTGTGCCATAACCTCATATATGTGATCTCCTTTAATGTTAATTCTAGCCCATGAACCATCACAATCCCAGTTTCAGAGCTAAAGAAACCAAGGCTCAGAGAAGTAAAGTAACCTAGGGAGGAACACATAGTTAGTGAAGGGCAGAAAATCATACCTAGGTTTATCCGAATGCCAAACCTCTGAGTTTTGTCTGTTGTACCATACTGTCACTACAGACACACTAGCACATCTATAAAGATATGCATGTTCTATATAGCAAACATGTGAGAAATCAATA
>NW_017735390.1:0-1937 GCF_001890085.2 Hipposideros armiger | reverse complement strand
GTGATCACTCAGATGACCAAGAAGACTACACCACTGGGGTCCACAGAACACCTCCTATGTAAAGCCACTCTACTAAGACTGGGAGACAGAGTGGCCCTGCCTAATACATAGAAACAAACACAGGGAGGCAGTCAAAATGGGGAGACAAAAGAAACGTGTCCCTAATGAAAGAACAGAACAAAGCTTCAAAAAAGGAGCTAAACAAAATGGAGACAAGCAATCTACCAGAAACAGAGTTCAAAACCCTGTGTTATAAGGATGCACAATGATCTCAGTGAGAACTTTAACAAAGAGATAGGAAACATAAAACTAGAGATGGGAAACATAAAAAAGAACCAGTCAAAAATGAAGAAAACAATAACTGATATAAAGAATACATTAGGAAAAATCAACAGTAGATTAGATAAAGCAGAGGATTGAATCAATGATTAAGAAGTTAAGACCATAACAGCAAGAAGAAGAAAAATCCCCCCCCCAAAATGAGGATAGTTTAAGGGTCCTCTGGGACAACATCAAGTGTACCAACATTCACATAATTAGGGTACCAGAAGAAGAAGAGAGCAAGGAATTGAAAACCCATTTGAAGAAATACTGATGGAAAACTTCCCTAACCTGGTGAAGGAAATAGACATAGAAATCCATGACTGCAGAGAGTCCAAAACAAGATGAACCCAAACAGGCCCACACCAAGACACATCATAATTGAAATGTCAAAGTTAAATACAAAGATAAAATCTTAAAAGCAGCAAAAGAAAAGCAGTTAGTTACCTATAAGGGAGCTCTCATAAGACTATCAGTTGATTTCTCAACAGAAACTTTGCAGGCAAGAAGGGAGTGGCACAAAATATTCAAAGTGATGAAAAGCAAGGACCTACAACCAAGATGATTCTACCCAGCAAGGCTGTCATTTAGAAGTGAAGGAGAGATAAAGAGCTTCCCAGATAAGAAAAAGCTAAAGGAGTTCATCCCCACCAAACCAGTATTACAAGAAATGTTAAAGGGTCTTCGGAAAAGAAAAAGGAGAAGGAGAAAAAAAAGATGGGATCAGAAATATGAGTAATAAACTGACAATAACTACATATCTATCAACAATTTAAGTGTAAATGAATTAAGTGCTCCAATCAAAATGCAAATGGATTAAGTGCTCTAGTTCTGAGGTGTGGCATCCTAGAGTCCTATATTTTTGAAGGTTGGTCTCCTCTCAGACTCTCCAGCATAGGTGGCCACTGGGCTTCTCACCCTGTCACCCAGCAAGTTCCAAAACCTGCCACTCAGTTTGCCAAGTTCAGTGACAGCAGGAGGGCAACAGTGAGGAACTTGGGTACTCTGTTGACCTCTCAGGGTTGCCACCATGGTGAGACTTGGACTTGCCAATCCCTTACTATCTTGTCACTCTTAGATGCTTTTAAGATGCTTTTAATATTTTTTTATTCAGCATTTCTAATTATTTTCAGTGGATGGTCAGTCTGAATTACTAGCAAGCCATCACCCTGGACACAGAATCTGGTTTACCCATTTTATGCAGATTTTAAAAAGTTATATATCCTGTCAGACATATTCTTATTTTCTTAATTGTTTATTTAGATTACACATACAATATTTTTAAAAATAAAAACACCCACAATTTTTTTAACAAATAAAATTAGTGTCCTCACGCACTCTCCTAATTCTATGGGTTTTTCTCACATTTTGAAGACATAAGATATGTAACATTTTGAATTTTCCTTTTTTTTTTTTTTGCTTTTGTTCTCAACATTTTATCGTAAGCATTTTCTCACATCATTAAAAATGCCTGATGAACATTTCAGTTGGTTGTGCAGTAAAAGTATATGTACTAAGCTAAATTATACAGTAATAATGTGTGCAATTCAGTTAATTAAAGAATTATTAGTTGGGAGTTGGGAGGGGGTGGGGATATGGGAGAAGGGGAAGGGATT
>NW_017735389.1:0-1977 GCF_001890085.2 Hipposideros armiger | reverse complement strand
TTTGCAAACATGATTGTCAGTCCTCATATGACTTTTATAGCAACTGAAAGCAAGCCTAATATTTGTCTAAGGGGAGACATTACCTCATCCCTTAAGGTTGTTTGCTGCAAATACAACTCTGAGAGCTGGCTCAGGTAAAGAATATCAGAGCCTTACATTTTTGGCATAGTTATCCAGACTGTGCAGGGGTGCTCAGGGCCCACGGAGGGCTACCTCTCCCAACATGGGATATTTTCCTAATCAATTTATAACAACGAAAATGGTGAAAGCAAACATTTATTGAGCGCTTCCTATGAGATAGAAATAATGTGCAAACTCTATGACATATGTTGTCTAATTTTCATAACTGTATTAGGTAGAGATTATTTTTCCCGATTCTATATGATGAAATGAGCCTTGTAGACTTTAGAAGGCTTGGCCATGTTCACACAGCTAGCAAATGAGCTAATAAATGGATCTGGGATTCTGATCTTGTTTGTCTGACACCAAAGCAGGGTATGTTCACTGTTACTGAAGATTTGACAGGTGGAGCCCAGAGGAGGGCAATGAGTGGACCAAGGTCATAAGAGACAGAGCTGGACCTTGAACCCATGTCTCCTTACTCCCAGTCATGGGGTCTTCCTATCCTAAGAGTAACAGCTTACACTGCCACTTAAACCTGGGCCTCCTTGGGGATAGGTGCCTGGGGCAGGAGACCAAGAGACTGGGTCTGAGGGAGTCTGTTCAGTTGGGGTTGGGGAAAACTCAGGGAAACCCAAGCTTTGTCCCGTTTTCTGTTCAGGCCAAGTGGCAACGCCGGGCCTCAGATGGCAGCGCATGTCTCGACATGTATGAACACATCAGTCTCATGGCTCTGGATAGTCTGCAGAAATGCATCTTCAGTTTTGACAGCAATTGCCAGGAGTGAGTCTCTTCCCAGAGCCTGTGAACATGACCCATAGGCCCAAGGGAGAAGATGGAGGGAGGACTGACCAGGGCAATGAGAAGTGCCTTCCTGAAGGAGGTAGGGCAGAGATGGACATTGAAGGACAAGGAAGGAGAAAGAGAAAGAGTAATGTTTTCAGGTGGGTAGAAAAGTTTGACAAATGCCAGGAAGCTAGGATGAGCAGAGTGTGCAACAGTGAGGAGACATCTTGGAAAGGAGGTTGAAGGGCTTAGCAGGGGTTAGATCTTGAGGCCGTAAAAAGCCAGGAAAATGGGTGTGAACTATCCTGAGATTGATGGAGTCATGGAAGGTGTTTCAGCAAATGAGGGTCATGGCCAAAGCTGAGCTTGGCCAAATGACTCTAAAGAAGACCAACTAGTGTGTAGAAAATGGGTCGTGTTGTCATTGGATGCAAGGAGCCTAGGGAGGGGGCTGGGCCCACTCACCAGTCAGGAGAGGATGAAGTCTGAGCTGTGAGGACAGTTTTGGAAAGAAGGGGCAGACACTGGGCTGGAGAGAGAGATGAGAAGCATGATGTTTCAGCTGTGCTCTGGGAGCCTGGGGCATGGAGGCAACTCACAGAGACAGGAGGCAGGGAGAGAAGAAAGTCTGGAGAGGTGTGTCTCCTAGTGAAACCCACCATGTAGCTGTGGGGTCATCTGTTCTTGGAACTCAGTATCTTAATGGGAGGTAGCTCCTGGCTGGGGGAAGGCGCTCCTTGGTCTTCAGGTGAGCTAAGTTGTTGCCTTCCTTTCTGCCCTCATCCTTCAGAAAGCCCAGTGAATATATTGCCTCCATCTTGGAGCTTAGTAGCCTTGTGGCAAAATGGGTCAGTCAGGTATTCCTGCCTGTGAACTTCCTGTACCACCTAACCCCTGATGGCCATCGCTTCCGCCGGGCCTGCCGCCTGGTGCATGACTTCACAGATGCCGTCATCCAGGAGCGGCGCCGCACCCTGTCTGATCAGGGTGTTGATGACTTTCTCAAGGCCAAGGCTAAGACCAAGATGTTGGACTTCATTGATGTGCTCCTGATGAGCAAGGTGGGCTTCT
>NW_017735388.1:0-1975 GCF_001890085.2 Hipposideros armiger | reverse complement strand
GTCGCTGGCGACTCACAGCAGCCCAGCTCCAGGTTGAGCTGTTGTTCAGCATCTTAGCTGTGGAGGGCAGTGTCACTCGCCCTCATATGTGGGATCCGAACCGGGGCCTTCTGGCGTCCCAAGCCAGTTCTTAACCATCACGCCACTCGGCCGGCCCACAAATCTTTTTATCATATGTGTTTTGCAGATATTTTCTCCCAGTCTATAGCTTGCTGTTTCATTTCCCAAAGTCTTTGAAAGAAAAGTAGTTTTAAAGTTTGATGGAGTCCAATTTATCCTTTATTTTTTTTCTAGAAGTTTTATACTTTTAGAATTCATATATAGGCCTATGATTTATTTTGAGTTAATTTTTGTATGTGATATGAGGTAAGGCTCAAGGTGGTTCTTTTTTTTTTCCTGCACATGGATGGCCAATTATCCCAACACCATTTATACAAAATACTGTTCTCTCTGCATTGAATTGCCTTTACGCTGTTTTCAAAAATGAATTGACCACATACGTACATGTGGTTCTATTTCTAGACTCTGTTCTCTATGTGTTTCTCCTTCTGCCAACATCCTGTCTTGATTACTGGGTCTCATAATAAACTTTGAAATTAGGTAGTGTGAGTCTTCTACCTTGGTTTCCCCTTTTCAAAATTATTTTGGCTCTTTTACTTTCTTTGTTTTGCCATGTAAATTTTAGAATCATTTTGTCAGTATCTACAACAAAATCCACTGGGATTTTATCTGGGATTACATCAAATTTGTTTGTTAATTTGGGGACAGAATTGACTTCTCAGCAATATCAAATCTTTCAGCCAATAAGCATGTTTATCTTTTAATTTATTTAGCTGTTCTCTGATTTCTTTCTTCTCTGTTTTGTAGTATTCAGCCTTCAGATCTTCCATATGTTTAATTAGATTTAATTAGTATTTTACGTTATCTGGTACCAGTGGAAGATACTGTTTTTTAAATTTCAATTTCCAATTGTTCATTGCTGGTATATAAAGTAATACAATTGAATTTTGTATATTAACCCTGTATACTAGGACCTTGGTAAACTCACCTGTTTAATAACTTTTCTGTGAGGGTTTTTTGGTATTTTTTATGTACATAATCATGTCATCTTCAAATACAGGCATTTTATTTCTTACCTTCCAATCTGTTTGTCTTCTATTCCTTTATCCATGATGGAATCTTTATTTAACATAAATAAAGTTTATTTGTGGTGAATAAAAAGTACATTGCATCCTAATGTTGTCTGCAAACTTGTTCTTATATATTTGCAGAGATAATCTAGATGATCCACTGGATGATACGGCTACTGTGTTTCAGCAGTTGGAGCAGTTATGCACTGTCAGCAGATGTGAATATGAAAAGACATGCACTCTCCTTGTACAGCTGTTTGACCAAAACGCACAGAATTACCAAAAGCTGCTGCGTTCGCCTTCCGGGATAACTGTGGACAAGGCAATTCAGGAAGGTCAGTAAACTTGATATGACTCCTAATTATATGGTATTATGTTGAATTTTAAATAGCTTCATTTATCAATTTAATAATTTTATGCAAATTATTTTTATGTATTTTCCCCAATTCCTCACTCCCTAATAAGGCATTAATTTTTTTAACCTTCTGGATATTTTGGTGACTTGATGGTTAATTTTCAGTTTTCTTTTATGAGATTCATAGGAAATATTTCTCTCTGGAATCAGCATCAAGAAAAGCTGATCTCCGGGTAGAGTGTATTATCTTAAACTATCTTTTAACTGATCTAACTGACCATGTTTCCTTCTTTGTTCTAGATGATTGCAAATTCAGAGCCCAATTTCAGCCAGTAAAAAATTATATAAGACCTCATCATGGTTTTGCATTTGTGTATTAGCCTTCTTCATGGCTTTTATTATTATTATTATTCCTCCATCTACAAATTTCCTCATTATTTTTCTTTAATTCTTTATTGAAGAAGGATTTATTTATTTCTGTATATCCCTT
>NW_017731770.1:1606483-1607301 GCF_001890085.2 Hipposideros armiger | reverse complement strand
GGTATCATCCTCTGAATTTACATACATTGTCTTTATTTGTTTATTATATCTTCCTCCACTACAAATGCAATCTCCACAACCTCAGAGCTTTCTGTTGGTTTTATTTACTTTTCATTCCACTGCATAGAACTATGTAGGCACTTCATAAATACTTATTGAATAAATGATGAGTATATTTGACTATAAACCATGCCAACTAACTAGACATACGATGAGGAGAAAGTTTAATACAAGCAAAATACATTTAATGAAAGCTACACAGTGAGTATCTCTGCAAGGAGGGAGCTGAATATAGTGAATACAAGGGATGATGTAGTATGAAACAGCAAACTCATCAAACAAGAAAAACAATTATTTGTGTAAGCACAGTGTACAACTCCAGTAAAGTGGAGGTATATGGGAGAAACTGCAAAAAAAATCATGTGGATGGAAAGGACAATACACTTGTATGGCTCTGTAGGCTAGATAGGATAGCCTTAGTATATAATAATTGGATGCAGAGTGATTTAGAGGAATGCATAATCCCCTCAAGTAATATACAAAGTGATGAAAGAAATAAAGAAAAGAGGACATGAAGGAAAAGCAGAGGAAAAACTAAAAGAATAAGTGTTTAAAACAACAAGACTAAGATATAAAACTAGTTAGTCCTAATTGGGTACAGAAATAATACCAACTCCCTATGAAAAAGGACAAAATTAAAATCACACTACTATAAGTTTCTAAATAGCTATTACATTTATCTTAAGCTTAAAAGAACTTTAAATATGAAGTTGACCATAGTGAGTGCATTGATCAAGAAAGTGCTTACTGGGCCGGCC
>NW_017731770.1:1602389-1605175 GCF_001890085.2 Hipposideros armiger | reverse complement strand
AGATGGTTTGGAACCAGCAGCAGTCAGTGCCTCACCTATGAGATATACAGAAACACAAGAAACCTATAAAAAATTTTGTCCCAAACAACCACATGTAATTAAATAGTTCTCAAGTAAATTACTTAAAATACCTTGAGCAGGCTATAGCTAATGTGTTATTAATATCTAGACATACCTGGAACTGTGTTCTAAAACTCTTAATACTCTATTGTTACCCAAATGAATCCAGATTTAGAGAACTTACATTCCAACTATCCCCCTGAAAATGAAGAAAAGTAGAAGTAGTTGCAAAATTGGGGCATTTAAAAGTATATGGATCTTCCAGTCAAGACAACACAGTAGGTAAACACTGTCCTAACCTTCTCTCACAACCACATCAAAATAACAACTAAACTACAAAACAACCATAGCCTAAAATCTTGCTGAACCAAAGCCCAACAATTAAGAACATGTAGAAGAAGACACCTCGAGACAGGTAGGAGGGGCAGAGATGCGGAACAGGCTGGTCCCACACCCGCGTGTGACCATTAAAAACTGGGACGGGTATCTCAGCTGTGGAGGTCCCCCCACAACCTTCCAAAGGAGCAAGAGGTCCCAGCCCGGGGTTCCAGTGCCAGGGAAAGAAGTCCCATAATTTCTGGTTGTGAAAAACAGCAGAGATTGTGACAGAGTGAGACCGAGAGCAGCTACACTCCCAGGTGCTCCTCTTAAAGGGACTGTGCATGGACTTACCCACCAACACAATCACTCGCTCTGAGCTCCAGCACTGGGGCAGCAGCTGGAAAGGCAGCAGGGACACATGGTGGGGAACTGAGTTGTCTGGCTTGGGATGGAAACTGGAGAGGCAGCTTTCTCCTGGATGGAGGAGCTGGCAGAGGCCATTGTTTCTTTGTTTAGCCCTCCCCCTTCCCTGCATGCAGACACAGCAGCCACCATATCTGAGTCTCTACCGTTTGTTTGCCCCACCCTGGCCATTTGAGACCCCACTCAGCCCAACTTTCAGGCACACCCAAGCTGCTTCTAGGGACTTTTTCATACAAACCACCTGCTTTACATCATGCTGCAGCCTTTCTTAGAGCCTCTCAAAGGTTCTCAGAACCCAAACAAGCATCATCTAGCTTGGGTATGTCCTGTACCTTTGGCTGAGCAGCCCTAAGCTTGACATTAGTGGCAACCTGCCTTGGTTTGCAGCTTGGCCTCTCTGGGTGCTTCCAAGCATGGCACAGGCAGCAACCATATGTAGATTTCTTTGTGGCTCTTGCTGGGTGGCCTTGGGTGGAACACAGGCTGTGGCTGAACTTGGCTTACAGCAGATCCCCTCCAAGATAGTCCTGGGGCTAGCACACCCAGTAGCCAGCTTTGAACCAAGTTGGAGCATCACCCAGGCACCTTCAAAAATGACAAAACCAAGGGGCAGATTGGGCAGGCACCAGAGTCTTGCTGAGGCAGATCCTGCTCTGTAGAGTCAGCCCCTGCTCCACAACAACTCCACTGTAGTCATGGTCAGTCCTCACAACCAGTGATCCCAAGGGTCAGTCCCTCCCATTGATTTGCAATTATCAACCAAGGCTCAACTACAAGAGTAGGGTACACACAACCCACACAAGGGACACACCTGGAGTGTGTGGCTCAAGTGACCAGGAAGACCACACCACTGAGCCCCACAGCTCACCAACTACATAAGGCCATTCTACTAAGACCAAAAGACATAGCAGCCCTACCTAATAAGTAGAAACAAACACAGAGTGGCAACCAAAATGGGGAGAAAAAGAAACATGTCCCAAGTCAAAGAATAGAACAAAGCTCCAGAAAAAGAACTAAACTAAATGGAGATAAGTAATCTACCAGACACAGTGTTCCAAACACTGGTTATAAGGATGCTCGGTGATCTCAGGGAGAACTTTAACAAAGAGATAGAAAACATAAAAATGGAGATAGAAAACATAATTAAGAACCAGTCAGAAATAAAGAATACAATAATGGAAATGAAAAATACATTATAGGGAATCAACAGTAGATTAGATGAAGCAAAGGATCAAATTAGTGATTTATAAGATAAGGTAGCATAAAATACCCAATCAGAACAGTGAAAGTGAAAAGAACTCAAAAAATTAAACAGCGTTTAAGGGGCCTCTGGGACAACCTCAAGTGTACCAACATTCTCATTATAGGGGTAGCAGAGGGGAAGAGAGAGAGCAAGTAATTGAAAACCTATTTGAAGAAATAATGACAGAAACTTCCTTAACCTGGAGAAGGAAATAGATATATAAGCCCAGAAGGGCATAGAGTCCCAAACAAGATGAACCCAAACAGGCCTACACCAAGACACATCATAATTAAAATGCCAAAGTTTAAAGACAAATAAAGGATCTTAAAAGCAGCAACAGAAAAGCAGTTAGTTACCTACAAGGGAACTCCATTAAGATTGTCACCTGATTTCTCAACAGAAACTTTGCAGACCAGAAGGGATTGGCACAAAATGTTAATGTGATGAAAAGCAAGGACAAACAACCAAAATTACTCTACCCAGCAAAGCTATCATTTAGAATCAAAGGACAAATAAAGAGCTTCCCAGATAAGAAAAAGCTAAAGGAGTTCATCACCATCAAACCAGTATTACAAGGAATCTCAGAAGGATTTCTTTAAGACAGGAAGGAAGGAATGAAGGAAGGAAGGAAGGAAGGAAGGAAGGAAGGAAGGAAGGAAGGAAGGAAGGAAGGAAGGAAGGAGAAAGAAAGAAAGAAAGAAAGAAAGAAAGAAAGAAAGAAAGAAAGAAAGAAAGAAAG
>NW_017731770.1:1595634-1600694 GCF_001890085.2 Hipposideros armiger | reverse complement strand
TATGTAACTAATAGTATGCTTTATGTATTATTATTCTGTGTTATATGGATGAACACAGTTATTTATAAATTAACTTTGTACTGAAATTTTTGTGTTATTGTCCCAGTGCTTAAAATGATAAAACAAACTCATCCTAGGTGCAAACTTAGGTATAAAAAATATCATCTAGGAAAAACACATTATCCATGTGATGAGATGCTGAGGTAACCGAAAGAAAAAGGCACATGTCTGGATATGATTCAAGGCACACGCTAATTTTAAAAAATTGAAATCCCTTGGGGCACCTTAGTCTACCAGGAAAAGTACTAATCTTAGAGTCAAAAAAATGTTTAAGCTTATTCCAGAATTACTTATTTGTTTTTATTGAAACTTGTTTTATTCAACCAACACTTATTGAGCACTGAATTTATGCAGATGCTAGGTTAAGCATGGAAGCTAAAACAGTTAAGCCACCTTGACTGACTTCAGAGATGCCACTTTTAGTGGGAAGGCATACTTACAAAGAATTACAATGCACTATAATAGTGATATGGACAGAGTGATATAGCAAGTGCTATAACAGTGATACAGACAGCTATTGAACACAATGGAAAGAAAAAAATAATTCTTCATGGGAGTCTCTTCACTAACTCATGAAAGTCTTCACAAGAGTGACATTCGATCTAAGTCATGAAAGATAAATTGGAGATGCCCAAAAGGCCAATGTGGGAAATCAATTATAAAGAGGCTGTGCTGTAAGTACAAAGACCAGAAGGCATGAAAGGGCATGTTGTAACAGGACAGAAATCCATTCCTGATGATGGAAGCTTCTGAGGGTTGGGGAAAACATCCTATGAAATGGTACTGTGGTTGGGACCAGATTTTGATGAGCCTTAAATGCAAAGGAAAGGAGTCTGGATTTATACCAATGACAATAAGGAAGGTAGAAATATTTTATTCGAGGTCCCACTGAATGTAAATCGAGTCTCAAATCAATTATGTTATCAATTTGAAGTTCCATTTAGGTACTGCCATGTGAATTGCAACTTTTAATGTTTTGCTTCTTGATATTGCAACAAATATTTGTTGAATGCCTTACCACATGACAGATGCTATGCCAAGTGCTAGATGTTAGGGAATATATGGTGACTAAGATATGATTTCTGCCTATAAGAAGTCTGCAATCTAATTTCTATTATAAATCCAAAAATCCATTTTAAAATAATTAAATAAAGGAAGGGAGGAAGGAATAAGGGAATGACATGGCAATTTAGTGCTGTGATGTTGCGAGATAATATGAACAAGGTATCACAAGAGTGCATACTGGGGGACTTTCAGGAGTCAGTAACATGTTTCTGGTGGAAATGCCCAATCATCCAAGTTGAGTCCCAAAGACAGAGTAGCAGGGGCTATATACAGTGGGCAAAACATGTTTAAAGCAATGCAAGGGAATCTCCCTGTTTCAAGTGCCACGGTGGTCAAGGGAGCAACAATGACAGAGGAGTAAAATTGGAACTGCTACCTAGGCCTTTAAGCTCCCACATGTCCTGGCCCCTGCCTTTTCCTTTGATTTTTACCTTATCTCCTTCTGTTGTCTCCCTTGCGCATTATGCTTAATCCAGACTGAGTTTCTTCTGTTTTACAAACACAGTCCTTGTTACTGCCTGAGGGCCTTTGCACTTAATGTTTCCTATGTCTAACAGGCTCTGTTCCTGATCTTCACATGCATGGCTTGTTCACATGGATAAAATGTCCTGTCATCAGAGAGGCCTTTCCTGTTCAATCTATCTAATGTGGCCTATTGCCATCGCAAGTTGGTGTGTCATATTACACCCATTTTATTTGCTTTATGCAGCATTCATCGGTACCTGATAAGTTACATTTACTTATGTCTATGTGTGTGTATTATCCATACCCCCTCATAGAAAGATTTTGAGAACAGGAAACTTAGCTTTTTTGTTCACAGTTCTATTCCCAGCATACAGAATGGTATATAATAGGTGCATAATATTTATTAAATATTATATGTTTATTGAACGATACATAATAGATACAAATATTTATGGAATGAATGAAAGGTATAGTATGATTATATTTCTATTTTGGAAAAGTACCCGTATTGCAGTGAGGAGAGTATATTAAGAAAATTAATTTTAGAGAAAAACAATTTGGGCAAGAAATGATGAGGTTCTGAATTTAGATATTATTAGTAGAAAAGCAAAGGAGAGGTTAGATATGAAAGAAGGAGACAAGTGGATCCAAAGAGGAAGTGAAGATAGATCCAGTTTTGGAACAAGTATTGCAATAGAAAGTGCGGATTTAGATCAGCTATGAAGAAAACTCCCAGGGGCTCCATCTTATAGCTAGTCCCACTGGGAATGGAACATTAAATGCTGCTGTACCCATAAAATGTGTTGATTAATCTCTCCCTCTATACAATACCTGAGGAAAACTTTTTTATGGGGTTATATGAATTCAATCTCTATTTTGGAAAATTGAAATCATTATTATTATAGTTTTATTATTTCAAACCTGTAGCTGGCACAAGTTCCTTCTAGAATAGACATAATTCACAAAAATGCAGTATAATACACAGCTCTCCTCATTTTCTCTTTCTCAGCTAGGTGTCTGAAATGTAAATATTATGGAGATGAATTCAGCNATCATAATGATTTCACTTATAAGTGGAATCTAAAGAATAAAATAAACAAACAAAACAGAAACAAACTCATAGATACAGAGAACATTTTGATAGTTGTCAGGTGGGAGGGGGCTTGAAAGTAGCTGAAAAGAGGAAGGGATTAAGAAGTACAAGCTGGTTGTTCTACAGCAGTCATGGGGATGTAGGGTTTAGCATAAGGAATAAAGTCAATAATATTGTAATAACTATATATGGTGTCAGATGGGTACTAGATCTATGGGGTGATAGATAAGGGCGGGTTGGAGGCAGGATAAAACAGGTGAAGGGACTATGAAATACAAACTGGTAGTTACAAAATAGTCACAGGGATGTAAACTATAAGGAATGTAATCAATAATATGGTAATAACTATGTATAGTGCCAGGTGGATATTAGTTGGGGGGGGGTCACTTTGCAGGTTGTGTAGATGCCTGAGCACTGTGCTGTACACCTAAAACTAATATAAAATAATACTGAATGTCAACTCTAACTGAAAAATTAAAAAGGATGGGAGAAGATATAATAAAAATAAGAAGTTCGAAGTTTCAGATATAAAACAAATCTAGGGAGTACAATACACAGCACAGAAATATAGTTAATAATATTATGATAGTGTGGTACACTATTAGATGGTTGCTTGACTTATCATGGTGATCATTTCTTTAGCATAGGGAATATAACAATAATGTGTGTGATAATAACTCTGTATAGTGCCAGGTGGGTACGATTGAACAACTATGATGTATACTTGAAACTAATATAATATTGTATGTCTGGTATATTTTAATAAAAACCTTTAAAAAAAGTATATGCTTAGATTATATGTAACTAATAGTATGCTTTATGTATTATTATTCTGTGTTATATGGATGAACACAGTTATTTATAAATTAACTTTGTACTGAAATTTTTGTGTTATTGTCCCAGTGCTTAAAATGATAAAGCAAACTCATCCTAGGTGCAAACTTAGGTATAAAAAATATCATCTAGGAAAAACACATTATCCATGTGATGAGATGCTGAGGTAACCGAAAGAAAAAGGCACATGTCTGGATATGATTCAAGGCACACGCTAATTTTAAAAAATTGAAATCCCTTGGGGCACCTTAGTCTACCAGGAAAAGTACTAATCTTAGAGTCAAAAAAATGTTTAAGCTTATTCCAGAATTACTTATTTGTTTTTATTGAAACTTGTTTTATTCAACCAACACTTATTGAGCACTGAATTTATGCAGATGCTAGGTTAAGCATGGAAGCTAAAACAGTTAAGCCACCTTGACTGACTTCAGAGATGCCACTTTTAGTGGGAAGGCATACTTACAAAGAATTACAATGCACTATAATAGTGATATGGACAGAGTGATATAGCAAGTGCTATAACAGTGATACAGACAGCTATTGAACACAATGGAAAGAAAAAAATAATTCTTCATGGGAGTCTCTTCACTAACTCATGAAAGTCTTCACAAGAGTGACATTCGATCTAAGTCATGAAAGATAAATTGGAGATGCCCAAAAGGCCAATGTGGGAAATCAATTATAAAGAGGCTGTGCTGTAAGTACAAAGACCAGAAGGCATGAAAGGGCATGTTGTAACAGGACAGAAATCCATTCCTGATGATGGAAGCTTCTGAGGGTTGGGGAAAACATCCTATGAAATGGTACTGTGGTTGGGACCAGATTTTGATGAGCCTTAAATGCAAAGGAAAGGAGTCTGGATTTATACCAATGACAATAAGGAAGGTAGAAATATTTTATTCGAGGTCCCACTGAATGTAAATCGAGTCTCAAATCAATTATGTTATCAATTTGAAGTTCCATTTAGGTACTGCCATGTGAATTGCAACTTTTAATGTTTTGCTTCTTGATATTGCAACAAATATTTGTTGAATGCCTTACCACATGACAGATGCTATGCCAAGTGCTAGATGTTAGGGAATATATGGTGACTAAGATATGATTTCTGCCTATAAGAAGTCTGCAATCTAATTTCTATTATAAATCCAAAAATCCATTTTAAAATAATTAAATAAAGGAAGGGAGGAAGGAATAAGGGAATGACATGGCAATTTAGTGCTGTGATGTTGCGAGATAATATGAACAAGGTATCACAAGAGTGCATACTGGGGGACTTTCAGGAGTCAGTAACATGTTTCTGGTGGAAATGCCCAATCATCCAAGTTGAGTCCCAAAGACAGAGTAGCAGGGGCTATATACAGTGGGCAAAACATGTTTAAAGCAATGCAAGGGAATCTCCCTGTTTCAAGTGCCACGGTGGTCAAGGGAGCAACAATGACAGAGGAGTAAAATTGGAACTGCTACCTAGGCCTTTAAGCTCCCACATGTCCTGGCCCCTGCCTTTTCCTTTGATTTTTACCTTATCTCCTTCTGTTGTCTCCCT
>NW_017731770.1:1589314-1594618 GCF_001890085.2 Hipposideros armiger | reverse complement strand
ATTTTGAATCAATTCAGGATACCAAGGCAGCCATGACAGTGCAACTAAAGACACTCACAAAAGAGGACTTCCAGAACGGCTTCAGAAAGTTTCAAGAACGATGGGATAAGTGTGTTCAAAATGAGAGGGATTATTATTTTGAGCAGGACTAATGGCAATGTGTATTTTACTATAATAATTTTTAAATTTAATTTGTTTGATCACTCCTCGCATGATAAAATGCAATTTGGTAAATATTATTCTGTAAGATTATATAGCACATGGATGCATCTCCCTGGTGCTCCAGCTTAACAACAGAATTTAGAATCCTAAGAGCAGTAGATGGATTGCATATCCTTCACTTGATTTTTTATCAACATTATCCAGATATGAAATTTCCAGGAGAAAAGTGGTACTATAGTTGAATAGGCAGAAAACGAACAGGACTGCACTTTTGATGCAGTAGGGAATTGACCTTTATAAAAATAAACCACTTTGGAATTTCAGTCTATTCCCCCAAAAAAAGAACATACATGAGGTATTAAGTAAAGCAGTTCACTATGATTAGAGACCATCAGTCACAACAGTCAGACAATGGACAATGGTCTTAAGCTAATTCATTATTAGTAAGTTCAGCTTTGTTTTTTCAGATGGGATAGGAAAAGAAGAGTTACTGATCACTGCCTAAAATGAACAGTATCTACAAGGTTAAAAGCAGTTGCTTAAGGTTATAAACCTGAGAAAATGAAGCTTTCCAATATTAATGGGAAACTAAGCTTCCTCTGCTTCTCTTAATGAAATCATATCATTGGTAATTATCTCCCAAAATCTGTCTTGATCATTAGTTCTGAAGGCCAAACCCTGGGAGTCCCACAGGTTGCTTAAGTTTTAAGAAATTTGTTTTAGGAGTTAAATTCATTAAGTTCTACCCAAGATAAAAATGAAACAAACTCTATACTTCCTAATACAATACATACCTCATTAGCTTAAACAGGATTTGTTTGCATTCACTTTTTGGTTACATAAAGGGGAGAGATGTTGAGAAATAGATCAGATTTGTTGATATTTTATCAGATCACAATTCCAAGGGGCGGGGGTGGGACAGGGGTGGGGTGGTGGAATTTTGATGGTACCAAGTGAAATTCAGGCCCTACATGGCCAGCATTCACTTTAGATGTTCTTCCTTCCACAAGGCTAGAGAAGGAAGACTGTGTTTAGGGCTGGTCCTCAGTAAATGAGGTCCACCATCTCTGTCTTCATCTAGCTCTAATGCTTTTGAACTCTTCTTTTTGATAGCTGCCATAGTCTAAGCTTATGTTTTCATCACTATTGGAAAGTTAAATGCCAGGCTTAGACATGAAGTTGGGGGAAAAGAACAGTAAACTTTCCACATGTTAGTGTAATTGCATCCTCCCATCGGCCTTGTCTAAGATAGAATCTGCAGCTTAACAGTAATAAAATGTGTGACCTAGCCTGTTTTTGGCCCTCAAGAATCATGAGCATGGTAAACAACATTTACAGAATAGAATCAGTTGTTTAGAATTCTGGGTTCCTGATATAACATATTATATTATATTCATAAATGTATCTATTATAACTTTAACAAAAGTTTCAAGGGCTGCTTTTCCAAGCATTACGTTAACAGTGGTTCTCAACCTTCCTAATGCTGCGACCGCTTAATACAGTTCTTCATGTTGTGGTGACCCTCAACCATAAAACTATTTTTGTTGCTACTCTATAACTGTAATTTTGCTACTGTTATGAATCGTAATGTAAATATCTTTTCATTTTCCGATTGTCTTAGTGACCCCTGTGAAAGGGTTGTTCAATCCCCAAAGGGGTCACAACCCACAGGTTGAGAACGGCTGCAAAAGAAAAAAAAAATCTGCCCTAAGGATGATGTTAAACAAAAAAAGTGTATAGCTTAGCCTTATAAAATTAACTTCTAAGATAGATCTATGTGTAAACTTCACAAAACTCCCTATTTACACAAATTTACACTTAAAAATTAGTTTGGCCAGAATTTTTACATTTAAATTTACAAAGCCCTTTCCAGTATCAACCTATCACATATTTAAGGCATACTCCACCCAACAAGTTCCTGAAAGTCCCTGGGAACATAGCTGTCACATTGTTCCAATATGAACTTGATGTAGCAGCAGATTTTTAGCTCACCATTGCCTCCTTCCCAATGTCACATCAATTTCCAAGTGATAAATGTAAACTGATTTTAATCACTATAATCAAATGGGCACATACTTCAAAAAACTTCAAGGAACTTATTACCTAAAACCATAAAATCAAAAAGCTGGGATTGTCCACAGAGATCATTTGTCTACTTGGCTCCTCTAATGGAGCCTCTAATGGGAGATGGTATAATTTCTTAACCTTCAAAATTTGAGGCCGGATATTTTTTACTCCTTTGGCAGTTAGGAATGCATTAAAAACCATAGAAAATGAAAAATTTGGGTACTGAAAGAGATAGAGACCAAAACATAGAAGGTCTGAAAAATAATTGACACTAAATAATGATATACGATAGATATACCATTCTTTAGGAGTTTGACCATGAAAAGAAAAGTTAGAGGCAACAATAGGAAGAGATTGTGGGATGTCTCAAAATTGCAGGGGGCAGGGGGAGAAGTAATAGAGAAAAGTGATATTTAATGTTTTAGGGTAAATGCTGATAGAGCATAAGCAACTGAAGAAGAAATTTAATTTCTTATACAAATGAACATATTCTTAACAAAAAGAAACACCCAAAATCTGCTACTTTGGACATAAAATTTATAACTGTCAAATGGGTTCTTTTTGGAAAACATTTCTAATAATTTAAAATTATCAATTTGCAACAACATGGATGGATACAGGGGGTATTATACTAAGTGAAATAAGTCATACTGAAAAAGACAAATATCATATAATTTCACTTATATGTGGAATCTAGAGAACAGAATAAATGAACAAACAAAACAGAAACACTCATAGATACAGAGAACAAACTAATGGTTACTAGATGGAAGGGGTTGGGAGGCTGGGTGAGAGAGGTGAAGGAATTAAGAAGTACAAATTTGTAGTTACAAAATAGTTACAGGGATATAAATTGCCGTATGGGAAATAGAGTCAATAATATAAAAACTATGTAATAGTGTCAGATGGGTACGAGACTTATTGGGAGGATTACTTCATAAATTATATAAATGTCTAACCACTATGCTACATACCTGAAACTAATATAAAATGGTATTCAATGTCAACTATAATTATAAAAAAAGTAGTCACAAGATATAAAGTACAGCATAGTAAATATGGCCAATAATATTGTAGTAACTATATACAGTGTCAGATGGGTAATAGACTTATTGGGGTTATCACTTCGTGAAGTGTATAAATGTCTAATAAATTTGTTGTTTTGTACAACTGAAACAAACAAAAAATGAACAGTCCAGATGGTAACCACTGCCACTTTTGTTTGGTTTTGTTTTATTTTTGTGACATTTGTTGGGACCACCACCGCCATTACAAAAGGGCAAAACATCAAATTAAAAACTACTTCAGAATTAAAAATTAATTAATTAATTTTTAAAAACAAACAAATAAATACGTAAATAGAATAAAATAAAATCATCACTCTCCCATGCCCTTCTGGGCTTGAGACATGAGACAATCTTAGGCAAAACACCCCCTCTACCATTTAAGATTCTGGAGGTGAAAATTCTCCTCTGCCATTTAGACAGGATGGAAAGGAAGCATTGCCTGAAGTTAAGCAAACAAATGAAGGTATAAAAGTATTCTACTCTGTTCAAAGCTGAGGCTGTCAACCACTTGTGTTGGCATAGAGGAACTCTGGGGAAGAAAAAATAGCATCAACCTATACTTTTTCTCCTTCCAGTTATCCATGATTTACCACGATGTCTCTGTCCCAACAATCATGAACAGCCAGGAAAGGCCTCTATGGTTTAATATTTATGTTCATTTGAGATGCTGTAAGTGAAAAAANGGACAGTTTTATAATTATTTTCCCAGAATAATTTAGTAAGAAATTTTACTCTTAAAAGTTACGTTTGAGTAATCAATTATTTGTTCATCCTATTTACATAGCTTTAACTCCACCATCCAAGATGACTACATGCTGAATTTTACAAAACAAAATCTAGCCAGTCCCTCTAAACTAGGCCTTTTGTTCCACAGCACCTTTCTCTCTAAGATTGTAACCGGTTTCAAACAAAAGCTTCAGAAATATCACTTTCATTCTATCATCCTCTCACCCTCTGTCTCTCCCGTCGAAACTAACAATTCCAAACATATCTTATTTGAATTATTTCTTTTTCTTCTTCACTCCTGATTTATATGTACTTTTAGTGGTAAGCTACTTGAGATAATGTTTCCTTCATTCAACTTTTGATCTCACATTACAAGACCCTTGGCTCTTATTTTGTGAACTGCTCTTACTCATGACTTCCTTTTGTTTTCCCTTCTCACTCTTCATTTCTCACGCTATCACTGTCTAAAAAGGGTTGTGGGGGTGGAACTTTGTTCCACAGAATCATTCAGGGCCTCGGTTACTTCTGCCTACCTATTTCAGCATCGCTAGGGTTTCCATGGGATCCTCTACAGCTGGCTGGTAGACAAAGAGAGGGAAAAAGACTGAAGACTGGACCAGGCCCAGGTCATATCACTTCTGCCCATATTCTATTAGCCAGAACCCAGTCAGATGACCCACCTAACTGAAAGGGGGCTGGGAAAGATAGGCCAGCTTCCAGAAAGATAGGAACACTTCCAGGTAGAAAAGGAAGTAGAGCCTGGAGAACACACAATTGGGCCACAACCTGCCTGCAGTATTTCCTAAAGGCCAGCAGTATATGAGGTGTAATCAAACAATAGTGAATGTTTAAATAAAAATAATATTTCTACAGTAAAAGACTATTAATCTCCCTCAATATACTCCTCCTCACTTTGAACACACTTATCCCATCATTCTTGCCACTTTCTGAAGCAGTTCTGGAAGTCCTCTTTCATGAGTTTCTTTAGTTGCACTGTCATGGCTGCCTCGATGTCCTGAATCGATTCAAAACATTTACCTTTCATGGTCATTTTGACTTTGGGAAAGAGCCAGAAATTGCATGGTGCCAGTCCAGGGAATAAGGTGGATGAGGACACACTGTGATGTTTTTATCTGACAGAAATTGCTGTACCAGAAGTGATGTGTAACATGGAGCCATTGTGATCAAAAAGTATGGTGAATGCTGCTGTCAAGTGCCATCCATCAGAATGGCAGGGATCTTCATTATGCTGAGCGGTGCATCATGTTACTAAGCGGTGCAT
>NW_017731770.1:1580600-1581689 GCF_001890085.2 Hipposideros armiger | reverse complement strand
CCTTAACTAACATGATCATTACCCCTGATATCCAGGTCACTGAATATAGCAAATTTTAAACTAAGGAGAAAAGGGCACTGCAATACCAGCTTCCTAGCACACCAATGTTTTTAAATTAATGTAAATGCCTGTATAATATCGTAGCACACTCAAAGGTATACAGATAACTGGAATTGACTTTCTAAATAGACTTGCTCCTAAGTGTTGCTTTTATTGAGTTGATCATTTTGGTTCCATTTGCTAGTGGTATTTTATTTTAATTTCTACCAATTGAGAAACATTCTTGGCCAAAAAAGTATATAAATCTTGTTCTTATTAGTTTGAACGCAGCTCTTAAACTGAGTTAGTGTTCGTTTTTTTTTTTACTCATATGAATGTCACCCTGTGAAAGAAAAGACTACACTTTTGTGAGATGCAAATTTTAATGTCAAGTCTGGGAATTAGTTGTGATAAAGTGCTGTGCCATAAATAAATGTGAAACACAAACTCAGAAAGACCTACAAAACCCATAGGGAAATAAAGAGAAAGAAAAAAAAATTATAGGAAACGCTGATTTGAAATTAGGTTATTGGTCAGTATATTTAAAATAATATTTATAGATCAATGCAAATATAGATATATTAATACTCACCAACATTGCTCTGTATTTATTGATTTTTTTCTTGAATCTGGATTTATAATCGTATAGAATCACAAATTACAATTACTCAGTACTTTGTCTCAAAGAGTCTAATATTAGGAGACATGGAAGAATTTATTTATAAATATATGATCACAGGTACATAACTGCAAGAAATACTAGGTAAATGAAATTTAGAATTTTTTTCAACACCCTTTATTCTGGAAAATTTAAATGAAAATGTAAAATAAAATATGAATTAAGGACATAATTTTCCAATGTGGATATGAATAGTTACTTTGCTGGAAAGAGATTGGGCAAACTGAGTCAGTCAAGAGATGTGGGATGGGGGGCCAGCCGAGTGGCGCAATGGGTAAGAACTGGCTTGGGATGCCAGAGGGCCCCAGTTCGGATCCCACATATGAGGGCCAGTGACACTGCCCTCCACAGCTAAGATGCTGAACAAGAGC
>NW_017731770.1:1569210-1570285 GCF_001890085.2 Hipposideros armiger | reverse complement strand
AGGCTGTAATTTTTCTACCTTTGTATTAAATCTAAAGTAAAAGGGCCTAAAGTTGTCAATTATATTTATATGGTCATTTTGAGACAAACAAACAGAAAAATTAATCCATTCACATTCTATCCATCTCTTTAAAAATAAATGAAAAAAAATAGAAAAAAAATACAACTTTAAATATTTTCCAAATACTAGTGATTCAGAGAACTATTTTTTAAAAGTGAAATATTATACCAATAATTTTATTTTTCAATATTCTTTTCAATTACAGTTGGCATACAATATTATGTTAGTTTCAGGTATACAGCATAATGGTTAGACATTCATATAATTTACGAAGTGATCACCCCAATAACTAGTACCCATCTGACACTACAAATAGTTATTACAATATTATTGACTATATTCTTTATGCTATACTTGACATCCCCATGACTATTTTGTAACTACCAATTTGTACTTCTTTATCCCTTCTCCTTTCTCACCCACCCCCCACAATCCTCCTCCCAGCTAGCAACCATCAAAATGTTCTCTGTATCTATGAGTTTGCTTCTGTTTTGTTTATTTTGTGCTTTAGATTTCAAATATAAGTAAAATCATATGGCATTTGTCTTTCTCTGTCTGACTTACTCCACTCAGCACAGTACCCTTTAAGTCCCTCAATGTTGTCGCAGATTGCAAGATTTCACTCTCTTTTATGGGTGAATATTCCATTGTATATACATACCACCTCTTCTTTATCCAATCATCCACTGATGGATACCCAGGTTGTCTCCATACTTTGGCTGTTGTAAATAATGCTAGAATGAACATATGGATGGATAAGAAAACAAGAGCCTTACATATGCTGCCTACAAGAGACTCACTTCAGATTAAAAGATACACACAGACTAAAAGTAAAGAGATGGAAAAGTTATTTCATGAAAATGGAAACAAACAAAGCTGGACTAGCAATACTTATATCAGGCAAAATAGGCTTTAAAAACAGAGGCTATAACAAGAGACAAAGAAACCCAGCTATCCCACTTCTGGGTATTTATCTGAAGAAACCCAAAACACTACTTGGAAAGGACATGTGCAT
>NW_017731770.1:1564092-1567189 GCF_001890085.2 Hipposideros armiger | reverse complement strand
TTAAAGAAGCTCAAAAGAGAAAATATCACCTATGATAGAGAACAGAGTAGTAAAAAAAAATCAGACATGGAACCTATGCCTAGATATGATTAGTCAGGGGATAGGCTTAATTTTTCTCCAGCTTCCTAAAATATTTGTTTCTTCCACTTTTCTAATCAACACAAAGAAAGTAATTTATAACACAACCCATGAACAAAGTATTTCCTAAGTGATTTGCTTCATACTTTATTTTAAAGAAAGCAAGTTCCCTTCTTAAACAGAAATTTATATTACCTATTTCATATTTTTTCCTCTTAAAAGGAAGCTTATATTATTCTATACCCATACTACTGTGTTTCCTAAGTACTTACATAGTTGAGAGTAAATTCCTATTGCTAATATCCATCTTAGCAGGGAATAAAATTCGTAGAGCAAAGTTTCTTTTCTTCAAAACTTATTAACATGTTACCCCTTCCATGTGACATCAGGTGTTGCATTATTCCTTTTACTACAGCTTCTATATCCATCCTATGGTTGACTACATTTGTGTGTGTATAACTAGTTCAACAATAATCATCCATATATTAGTATTTCATTCTTTCAAGTTTGAGAAAATCTTCCCATTTTTCTCAATTTTTTGAATAAAGATACAGGTTCCACTTTCTTTACTGTAGAATGAATAGGTCTTGTATCATTGTCTTTTGACATTGAATGTTGCTATGGAAAAATGTGATTGTTGCCTTACTTCCCCTTTGTACTTGACTAGATTGTTTTTTCTACCTAGATGACTCAAGAATTTTTTTTCTTTTCCTTGAAGTTCAGTTACTCATCCAGAATATGCTTCAAATTAGGTTTTACTTGATTGGTTTTATTTTTATTTTGTAACACAGAATACTCTCTTGATCTTCAGATTTATTTTATCCTTTATGTTAAGAAAAGTTTATTCCATGATTAAATGTATTTTTTCTTCCATTTGTTGCAGTTCTTGCAAATTTTTGATGTTCAGAGTTTAATAGGTGCAAATCTGTAAAGTATAAAATCATAGACTGAAATAGGTGCTCCAGTGGAAAAAAAATATTTTTTAATGATGGTAAATGCTTAAATAAATACATCATAAATTTTGAAATTTCTTTTAAAATAGTATCTCTATATCATTTTTACTAGTGCACCAACTTCATACTATGTGATGTTATAACTTTACAAATGCAAATTTGTGCAAATCTATTAAGCTTTAAACATCATAAATTTTCAGGAAAAACAACAAGTGAAAGAGAAAATGTAATCGCTGAANCTCTACCCTGCTGTTCTTTCAGACTCCAGCGTCCCTTATTCACTCCTCACTGTAGCTCTGGATGATGCACTGAGCACCCAGGGGTCATAACTCAACTCGTCACCCGGGAAAAGTGGCCCCATGCTGGCAAAGCTGCTGTTCAGGGTCAGGGCCGTTGGGCACTGGTATTTGCAGGAAAATGAGGTTGAGAGGGAAGGGGAAAGGCCAGTCTCTTCCTTTGGCATTTTCATACCTATTTTTGAAGAGCTCAAAAACAGTGTTCGTGAGGTCCCAAATTCAAAGTTTCCTAAAACAGCTCCCTGAGTTTTATTTATTTTCAGCCTTTTCTCTAGGATCAAATACTCTCAGGAGACTGAGCTAAAAAAAGTGTTGAGTAAGAGCCCCAAGCTATGTTCAGCATCAGCATTATTAGGCTTTACTTATTTTAGGTCAAATTCAGCTGTTCCCCAAACAGATAAACATGTCCCATGCATGTAAATAAAAATGTGCTAGACTTAATCACTAATTATAATTATCACTATAAATAGGCAGATAAGGCTATTTAACCCCAGCAGTGTAGGTTAAGTTCTTTCCCAGAAGCATCTTCACCCTCAAAATGCAAACAGACTTTCACTGGGCTTGTGCCACCAGTTTTCCAGGCATGGCCAACGTGTTTAAATCCCATCAATTGACTAATGCCGACTCACACTGTAATTTCTACTTTGGTGGTTTAGCTCTTTAATCCTCATTTTGCAGATGAAATTGTGTCACACCTGAGACTTAAACCGAAGCCTCTTTGACTCCAAGATTCATGAGTTTAACCACTAAACCAATTAGAAAAGCAAAGATCAAGAGAGATTGGGAGCCGTGTGGGCAGAAATGACAGGAAATGAAGTGTATTGGTATTCTCATCTAATCAAAACTTTTGATATCATCCTTGCATTAGACAATTAAAGCTTCAGTTATGAGTGAAAAACATTACAATAATCAGTGAAATTGAGATTAAGATGATATTTTCCAGATCACTGGTATACAAAAGGCCACTACATTCCTATATACTAATAATGAAATCTCAGAGAAAGAAATTTAAAAAAAATTCATTTTGCAATTGCAACAAAAAGAATAAAATACCTGGAAACAAACAGATCACTGGAGAAAAATAAGAAAGTAGTGCTTAAGGGAATAGTCTTTGTAAGCAGACATGCCTGGGGTAGAATTCCAATGTCTCTTCTCACTTGTGGTGTGACCTTGGGCACATCATTTACCTTGATGACCCATAAAAGACAAAGTGTTTCAGCTGACTTACAGAACAGAACTTTACCTTGCTTAAAGGAAACATACATTTAAAAAGCAAAGTAAAATCTGGCACACACCAGTGAAGCATACTAACCAAATATAAAAATATTTGGGGCTGGCAAAAATAAAATGAAAACAGACTTCAGGGGGAAAATGAGTAAATGTGTATAACAGGATGTTTTTAGTTAAACCAAAACTGACAGAACCCAAAGCTAAAGCAAAAAGATAACACATACAATACATTACATTCTAAAATGAGCAAAGTAAATAGCAGCAGCCAGACACTGCTTCCAGGGCTTATGATGAGAGGCAATGGAACTGATTTGTTGCCCTCGACTATCATCCACAACAGTCCACTCCTCAGCCCTGGCAGTCTGTATAAGCAAAAGCCAGAGAGGAAATGAGAAACGAAGGGTGAGCGAGGGAGAGAAAGGGACAGAGACAGAAAGAGGGAGAGAGGAAGACTTTGATTGAAAGAAAATTGGAGGAAAAGAGCAGAGCAGAGAGGTGCAACAGAACAGCTCTGCATGTCCATCTGGTCAGATGAGAGAA
>NW_017731770.1:1556769-1561002 GCF_001890085.2 Hipposideros armiger | reverse complement strand
GCCAATGATTTAAAAGCTTCACCAAAAAAGTACTTAGAGAAAAACTTTATATAACCTTGACAAGTGATTTCACTTCTCTTATCCTCAACTTATTCCGTGTTTTAGAATAATACATTGTTGTTTTTTTTCCTGAAACATATGTTTATTATGAAAAAAAAGAAGTAATCATCACTAAAATTAGAGAATACAACATACCTTTGTACATCCATATATACTGAAGGTATAGAGAGAACTGCATTCAAATTATAACATAGTACTATACTAAACAAATGGCAGATAATTTATTTTTTTGAAGTTTAGAAATTAAAATATAAGAAGTGAAAATGAAATGCTAAATTTCCATTAAAATGTTTTCACTTCAAGAGTTAATATATTCTAAATGACACATTTAATGTTTAAAAAATGAAAAAAACTATAAAGAAGTTCATGCTGAGTTTTTTTGCCCTCATTGTTATAATATTAGAGTGACTCTCCACTGTGAAAGATGAGAAGGTTAGCATTTTTCCGTCATCTCCCTTTTTTATTGTTTGTTATCATTCTTTTGAAAATATTTGAAAATGTTTGGTTCTGTTCTAATATTCTAATTTCTCCAGTTGGTAAATCTTAGAGTACAACATTTACATTTTCACACCAACTTTGCCACAGCTTTTCCATCTCTCTACTCCTTTGTAAATAATATCAAGTACAGTTGTCCCTCAATATTCACCAGAGATTGGCTCCAGGACCACCATAGATACAAAAATCCAAGGATGCTCAAGTCACTTCTATAAAGTTGTGTAGTATTTGCACAGAACGTACACAAATATAAATAAATAAATAAATAAATAAATAAATAAATAAATAAATAAAATCCTCCCATATACTTTAAATCATCTCTAGATTACTTGTAATACCTAATACAATATAAATGCTATGTAAATAGTTGTTATACAGTAGTTAGGGAATAATGACAAGACAAAAAAAGTCTGTACATGTTCAGTACAGATGCAACTATAGTAGGCTTAACTACATAGTACACATCAGCAACAAGGTAACATTTTTTCCACCAATATTTTCTATCTGCAGATGGTTGAATCAATGGATGTGGAACCCGTAGATACTGAGGGCCAACTGTAGCGTGGAAGGGACGGATGCTTGTTTATAAAGGGCTTCTGGTTGCTATCAAAACAATGATCCATGCTGTGTTTTATTTATTTAGAAACTGCTAG
The DNA here is from genome assembly GCF_001890085.2 of Hipposideros armiger. Lineage (NCBI taxonomy): Eukaryota > Metazoa > Chordata > Mammalia > Chiroptera > Hipposideridae > Hipposideros > Hipposideros armiger. Next base: position 1,559,794 of record NW_017731770.1, on the reverse strand, counting down.
GAACATTTTGTCTAATTTAACCTTGTCATAAGCAGCTCCAGCAGATAGATAACAGAAATTTTCAACATAAGACGTTATAGTGAATTTCTATATCTGAAATAAAAGCAGGTACAATTTGTGATTAGCTCTCTTTTCTATACTATCTTTGTTTTATGACTTTATCTAAAATATGTTCTACAAACCTTGATACGTATGCAAATATAGGATTTTATATTTCAGATAGAAAAAGAAAATTTTCCTTGTAAAACAATTCAACCACAAAAGTACTCATCTATTTAAAGAACATATTTAATCTAAAGATCAAACAAACAAATCTCATAGAAACAGAGCACAGGAGACCAGATTGATGGTTGCCAGGGGCTAGAAGGACAGGGGTGGGTGTGGAGAAAATGGGTGAAGTGGGTTTAAAGGTACAACTTTGAGTTATAAGATGAATATGTTCTGGGGATATAATGTACAGTATGATGAATATAGCTGATAATACTGTATTGCATAAGTGAAAGTTGCTAAGAAAATAGATCTTAAAAGTTCTCAACACAGGAAAAAAAGTTGTAACTGTGAGGTGACAGATGTGTTAACTAATCTTATTGTGGTAGCCATTTTGTTATTTTATATATATATATATATANTAAGCAGACATGCCTGGGGTAGAATTCCAATGTCTCTTCTCACTTGTGGTGTGACCTTGGGCACATCATTTACCTTGATGACCCATAAAAGACAAAGTGTTTCAGCTGACTTACAGAACAGAACTTTACCTTGCTTAAAGGAAACATACATTTAAAAAGCAAAGTAAAATCTGGCACACACCAGTGAAGCATACTAACCAAATATAAAAATATTTGGGGCTGGCAAAAATAAAATGAAAACAGACTTCAGGGGGAAAATGAGTAAATGTGTATAACAGGATGTTTTTAGTTAAACCAAAACTGACAGAACCCAAAGCTAAAGCAAAAAGATAACACATACAATACATTACATTCTAAAATGAGCAAAGTAAATAGCAGCAGCCAGACACTGCTTCCAGGGCTTATGATGAGAGGCAATGGAACTGATTTGTTGCCCTCGACTATCATCCACAACAGTCCACTCCTCAGCCCTGGCAGTCTGTATAAGCAAAAGCCAGAGAGGAAATGAGAAACGAAGGGTGAGCGAGGGAGAGAAAGGGACAGAGACAGAAAGAGGGAGAGAGGAAGACTTTGATTGAAAGAAAATTGGAGGAAAAGAGCAGAGCAGAGAGGTGCAACAGAACAGCTCTGCATGTCCATCTGGTCAGATGAGAGAACGTGTGAGCTTCCAAGCAGGTCCAATGGACACCACAGAAGGTAGCCCAGACTGAGCTGTTTTGCCGGTACCCCCAAGAGGGTCACCCACGGAGCTAAAGAGATCAGCAGCAAGAGACAATGGGATGTACTGACAGAGGACAGAGAGCAGAGAGGAGGGAGATTGCAAGAGTTGGAGCAAGAACTCCTCTCCCATATAAGTAACAGTGTAGTGGGTGGGCTTTTTAATATCATAATGACCAGAAAGGATTTTTTCTGGGGCTGCTATGGGATCTGTTTGAGATAACAAATTAAATGTCATCAAGAAAAGAAAAAGGGAGATTCGATAAATCATGGCTGAAGTCAATGATTGGAGAAAATGAAATACATAGTTATTAGTACTTCACAGAGTTTATTTAGCCTGTTCGATCATCCTAAACTGGTTTCAAAGACATTATAGAGTAGGCTTAAACTGATTAAAGATCTCATAACTAATGAAAATGGGCTAATCATAAACCTCTAGTTACTGAATGCAATAGTATCAAAATGCTATAAGCGAAAACATGGACTCGGGGGCCATATTGCCTGGGATGGCATTCTGATGAGTAACACTGAGCAAATTATTTAAATTCTCTGTGTTTCTGTTTCCTTATCTGAAAAGTGCTTACTAATAGGACCGTCCTCATTTGATTTTTGTGAGGATCAACTCATATAATATAGTAAGCACTTCTCACAGTGGAAAAATGTCAACAGTGATTAATTCAAGTATATATATATATATATATATATATATATATATATATATATATATATATATATATATATACATCACTTTTTTAATACTATTTTGGCAATTTTAGTTTCTATAATGGGTACACATTACTTATAAACAGTTTGGGAAGTGGAAGCAGCCCACAACCAGGCCATCTCTATGCCGTCTACACAAGCCGGTATATGCACAGATGTGACCTATAACTCAGCAGGCATTATCTTTGTACAGTGTGAAGTACACGTATTTCTCTAGCTAGGTTGGTTTCATTGTGATATTGCATTAAAAGTCTATTCGTTTAACCATTTTGTTGTGTTTCTTTATAAGACGAATGTTTGCCAGGGATTCACTGCTATGCTAGGTGAGTTTACTATGGTAGAGAAGATGTATTCTTGAAGGTCAGTCCTTACTCACCACATTCTTTTCCCTTTTATTTGTCTGTGACACGTGAATTGAATGTTTTCATTAGTCTGAGACTCAGATCTGTTGCCTCCTAAATCGTTTTTTTCCTCTTCCCTATCTTGTCAAGTTTCTTAAAAGCACATTTTGTCCTGTGGATTTAGACTCCCAACTCCTCAGCTTGATAGGATTTGTGTCTCTTCTCCAGGGAATTGCAGGTTACAAGATAATTTAGTAATACTTTAAATCAAGGAATTTAATAAAACTGCTAGGTTGAATACAATTTAAGGGTACTCTAAAATAAATTGGTCTAAAATATATGTCCTGCTTTCCAGTTTCTATAACCTTCTATAGATAAAGACTGTGAACGTAAATCCAGATTTAAAATGTAAATTACATATATGCATCTATGTGTAAACGCACACACACACACACACACACACACATCTGTAGAGAATTCAAATTTAGTATCATGGTGTCAGAAAAAACAAATTATAATAAGTAGCAAAAACCCTTAATTTATTTTTATTTTATTGCTGCTCCCTCTTACCCTCCATTCCCCTCCTCTTCCCTTCTCCTTCTATCCACCATCTTT
>NW_017731770.1:1540027-1551959 GCF_001890085.2 Hipposideros armiger | reverse complement strand
GCCCATTAGAGTAGGAGCTCAAAAAATACACAGTAGTTGAATGAATAATACCTACTTCACCAGGTTGTTATGAGATAATGTGTATAAAGAGTAAACAAGGGAAATTAACATGTTTTGCCTATATTATGTGCTAATCATTTTACCTGTATGTTAGTTAACACATTCAATCATGTAAAGTAAGCATTGAGATTTCTATTTTACAGCTGAGGAGACTGAGGCTTAAAAAATTTAAGTGCATAAGGTCACAGGGATAACTATAGAAATGGTAGAAAACCATGATCTGACTTCAAAGCCATGTTCCTTCCACTACACAAATCTCTTTGAAATTACAAAGCATATTGCTGATGTTGTTATCATTGTTGTTCCTTTTGTTTGTGTTTTCCTCCCATTTTTAGTAAAATTTTACATTTTCAAAGTTTTCCTTTTCATCTGACTTCTGTGATTTAGATTCTAGGTTAAAGGTAACACTGAATGAGGTTTTTCAGTAAAGGGTATTGACATGAAAATTATATTTTTATAAAGGCAATTAATGTAAGAAGTGAATATTATAGTTCTTTTAATGTTAATTGTATAGCTGTCCTCATTTTCCAAAATAGATATTCATGAAGTACCTATGCCTTTTAAATGAATAAAATTTTTAAATCTACCTGGATGCTCTCTTAAAAGCCTGTGATAAATATTTTGCTAAGGGAAACAGTTCTTCTGCTAATTATTTCTCCATTAATTTGCTTCATAAATTCATATTTATATATTGCTTTAAATTTATTAAATTACTCTACATCTAGTTTGCTTTCCCTTCCCAATTTTCATATATTCTGATATTTTATTCCTTAAGGTCTAGTTAAAATGTTCTTGCATAGAATCTCCTTCAGTCACTCCAGTTAGATATAATTTTGCATTTTTTTAAAACAACCTTAGTATTTTAGCTGATTTATTTTTTTTCTTATTATTTTCTACCTTGTAGTCCTATTTTAGTGCAAGCATTTTGAAAGCAAATAAAATATAGTTTACATTCTTGAATCCTCCATATTTTCGGTATGCTTTAATATAATAGTAACTAAAAGTGTCCAATAAATACTAATTGAATGCTCAAACTGGCATTTATTAGAGCTGTAATATATCCTCTAAAACGAAAATGTTACTTAATGCTTAAATGTTAACTTAAATACTAATTCTTTTCAAAAGCACACTTTATAGTTGTTATTCTAATACTTTCTATTATATCAACTAATTTCCTTAAGTTACTGAACACGCTAGTATAAAATACAACCTTTTTTAAAAGAAGATGGGAGCCTTTACTAAATATGTATTTAAAAATATTTTGAGGAAATATCTACTTGAATATAGAATATGTGTTATCAAAATTGCTAACTGCAAATCTTCAAATATTATTTAATATGCTCAGTTAACACCCAGTTCAAGAGTAGTTATGTAAAATTCTAACGTAAATTAAATGACTATTTCAGACACTCAAACAGGTTGTCAATAAGTCTTTAATTACTGTTGCTCTCATGCCTGGTCTTTCAGAAATTCCTAGGGAAACATACACTTACCTAGATGTATGCTTCAAATTTTGTGTTAATTTTATTTAAATTTTTAATTAAATTTTAATATTGGGGTAATTGATGAATATAATTTACTAAATTCTGTTGAGAGTTGCTGACATGACTTGAAGACAACTTTACATATGAACATTCAAAATGCCTATAAAGGATAAAAGTTGTCAAAGAAATTAGGAAATTTTGACATGGTCAAGTGCTGGACCTATAGTTTGCCAAAATCCTAATTACCTCACACGTAGGTATGAATCTAGAGTTTAGAGGTGTGGCTTTTCTTCCAGTGAAAAATAAAATAAAATATGTAAGGACTCCTGATTATCAATTCTAGCTGAAAAAACAACACTTAGACACATTTAATTTCTATAACACTTTCCTGAAATGCGTAATTTACCATGGATTAGAATTTTAACTTTTTAACACATACATTTTTTTTCTTAAATTTATCAAAATATTTAAATTAATATTAAACAACATGTATTGCAGACCTTAAACAAAGGTTTTATCTATACTCCTAACTGGTTTGACAACACACACACACACACACACACACACAATGTCTTTCAAATAATTTTTTCAGTGAAGGAATCTAATTTGGGAAGAAGAAAAGAAAATTCCAGACCCAATATGGCAATTTATCACTATATATTTGTACAGGGGTCTTTTACTTACAAATTAAAGTATCTCATTTTATTCTCAGCACAACCCAGGAAGAGTACAGTACAGGACAGGTCTTTTCTTCATTTTACACATGAGGATATAGAAGGTTGTAAAGGTAAAAGTGAATTGCCCAAAATCATACCAAAAAAAAATTCCAGGACAAGAGCTGAAAATCAATTCTTAGTTTAGTGCTTTTTCTATTGCCTCCCTCTGCCTATAAATAAGAGGCTCAAGGAATAATCATTGCAGGTAGGGTTTCAATCGATAAAAGTTAAGGCTTACCCATGAAACATCTAAATAATTCCCCATATACTTATTGAATGCTTGCAATGTTCATGATACTATTTATGATGCTCTGGGAAATACAGAAATCACATTTTCATGCTTATGTATTTAATTATCTATTTATTTATTCAATAAATATTTATTGAATATGTACTGTCAGGCACTGGGAAAAATACAGAAATGAATAAAATACATTATCTACCTTCATGGAGATTACATTATGGTTGTGATGTCAAACATAAAAAATAACTATAATATAATCAATGTAGTGAGTGTCCTAATAGAATATTTACAATGTTCTGGGAGACCATAGTTGGACTGATTACCTCTACCTTAGAGTTCAAAAAACACTTCAAAGTAAAATGGCTTTTAGCTGCAAATTAAAACAGATAAAAAATTTTTTAAAAAGCACTTAAACCCTTTATTATAAAAATTAAAGCATATTAAAAAGAAAAAATATCTTAGTGAATCCTAAGGACATCTGACTTGAAAAAGTGGTATCTTTATTACCAAAAAGAATAGCTTCCCATAATAAAATCCCTCACCTAACTATGAGAAAAGGTAAAAAATATGCGAGGTATAGCATATGTAGAAAGGAAAAAATGTAAGAATATGAGAGGATATGAAAATACAATATAGGTGTAATACATTTAAAGCACAAACTCATACCCCCTCGCTCACCTTTGAAGAAAAATTTTGCTGTGAAGGACGAACCAAAATTACTATTTCTTAGTAATTTTCTTGCTTAATCTTTGTATATTACCATTCTACACAGTGCTTAAGCCTGTAGACTACAGATGTGAAACTTGCTGATGCAGTCTGACAGTAGTTTGAATATTGTTACTAAAATTGAAATGTTAAGTGGGTAAATAATGCTTAGCTCCATGTTTTAAAGTAAACGATGACTTTTATGAATGCTTGGTCATCCTTGACCTGTTTGGATATGCTGGTGACTCTTGTCTACACTGATCTAGCCCTGTAAGACTGAGTACCTGGGATATCCTATGGGAACAGAAAATGCATCCGTTCCATTGCATCTGTTGGCATCGTCAGTGAACAGCTGAATCTACTCTGGTTGGAGAGGAAGAGACCAAATAGCCTGAGAACTCATGACTTTTTGACAATGATCCGTACCTTCAGGAACTCCTTTGCTGTCAGTTCAGTGTACTTGGAAAAGTAAGAATCCCTCAGTTCACACCTTTGGTCCACCTTTTTCTTGAGCATTGAGTCTTGGTACAATAGGGAACAGTATCCATGTTTGCTTAAATACTATGCATATTTTTTTATACTAGCCATCCTGACAGGTAATGTGGTGATACTTCATTGTGGTTTGATTTGCATTTCCCTGATGATTAGTGACATTGAGCATTTTTTCATATACGTGTTGACTATCTGTATATCTTTACAGAATAAATGTCTATTCAAGTATTTAGCCCATTTTTTAATTGGATTACTCGTTTTAGTTTTTGTTTTTACTACTGAGTTATAGGAATCCCTTACATATTTTTTAGATAAAAACAAAAGACAATAAGTGTTGGTGAGGATGCAGAGAAATCAGAACTCTTGCATGCTGCTGGTGGGAATGCAAAACGGTACAGCGGCTCTGGAAAACATTATGGAGGTTCCTCAAAAAATTAAAAATGGAACTGCCATGTGATCCAGCAATTCTATTTCTCAGTATTTATCAAAAAATTGAAATTAGGGTCAGAAAAAGATATTAGCAATCCTATATTCATTGCAGTACTGTTCATAATAGCCCAAATGTGGAAACAACCTAAATATTCATTATCAGTGAATGAATAAAAAAAAAATGCAGTATGTCCATACAATAGAATACTATTCATCTTTAAAAAAAAAGAAAATTCTGCAATATGTAACAACATGGATGCACCTTGAGGACATTATTCTAAGTGATATAAACCAGTTGTAAAAGACAAATATCACAGGATTTCATCTATACGAGCTTTCATATAATCAAAGAATGGAATGGTGGTTGCAACGCGTAGGTGGGGGGAAGGAAGAGTTACTAATCAAAGTGCATAAAGTCTCAGTTAAGCAAGATGAACAGGCTTTAAAAAGTTACAGTAGAACATTGTGCATATAGTTAGTAATAATGTATTTGTACACTTAGAAAATGTGTTAAGAGGGTAGATCTCATGTTAAATATTCTTTCCACAGAAAATAATATAAAATAAAAATATCAAACATATTTTACCTTACATAGGTAGGTGTCTCTGTGGAAAGTTCCACTCATTAAGAGGTAAAAAGAACACGTTCTTTGAAAGTCATCCCTAAATAGAAAAATGAGGCCTTATCACGTTAATACACTGAGAAAAAAAAGTTCTTGTTTTAAGATAGCACCACTGGGTTATTTCATTGATCGTAACATAAAATCTGACCTCTTCTAATGCTTAGCTGATACATCAAAATAATATGACATTTCTAAAAATATTCTGATGCTGTAGCTCTTATTTTTCTACTAATGTAATATATGTAATAGAAGGTTATCTATTGCCTTGCATGGCAACCACTGCACTAGGAGTGTTGGAGAGTATAAGGATGGAGACAACTGAATCTAAAGACATAGGCAAGAGGAAGAGAGAAAAAGTTGAACAGACACCTAAAATGAAATCCAGCCCATGCTATACTAGCCCTGTGGGCACATTGTTTTATGTACACAAGAAAGAATGTGATTAGCTCTGCTTTTAGCCAGAGGAGGCTTCAGGAGGAAATGACTTCGACCAGGGTCCGCAAGAACAGGAGTTTGTAAGTGAAGAGCAAAAGGCTCTGCTCACAGAAAGAAGAACAGGTAGAGCCCTCAGGCAGTGGGGACAGAACTGAGCAAATACTAATGTCCTCTCCTCTTGCCCTGTACAAAGGACATATAATGGAGAAAATGGTGAGAGATGAAACTGAAAAAATATATTTAAAGTTTATATATTTATTATTTATAAAATATATTTAAAATTTAATAAAAATATATTAAAATATATTTAAAGGTAATGAAGGGTACAGTTTGTTTTGCCAAAAATATAACCTGATCCCATCCACTTGGTATGGGAAATATTTTTAATAAGTGCAAAATGAATTGGAGAGTGTAAGCACAGGGATAAGGCAATTGGTTAAAAGTTTCCAGCAATGATCAGTGGCCTCCAAATCTTTTTGATGATGAAATCTTATGTGTAAAAAATCGACCACGCATTCCCTATTACTATATGCACATCTTATAACATGTATTGACATACTCATGTAAAGTATATGTTATAAAGTTTGCATAGATATTTAAAAAGATACAAAAAATAAAACAAGTAGAAATTCTAAAATGTTTTCTCTGACTTTCATGGACCATCTTCAATTGTGTGTGTATCCCCCTTTGGAGATTGTAGGCTAGATGACAGTTTATGAGGATCAAGACAGTGGGGGAAGGAGAAAAAGAAAAGCCATGAAAATGATTTAGAAAGCAAACTCCAAGGAGAGGTAACTGGACATAGTGGGGGGAGAACAAGGAAAAGTTGGGAGTTTTGTTGGGGTTGCAAACTTGACCATGTTTTGGGGGAAGATACATGAGGAAAGGAGAAAAACAAATTTAGTTTTGAAACTGCTAACATAAATATCTTTTATATAAAGGTGTGGAGCTCAGAAGAAACAGCTTGAGATATAAATTTGAGAGTCACAGGCAGTAGTTGGTAACTGAGACCCTGGAAATGAGATTGTCCTGAGAGGGAGTGTAAAAAAAGCTATGGTTCCTCAGCCTGAGGGGAGGAGGTTATACTCCATTTTGAGAAACCAAAGAAAGTCTGGATTCTCTTTCCATAAAAATGTGTAGCAAAAATTTTCTAATTAATTTTAGGGAATGCTAAATGATGCAAAGAAAAAAGACAACACTATTCAGGACAAGGAATTCATACTTGTATACAACCACATAATGCCTTATGATATATAGAATACATATATGATAGAATACATTTTAAGAAATCAGTTTTATCTATAAGGTTATAGGCTAAAAGTTATAATTGCATAGATTTAGGCCTCAAAATACCAAACAAAAATTAAAGTGACCATAGCAACTAGATCCTTTTAAACTCTGGTTCCGAGCACAACATAAATTGGAGAGGAGCACACAGTCTGAATGGTTTTTCGAGAGTAGACTCACTCAAGCAGTGAAATGTGCCCATGGCCAGCTTAGAAAAGGAAGGGCACATACCCTTTTCATTATTAAACTTCTTCTCCCAGATGACTTGCCTAAGGTAAGAAACACTTAATAGTGAAAATTGGTTGGAAATAAGCATAATATACTATCTCATGGAGATAATGCTCCTGACCTACTATCAGTCAAGCATGCATTTTTGAATTATTCCCCATGGGCAGCAACAGACTTGTGTTGATCCATTCACAATTTCTGTATTTAGAAGCACTCAGTTTAGAAAAACTAACAATCCACATCTCTATTTTTCAATTTGGAAATTCTCTGAGGCAGCTTTGCAAAACTCATATGGAGTTAAAAAAAAAAAATGGCCCCCGTTACCTGAATCCACCATATACCTATAGTAACTTAACTTACAGAAGAAAGAAAATTAATTAAATTTTCACTGAAACCTTAGTCCCTTATGAAATTGAATCAACACAATGGTTTGCCTTTTGGTTTCATCAAACTTGACTGTAATTAATACTTTGAAGTTGTACTTCAAAACCTCACAGGAAACAAGTAGGAACGGAAAATGTTCCCCTGCTGTTTGCTTGGGGCATTGGCTGTGATTGAGTTTTTGCTTTATAGAGAACTTTCAGGTCTATTTTAAACAATAAATATATTTTCTAACTAAGTTTCTATTCCATAATAAGCAAATAAATATCTACAGAGGAGAAAGGAAAGGAAGAAGCCATTATCTGTCTCAGAAGACATTTTTGTTTTTCTCTCAAAACTCTACCACAGATGGACAAAATCATTTAGGGGTGCTTAGTAGTATTCAGCTTTCTATCTATTGCCTCCAAAAACAAATACCTGACGAACAGGCTCTGTCATTAGGAGCTGAGTTCTTACTGGGCTCATCCATGCGAATAATCAAAAGAATTGCACAACTTCAATGCTAGTCAGCACCTTACACCTAGTTTTATTAAACTAGAGATTCCTCGGCCTTGGTGCCCCGGGAAAGAACACTTTTTGTCCTTCACTTGAGTGGGCCAAATGTTGTAGATGTCTTCTTCCTGACACTTGGAGGCCTGAGCTAAAGGCATTTGATAAAAGATGTCATTGATTTTCATTCTACTAAGTAATTTATTTGGGCTATCTTTGTTTTTCCTGACTTCTACCAACTGCGGAATGAATGTTAGTGGCCCCTCTTGCTCTCCACTTTGTGAAGCATGGCACACATAAATAATTCAAGTGCATTTCACAGAGAAGGTCACGAGGAAAAACAGTGCATGCAAAGGGAACCTTTGTAGAAAAGGCTGCTGGGCTTTTTGGAAACATCTCAAATATAATAAGAATATCTAGGTATTAGGACAAATGAACTGTGAGAGAAGGGGAAAGAGGAACACAGCTTGCTGGGGGAAAAACATTTAGTTTGTTTCTAGAAAAATTTCATTGACTTTTGGCACTGACTCTGAACATCTGTTGGAATGCTTTAACTCTTAGAAATAAAAAATGCAGCAAGATGCTAACATCTATTTCAATAATCAGGTGATAGTCAAACGTCTTAGTTACCTGTCCATTGCAAGCACTGGTCAATCAGAAGAGACATATATAACAATATCTATATATAATAATATAGTATTTCAAGGTTCAACATTTATTGAGCACCCAGTATTTACCCAGCGTGTTCTAAATGCTCTCATGTGCCTGAATACAACTAATCATCATTGCAACTTTCCTATTTTCCTGAAAAATATTATTTTATTGTTGTTTTAATAATAATAGGGAAAAGGGTAAAATACCATACTTAGTAAGTGGGAGAGACATTTTCAAGCCAAGCTCCTTAATGCAAAATTCAATGGTTTTTTTTTTTAATTCTCATGGTAATCTCTTTTTTCTCTCTTTCCTCCTATCCTCCTGCCCTCCCCACCTCTCTCTCTCTCTCTCTCTCTCTCTCTCTCTCTCTCTCTCTCTCTCCCCCCCCATGCACACATAAACAAAAGTTTCAGTCTTTTTCATCTTAGCACCTGCTGCCTATTGTGCTAAACTTATTAAATAGTGTCATTTGCTAAAATGCCTGGTGAACTGCTCTTTTACAAAATTTCTGATATGAGGATTAAGACATTCTGGTGTCAGATTAGTGCCACACAAAGTCACAGGAATTCCATTGGCCTGGCTACTTGAGCTTCACATAATTATTCAGTAATTGTGATAATTATACTGCTTATACCTGACCATTTCTAACTCCATGGTTACCTGCTTAGCATATTCAACCTTAGTTCCAGTTCTTGATGGTAACTCTGATGATTATATCCTAAAGTTATTTTAAAGAAAATGCTTGAGATATTCTTATAAAAAAAATGGAGTCTCCAAGCAATATTTCTACATTCATTTTAGGGAGAAGTAAGTCTGTATAATAGCATCTTAAAGGTATTTCATATTACTTTCTGTCCCTTGTTTGCATGAATGTATTCTCATCTAAAAATGGAAATAATCATCAACAGTATTAGACTACAAAGTGCCAGTACCTATGCAATGTGATTTTGCATTAATTTTCTCATTTAATTCCCACCACAATCTTTTAAGAAAAATGGTATTATCTTAGTTCATTCGGGCTGCTATAATAGCATACAATAGACTGGGTGGCTTATAAGCAACAGAAATTTATTTCTCACTGTTCTGGAGGCTGGGAAGTCCAAGATCAAGGCACTGAGAGATTCAATGTCTGTTGAGGGCCTACTTTCTGGTTCATAGATCAATGTCTTTTCACTGTGTCCTCACATGGTATAAGGGATTAGAGAGCTTTCTGGGGTCTCTTTTATAAAGGCACTAATCCCATTCATCGGGGCTGCACCCGCATGACCCAATCCGTGACTCCACCTCCAATGGCCCTAGCATCACATTGAGGGTTAGGATTTCAACATGTAAATTTGGGAAGGACACAAAAATTCAGTACATAACAATTGTCATTATCACTTTTACAGGCAAGAAAAGGCTTAGAGAGGTTAAGTCAATTACATGAATAAGCTGTTACATAGAAGAACCAAGGTTGGAAAACAAGTCTACCTGATTCTAAATTCTATCTTCTTTCCTCACTAAGGCCTTGTCTTCACAAGACTGTTGTATGTGATTTTTAAAAATTAAGCATACAAAAGAAATTACAGATGCATCACCAATATTAATCCAAATACCATTTTGTACAAACTTTGTTGAATGGGCAGTTTCCCTATGTTAATGAAACATATTACTTAAAGAAATAGTTATTGCTTCCAGCTGGAGAACAAATTTTGAGTCTATGTATAATTTCAGACATTACAACTGAAGAAAATGCATCATCCATGACATAAAACTTTCATGCCAAATCAGGTATACTCTATTTATAAAGAATATTTATTGTACTGGTCAACAAAATGTATTCCTTTTTTCTAATTGCTTTGAGGACATTTTAGAAATACATCTTTAAAAATACCTGAGAGAATTCAGGACTATGGATAAAATATACAAGGAAAATGCATCACCCCTTTATAAAAAATTAACCTTAGCAGTTGTTCAGTCCTCATGTTCATAATGGCATCAAGTACTAGTGTCAAATATACTATTACTAATTTCTCTCTATATTGATAGTTACTAATATTCACCTCTCTATGAATAAATGTAGGACATTTTCATTCAATAACATGTCTGTATGCCTGAGACATCCAGTATTTGAACAAAAGAGTTACAATATCAGTCAGTACCCTTAGAGCAAATGTAGAGACTACTTAACTAGGTTTTCTGACAAGACCAGAGGCCAGAGCTCTTTATGGACTTTACATAAAGATGTCATGGACTAGACAATCATCATTCTTTTTAGCCACTTAACATCTCAGCATCCTTCCTATGTCAGGCAATTCCACGCTCTATAAGTCTTCAGAGCAGGAGAAATAGATGCCCACCCCAGAAGTGAGAAAATATATGACATTCCCTTCTCAGGCTCCCTTGAAGGTAGGTTTAAAGGTGGACTTGGACTGTGCTGATCACAAGCATCCACATAAGACTTCAATTCAGGGGCTAGTCTCCCCAGTTGGCAGCATTGGCAGTTGCTACACGCTTGAGAAGTTGGCAGAGTGCCAAGTGTGGCAGCTGGTGCTCCATTAAGGCAGCGACAGTTTCACCATCAGGCCAGTGCTGAAGGATGGCTGGGGTGTAAGTCTGCTTTTCAGCACTTATACTGGTTCTGCAACTACTTTTCAGCACTTAGTCAACTATGCTGAAATCTCCCTAATTTCTTGCTAGTCAATTTCTATCCTGCTAAAATTAGCTGGAGTTTATTTCTATTGCTTGCTACTGAAAAACTGTTGATACAAAATTCTGTCTCTGCTTTACAAGAGGATCAATCAATAGGAGGTTTCTTGGTAATGGGCAGTAATGAAGAATTATTACTGCGTTGTAAGAGGAATGTGAAACTGATCAAGTATTGAACGTCTATACCAACTAAGTAATGTTAACTCTAATAATTATCACTAGTAGTCAGCAGTCAGAATCTCAGAGATCTTTTTACAGACCTATACCTGCTGACTTTCCCTTCCTTTTATCATGAGTTGGATTCAGCCCATATGCTTCTCCCTACTAACATTATTTTTATGATGAATTAAATAATACAAAAATAGTTGTTTCAATACGTCCGCAACCCATTTATATGTTGCTCACTGAGAAATATGGCTCCTAAGGATCACAGGTGTTAAAGTGGATCTGAGAATGTTGGTTACTCTAATGTTCAGGCCTAAATCTTACACACTGTCACCATGAGGACCAGCTACAACCTTTCTGCAGTCCCAAGGAGAGTGTTTCTGATTTCAGCTTATTGGGTTCAGGCACACTGACATATAGCTAATCCTTTTCTTTTTATTATCTATATTAACCACATTTATATTATCTATAGTATCATCACCTAATAACTGGAACAGACCTTCCTCCTCCCACCCCCTATCCAGACCTGAATCACTGCCATTATTTCATTTTGATGTTTTTGTATTTATGTACAGAAATTTGCTCTTACATTAAAGCGTCCATCCATTTAAATTAGTAACCTTGATCTGACCAAAACCACACCAAAAAAATTGATTTTATCTAACAATTTTATAATTAACTTTGATTTCAAACAGGTATTATGACCTGATTATTTTTTAAGCATTGAGTTATTATCAACATTTTTTTATAATACATTTATTTATGTTCCCATGTGAGGGAACATAAATAAATATGTTTTGAATTTAGAAACAGTTGAGTTTTTATTAATTCCTTTTTTATCACAAAAGAAATG
>NW_017731770.1:1533314-1538156 GCF_001890085.2 Hipposideros armiger | reverse complement strand
ACACCCTCACAGACACACCCAGAAATAATGTCTTAACAGCTATGCTGGCACTCCTTAGCCAGGTTAAATTGACACATAAAATTAACTATCACAGGGGAGATGTAACACATTGTAGGGGAATGGCTCCACCATGGCGCTATGGTGACTTTGGATGTCTCCACATAGGCCACACAGGCAAGACTCAACGGCAGTCTGACTCAAGTCTTAGTGGAACATCTTATGATGCACCCTAGAACAGGACAAGATAAACAGTCTTGTGAAAAGTTGTCACACAACCACTTTTCATCCACATCCCCATCTTGCCGGAGAAATCCCATCTTGTGGAAAGCTGTTATGAAGCAGTTTTTCATCTGCCTCTCTGGTTCTGGTGAGGCACGAAACTTCCTACGTTGCTCTCTCGTTGGGTACAGCTCCAGACTACAAAACTGCTTAGCTGTAATTTAGAGTTGGCCCCTCAATGACACCGTGCCTCACTACTCATGTGGTCTGTCATCTGGCCCCTCCAGTTCTAAATAGTCCTGCGGCATCCTGGGATGTGGGGAGCTGACACCACATTGATCTTGCTTTTGCTGTCTGTGTAAGTAATAAACTCTCTAAATCCATTTGGGCGTATTCTGTCTTTAGATGCCGTATCTATGGAAATGTAGCAAGCTAACCTAGCAGCTACCATCACATTACTGCTTAGGGATTGCTTGACTGCTTGATGCAAGTAATAGATACATTATAAAGGCAGCTGCCATCGTGGGAAACTAAAACTTTACATCTGGGAAATGGTGTAAAATGCATGCCTCCATTACCTTGGTGAAGAGACAAGAGAGAGTTGAGGTATTTATACCCCCACACCCATGTTATTTGAGAGGCATTAATGGTCAGGTGCTTTCTGGTCTGTGGTGTGAGCCAGCAAAACGTATTCTAGCAGCCCAAAGATACAGATGCTGGCCACTTCAAATCAAGCTGGCATGCACAGAAAGGGTAAAGGGATAACAGGGGATAGTGGCAAAGCACTGACAGTATCTACTACCTGTTTAGATCAATAGTCATGCCAAAAGGATATCATAGTATAGAGTTTAGTGCTGTTTACTTAAGGATTTCAACCTTAACCATCTTCTCAAAGAAGACAGCCTACATAAAATAGTCCTACCCACCTCATTGCTTTCTATCCTTTTACTTTCTTTTTTTTCCGATGGTGTGAGTTTACAATTTCTGTTATCTTTCTCCTTCACATAGTAGGGTCTTTGTCTAACTTCCTCATCACTGTATCTTCAGGGCATAGGAAAGTTCCTATCACATTGTGGGTACAGGCAATATTTGTTAAATGAATGAAAAAATAAAGGAATGAGTGACTCAAATTTTTATTGGTTTAGGTGAGACCACAGCCTCTATTAAGATTGCATAATTAGAAAAGCCATTTATAATTATTAGGTGGTGATTCCTGATTCTAAGCACCTGCAAAGTACACACTATGTAATATTCATCTTATATCTCTAAAAGCCACCAATAATAGAGTCCTGCACCTTTACATATCATTCAACTTATTGAACTGTTACTTATAAAATATGTTATTCCCTTTCATTCATATGATTATTAATGTTTCCAAACACCTTTATTATCTCATTTCTCACATCAACACTGAAATAGGTTGGTGGGTGTTATAATTCCAACTTTTCACATGAGGAAGAACATCTGTTTCAAGAAAGTTGAATGAATTTTCCCAATGATGCAAAAAGTAGGGAGTAAGCCAATGTTTAACTCCTAATCATTTATGCAACACATATGTACTGAATGTCTACTCAAAGCCCAGTACTGCCTTAGGCTCAGGGACTAAAAATATAAAGAACAGCCCCTGCGTATAAGACATTCACATTGCAATGGGGTGAACACATGATGCTAGGGTTAAGATCCCAGGTTCTACTACAAAACTAGTTGGTTCAAATCCTGATATCACTGCTTTCCAGTTCTGTCTTTCCTCCTGAGCAACTTACTCGCCCTCTCTGGGCTTCAATTTCCCTGGTTATTTAGAAAATGGACAGAATACTATGAACTTTATTAGTTGGGCATAAAGATTAAATGAGGCACATAGAACCATTCCTGGCACATAGAAAGTGCTTAATAAATATCAGCTGCTACTATAAATGTTGACAAACAGATCTTCAAGGTGAAGTGGATGAAACAATTAACTATACCCCATAAAAATAAGAGTACCATGAGTTACCAGAGGAACCCATAGTTTAACAACCATACAAGGAAGAGAGAACACAAATTTAAAGTATGTCATGAAATGCAATGACTAGGTCAAAAAACCATAATAATGTGAATATTTTTATAATACAGGAACAAGTGAGAATATTGAGAAAAGAAGACAGTACAGAAAAGGTCTGGAATGGGCTGATATGAAGAAGAACCTGCTATTCTAAGATAACAAATTTCGACTTGACCCTGTAGTTAATAGGAATCCATTGGTGGATTTAAGCAAGAAGACTAATATGATCAGATATGTAATTTAGAAACAAATTTTGGTATCATAACAGTACTATGAACTTTCTTTTGGTTTTGCAACATGGAAGATAAGTTGGAGGTGAAGTTGGAAGAAAAGCAATAAACCAATCCAGGAAAGAAGAGGTGATGGGAGGACCTGAACTAAAACAACAATGGGCATGGAGAGGGGGTATGGGATGCCCATGATATAACAGAACAGATCTTGTGATGAGATGCACAGGTGAGATAAAGGAGATTTAGTGATTGGAATATTTAGAAGTAACATGAATATTTAAGAAAATCAAGAGGTCATATGGTAATTTCATTCTCAATTTTTTGAGGAACCTCCACGCTGCCATTCATAGCGGCTGCACCAATCTTCATTCCCACCAACAGTGTATGAGGGTTCCTTTTTCTCCACAGCCTCTCCAACACTTGTTATTGTTTTTCTTGTTGATGACAGCCATACTAACAGGTGTGAGGTGATATTTCATTGTGGTTATTTGTATTTCTCTGATGACTAGTGATGTTGAGCATCCTTTCATATGTCTGTTGGCCATCTGTATGTCCTCTTTGGAGAAATGTCTATTCAGGTCCTCTGCCCAATTTTTAATGGGATTTTGTTGTTGTTGTTGTTTTTGTTGAGTTCTATGAATTCCTTATATATTTTGGATATTAGCCCCTTACCAGAGGCATTGTTTGCAAATATCTTCTCCCATTCAGTTGGTAGCCTCTTTATTTTGTTGATAGTTTCTTTTGCTGTGCATAGGTTCTTTAGTTTGATATAGTCCCATTTATTCATTCATTCATTCATCCATCTATTTCACTTCCCTTGCCTTTACCATATGACCCAGCAATCCCTCTCCTGGGTATATACCAAAAAAGATATATGTGCTCCAATATTCATTGCAACTTTATTTACTGTAGCCAAGACATGGACACAACTGAAGTGTCCTTTCATAGATGATTGGATAAAGAAAACATGGTATATATACACAATGGAATACTATTCTGCCATTAGAAAAGATGAAATACTGGTATTTGTGACAACATGAGTGGATATTGAGATTATTATGCTAAGTGAAATAAGTCAGACAGAAAAAGTCAAGAACCATATGACTTCACTCATAGGTGGGATATAAACCTGAAAGCAACAAAAGAACAAGACAAACAAATAAACAAAAACTCATAGACATAGACAATAGTTTAGTGGTTACCAGAGGGTAAGGGGAGGAGGTGGAAGACGGTAAACAGGATCAAATATATGGTGATGGAAGGAGAACTGACTCTAGGTGGTGAACACACAATGTGACATAGAGATGATGTATTACAGAATTGTACACTTGAANAGCTATTGTCATCATCATTGTTCCAAATATAGATAATAGGAAAAAGAATAATGCAATTCAAAGAGTAGGTGCCTTGAAGTTAAAACTACACAAGTTCAAATACTAGAACCTTTAAGAGATGTAAAATCTGTATGCTTAAATTTGGATTGGAATAATAATATTTATATGCAAGAATTCCCTCCTGCCAAAACCACCTGTGCACTGCAGGTGTTGGTAAGGTTAGGGGGTAAAAAAATGCATCCACTGCTTAAAAAAAGATCTGTTCCTATCATATATTTTTCAAGAACTCTACTCCAACTTTGCACACACAACCCTTTTATAAAGATCTACAGTGATACCTGCACACATCTGTTTTATTTATTTTTTCTTAGAGTGACACTAACTCCTCATGTCCACACATATTTAAACCTCCATACCAAAAGTTGCCACTTAAAAGACATGTTCTTCTTTCAGGAAAAAAAAAAAAAAAGGATTGTACCTTTCTCAAAATAAATATCTTGTGAAATTGAGTTATTGTTCTTACTGTTTATTCTTTCTAAGACAAATGTGTATTCTATAGCTGAAATCAAGGTGAATTTTGCAACTTCTGTGCCCAGGCTCAGAACTATACAATAACTAAATCCATCTGACAGTTCTGCATACTCAGGTCTCTTTGATGTAACTGTATATGTACTTTTGTGTTTTGGTTGGGTCTGCTGACCTGAGACTCAGACTGAGTGCAACAAGTGGATTTGGGAGGTGCAGAAATACAAGCATTGGGAAAGGAGACATAGAGTCCCCTAACTGTATTAGGCTTCTCCAGAGAAACAGAAGGTAGATAGAAATACATAGATATATAGAGATAGAGATGAGATAGAGACAGAGACAGAGATTAAAGGAGATTTATTATAGGAATTGGTGCACACAAATATAGAGGCCATGAAGTTCCACAATCTGCCATCTGCAATATGGAGAACCAGGAAAGGCAGTGGTGGAATTGAGTCCATGTTAGAAAGACGGAGAACCAGGGGAGCCAATG
>NW_017731770.1:1525024-1526619 GCF_001890085.2 Hipposideros armiger | reverse complement strand
TCCACTAAAAGAGATTAAAATTTGTAAGGGAGATGAAACCAATATTAACATTTCTGCAGAAAAGAAAATGCGAGTGTGCTGGCTCTCCTTTCTGTCCTTAAAAACATCAATGGATGCCCCACTGAGTCATTTCCCAAGGTGCAGGAGAATACCCGCTGCAAACATTTATCACATTTATAACTCACTCCCAATGAACAGGAACCAATGATGGGCATAGGCCTCAGCCACAATTTTGTGTAACCAAACACCTTCTCCCAAATTCTTGATTTTAAGAAGTAGCCAAAAATATCCATTATGCACTTGGGTAGAAACTGAAGGAAGTGTAAAAAGAGAGAAACAAGGCCAAAGACATGAGCTATCCTCTCTCTCTGCCTGGGAAGCTGCTTGTCCCTTGGGTGTGTGAAGAAAATCCATAAAACTTTCAGGTAACACAGTTGGTAAGCTGTCTTTTAGGAGTCATGGTCCTAGGAACTACACACTATTGATGGAACATGAAAATCACTTCTGTTATCCATTTAAAGGATGCTTTGTTCCTATGAGTTTATATCTACTACTTAATAAATATCTAGACTCCTCAGATAAAAGTATTAAAAACACAATAGTCTTTACCTTGAAAAACTGTAAAGACTCTCAAAGGCACAGTTAGTCAGTCTCCATGCTTTTCAATACTTCTATCACTTATCCCATTTTGAAAACACTTTCTTTTCCTGCAATAAAAAAAAAATGAAAAAAAAAAGAAAACGGTGCTATAGAAGTTCTTCATCACCATGTCTGCTCCCTCTGGGATAGCAAGACGACAGGGAGATGGAACATTAAGGGGAGTGAACAAAGTGGTGTATAGACAATAGTCATAATTTTGGGCCTTGCAACCTGTAATCCCTCCTCAGGAAGTGGTAGACTCCAATCCTGAGACTCCCAGGATAAACGTGATCATGATCCAGCAGATTCCTGTGGACAATCCACAGCATTGTTTTGGGATGTAAATAATGAACAAAAGCATACAAATGCTCATGCAAGCCCAGAAATGAATAAGGAAGAAGTTATAAATCACCCTTTCTTCTCATGAAAAAAACCCAGGTTATAAAAGGAACCGGCTATGATGGGTAAAGGTATTCACTGTGATTATGGATATTTTGAGTACTGTATCATTCATCAGAAAGTTCTAACACAAATAAATGAAAGGCTTCTAGAAATATCATAGCAAAGACCAATACGGTCCATATCCCATAGACCATATTAGGCCACAGGCACATAGATAGCAATGACTGTGAAATCTTTCCTAATATTTTATTTTGTCAAGGTCTAAGTGAGTGAGGGAACATACAAAGGAAGAGCCCATTATACTTAAATATCTGAAAAGGAAACCTACTACATGTACCAGCAAGTACCTTCATCTAATTGACTCTTCTCTCCTCAGAATCATTACATATACAATATATGGACATTGAATGGAATACACTATCCCAGGGGTAGCTTGAAGGTAACCATCTGCTTCTACAAGCAGCTCAATTTGCTCCACATGAAATTTGTTTTTGTGAGAAATGTCCCTGCTGCCCTTTATAGGATGTGGTAATTTGTATTGGTCAAGAGAAACA
>NW_017731770.1:1508721-1522936 GCF_001890085.2 Hipposideros armiger | reverse complement strand
GCACAGTTTTTTTAAGAACTCACAGTTATATGTTTCTGCAAAAGGATTTCAAAATTCTCTAGGACCAGTAGCTTGAAATGGGGAAAAAAAAAAATAGAACCACATGTGTTGATTTAATAATGTCTATTACTAAAGCGCTGAAGCACAACGTAGGGTGAAATGACTTCTTAAAGTTTTCAGCAGCTTCTAAATTAGGTCCTGCTTAAACTTGGGACATGAGCACATAGAGAGGGAAAAAAGGAGTAAAAGAAGTAAGTATTAGGTTAGAGGAAGAAACTCAGGATGTGGATGAAAATACTTTAAAACTTTCAAATCTGAAAGAACTTTGTTGATGCACTTATCAAAGTCATTTTTTAATTAATTAATAAATGAATGCCTCTGTAGAAAAGAATCATATCTGCAAGTCTGATATGAAATTCTTAACATTCACTCACATTTTTTAAGTGGTGTTTCCTCATAGGTTGACTGTGCAGGATCCAACACTATGAGTTTCAATAATAAATAGCGTAGGATGACATTTTGATTATTTTTTTATTTTATTAACTTTTCTTCTCTAATTATTCTCTATTTGTGCATCCCTTCTTCTGTTAAAAATAAAGATTGATTAAAGAAACCCTAACACATACATGTACTCCCATGTTCATTGCATCATTATTTGCAGTAGCCAAGATATGGAAGCAACCTAAGTGTCCATTGATGGAAGAATGGGCAAAGAAAGTGTGGTATACATACATTGGAATATTATTCAGCCATAAAAAGAAGGAAATCCTGCCATTTGCAACAACATGGATGAACTTTGAGGAAATTAAGCCAAATAAAATAAGAGGAAGACAAATATCATATGATCTTATATGTAGAATCTAAACAAAAAAACAAAATTAAACCAAATTCAAAGAAACAGGGAATAGATTGGTGGTTGTGAGAGGTGTGGGGATGGGTGAAATGGGTGAAGGTGGTCAAAAGGTACAAACTTCAAGTTATAAAATAAGTCCTGGAGGTGTAATGTACAGCATAATGATATAAGTTAATAATATACTATTTGATATTTGAAAGTTGCTAAGAGAGTAGATCTTAAAAATTCTTATCACGGGCCGGCTGAGTGGCACATTGGTTAAGAGCTGGCTTGGGATGCCAGAGGGCCCCNACACACACACACACACACACACACACACACACAATGATGATGGCAATAACAATAAAGGGGCAGGGAAGAAACTTTGGGAAGTGATAGATATTTCTATAGCCTCGGTGGTGAAACTTCATGGATATGTATATCCTTATCCTCAAATTCACCGTGTTGTATACATTAAATATGTGCTGCTTTTTACATGTCAATCATACCTCAGGAAAGCACTTTAAAGAAAATAATAACAGTGACTATGTAGAATGCTGATGGAGGAAAAAGTGAAGCGTTTTTAGCTGACAGAACAGCAAAAGCAAAGGGGATGGCATGAGGAAACAATAGGAAGCTGCCGTGCGGCACAGAAAAAGGACACAGGTAAGTTAATAAAGGAATAAGGCAGGACAGGTGAGTTACAGCCAGTTCAGGAGACTCGTAGATGACAGGCTACACAGTCTGCTCTGCATTCAGAATGTGATGGGAACCCACAGGAGACTTTTGATCACAGGAATGACATGATAAAAGGGACCTCCGAGAACCTTAAACTCTGTGGGGTGATTTTTGAGAGATGTGAAACCAAAGGTAATCAGGCCAGCTGGTAGTCCAGACAAGAGGTAATAAGGGCCTGAACTATGACAGTGGGAATGGAAATGAGAAATTAGTAAAGAACGCTGAGCTCCGAATCCATTAGAAATCACCCGTAGTAACGGATCTGATCACAGCAGAAGTGACACCTCCATTAACTCTATTGAATCCTGTCTCTAGGAGCATAAGAACTGATTGGTCCTCAGAGACGCTCCTGAAGCAAATGTAAGCTTATTCTGCCACCATCTGCATGAATGGATTCAACTATACAGGACCACCCATGCAGCCTTTGGCTTAATTTTAAAATCACATACTACATCAACAACATTGCAGCATTTGTCCCACGGTGCTCTTTTGCATATCCTTGAAGTTATTAAAATACATTAAATTTTTCCCACCTCCCTCTCTGTTTCATTCCAAAGGGGCTTCACTTTCTTCTTAACAAACTTTTTCTGAATCTTTACCTAAGATTATTCCTTACCTATCCAAACCTTAGATACAAATGTAAGTTAGGGTATCATACATCTTGGAAGAGAAGAGAAGGGATGGAAATTCCATATTGAAACAGTAACTAGAAAACACTAAGTGTCCAAGAAACTTGGGACATCTGTAGCCACAGAGGTGCCTCTATTTAATACAGGAAGGACCTGCCAATGACATGCTTTGTTACTAGAAACTTTATAACTGATGGTAAAATATAAACCAGAAGGCAAATCTCTAGTGTTGAGAAATGNTGGAGCCTAGCAACCTGTGTTTTATCAAAACTTCTATAGGAGGTTATGATAACCTCCTATAGAAGTTACGGTTTAAAAAACATTGGGCTACATGATCTTCTGAGGCCCTTTCAATGCTCCATGACTCTGTAAAAAACAGAGAACATAGGAATAAGCCCTGGGTGGTAGAAGAGAATCCCTAGGGCACTGCTAACCAGTATATTCCGTGGAGCATGAAAACAATAACAGTAGCAACCAGAATAATTCCTCAGGGTATTAATCATTTCTTTGCTTGTTCTGAGTCAAAAAATCTGTCTTTTGTGAAAATGCTATATTTAACAATATAACATATTTCTTTCCTGCAGGAGTTCTCAGAGCCTTAATGCTGATAAGAAATGGTGGCTCTCAAAAAAAAAAAAAAGATGGAGGTATATGTTGAGCTTTCCACAGATATTTGATCAATAATCCCCATTCCCACAGTGTGTCTTTCAGGAAGAGTGTTTTGCTGAATAGAATCGAGGAAACACAAGTCAAGGATGATAAATTTTTATGAGAACCAAGTGCCCAAAAAACAGAACTGCTGGTAGGATCCAAGGGCCAAGAGTTTATCCATGACTAGCCATGTCTCTATATTCAAGTATTCCTTTCTATTGGCAGGACATTGGTGCTCCAGTATAAGCTGTGACTGGTATTTATGTTGCTAGAGAACTGTATGCTCCATTAATGGAAATGTGAAGAACAGATGTGCCAATAAGTCTCAGATTGTTTTCTAGATCGTGAGCAGCTTGCACATTTCCACATGTTTTTTTTATATTTATGTAAGTGAAGAATGGATAGGAGTTTTGTTCCTCTTTTTCCTAGTTTAAAGAAGCTAAAAAGTGAACTCAGCTGTGATTCATTAAACAGTATTACCTGTGTCAGGCATTAGAAAATTGCATTTCAGCTGAGGACAGGAAACCACATGTGAGTTATAGTGATGGGAAACAACTTTTCAATTAATTTATTTAAGAATTTGCAATATTCATTTAAAAGCAGAAAGAACAAGATGGAATGCTGAACCAAAAAAAAAATTTAATCTGTATACATAATGCCCATTAAAATACAGGAGGAATTCAATGCTGTCTCTCCAAAAATACCATTCAAACTGTGTTCGAACAGACTTCAGGGGCTTCACGGGTACTATAAAGTACGCCGAGGAACCTTAATGAACACTAATTAATCAAAGTAATATTTGTTCCATTTCCAATTAACTCCTGCAATGAATGTTTGTAAGAGAGACTATGGATGCCTAAACACAAGTCTATTATTTATTTAGGCATTATTTATTTATGCCTCCAACTATAGTACATCCAGACATAATTGATTCAAACCACAACGCAAGTACCAATACAATAAAACTGTTTTCAAAAGCACAGAAAAAAAAAGAGTTAGGCAGTAAGTGGAGAGGGAGAGGAAAAGGAAAGTAATTATAGAATAAAACCCAAGGTAAAGGAACCCAAGCAAAANACTTGATGTTCCAGCTCAGTAGTTCTAGCTCAGAGGGTACTTTTTCTCCTCAAGGGACATTTGACAACATCGGGACACATTTGTTGTTCTCATAACTGAGACGATGTGACTGGCATCTCATGAGTAGGGACCAGGCTGATATTCTGCTATATACATCCTACAATATGTAGGGGAGTCTCCCACAGCAAAGAAATATCCAGCCCCAAGTGTCAGTAGTGCTGTTGCTGAGAAGCCATGCTGTAGAGATGTGATAGCAAACAAGTGAGTCATTGTTTCTATGTTTGTTGTCTCCCACTATTGCTATAAGAAGATAGTTTAAAAGATTGTCTAGCTGCCATCTTGAACCTTATGGAAATCCAAAATTGGTAAGTATATTAATACTTGACCTAATAGAAAGTCAAAGAAACAGAAGTTAGAGAAACCACCTGTTTTAGTCAAATGCTATACAGTATTACATATTATGAGGCATATTCATACTTTTTTCAGTGTAGTGCATACATTTCTTTCTAACTGGATCAGCACCTTTTCAGGTCACTAAAAGACAGTCCTTATGAAGTTACAATCCCTGCATCCTATACTGGCAATAGTTTTTACATTTTCTTCTAACCCCCTAGATTCAAGGCATGACATCATTTGTTCCAGCTACAATTGTTGGCCATACCCCTCCAAGCTGTAAAGATGTTTGTCACGTCCTTTTTAATGTCATAGGACTTTCACCAAACTTAATTGCCTGCCAAGCTTTACCCTCTATTCCCATGATCACAGCCTAGAAGGAAACCTGAAGTTCATACAACTTGCCTTTTAACATCCAGTGCAATACATGTCCTTCATGTCCTTGTCGGATATCCAGGAACCTTCACCCAGTCATCATGGGTCAAAATTCTACACTAGAGCGTAAAATAGACATCAGGAAGGGAAGCCAAAGACAACATACATTTAACCTGAAATGTAGTGAAATTCTCATCAGCTGATGGCTCTCAGAACATGTGAAGACATGATGGATGATATGCCATTTCTAAATAGATTGATGATAGATGGATAGATAAATAGATAGATTACTTTAATGGATTGTTTTTATATTTATGAAAAACAAGAACTTGTTAGGGATATTAAATGCATTAGAGGACACAGGCAGGACACAAAAGAATCTTGACAGACTGGAAAGTTTGCAATAAATCTTACGACAAAATTTCACAGGGATGATAAAAGGTCTTCTATTTGATCTCANTGCCATCGTGAGAATATCTGAGCTTAATTTAGAGCAACCAACAAACATTAAATTTCTTGTTAAACTTGCCAAGAGTGGAAGTGAAATCAGGGACATGTTAGTCCAAGTTTATGGGGATAATGCCATGAAGAAAATGGCAGTGTACAAATGGATTAAATGTTTTTCTGAGGGGAGAGAATGCATCATTAATGAGAGAGGACATGGAGGCCAGAAGTGAGAAGAACTGAAGAAAACATTGCAAAAATTCATCAAATTGTGCATCAAAATCATTGGCTGACTGTGAGAAGCACAGCAGACCAAGTAAACATCGATAGAGAAATAGGAAAATCTTAACTGAAAATCTTGGCATGAGAAAGGTATGTGCAAAAATGGTCCTGAAGGAGCTCACTGATGAACTAAGGCAAAGGAGAGTTGAAGTTTGCCAAGATCTTCTGGAGAGGCAAGATGATGTTTCGGGCTGTGTTATCACTGGTGATGAAACATAGGTGTACAAATACAACCCTGAAACAAAGCGTCAAAGTGCAAAATTGAAGTCAGCCAATTCTCTACTACCAAAAATGTTCCGTGAGTCCAAATCAAGAGTCAAAACGATGTTGCTAAACTTTTTTGATAACAGAGGGATTATTTATTATGAATTTGTACCAACTGGACAGTTAACCAAGCATGAAAAAGTTAGACGAGGGCCGGCCAAGTGGCACGTTGGTTAAGAGTTGGCTTGGGACGCCAGCTCTGAGTGCGGGGCCCTGGTTCGGATCCCACATATGAGGGCCAGTGACACTGTGCCCTCTGCAGCTGAGATGGTGAACAACAGCTCAGCCTGGAGCTGGGTTGCTGTGAGTGACTGGCAAAGGCATGGGCTGCAGCCCCTGCTGAAGTGGGCTCCCGTAAGCTACTGTGAGCAGCCAGCAGCCAGCATGAGCTGCCAAGAGCCTGCGTGAGCGGCAGTCCAGTGGCCGGTGACCGATCTGCGTCACCCGGGAAGAGTGCAATGATAATACCAACATGGGCCAGTGGGGTGATGTTCTCCACAACTGGACTGATGAACAAAAGGAGCAACTTGTCTGTTCCCCTTCCCCCAATTCCCAAATGTTTTTCCCCTCCCCCAATTCCCCAATAAAATCTTAATAAAAAAAAAGAAAAAAGACAATAATGACCTGAACTTTCCGCCAACAATTCATGGCTTTTGCATCACAACAATGCACCAGCTCACACAGCACTGTCTATGAGGGAGTTTTTAGCCAGTCAACAAGGAACTGTATTGCAACACCCTCCCTACTCACCTGATCTGGCCCCCAATGACTTCTTTCTTTACCCAAAAGTGAAGGAAATATTGAAAGGAAGGCATTTTGATGACGTTCAGGACATCAAGGGTAATACAATGACAGCTCTGATGACCATTCCAGAAAAAGAGTTCCAAAATTGCTTTGAAGGGTGGACTAGGCGCTGGTGTCAGTGCATAGCTTCCCAAGGGGAGTACTTCAAACATGACTGTAGTGATACTCAGCAATGAGGTATGTAGAACTTCTTTTAGGATGAGTTCGTGAACATAACTGCCAGACCATCTCATGTGTGTGTGTAATATATATAATATATATATATATATTGTATGTATATATATGGTTTGTTTTTTATCAAGGAGACCCAATTGTTTCATTTTGCTTTGGACCTTGCAAAGTATGTACCTGGTCCTGGTAATGAGATCAGTTTGATGGGTTGAGACCAGCACTTTTACCAATACCATCTTTTTTTTTTTTAAGGAGGGCACAGCTCACACTGGCCCATGTGGGGGTAACACCAGCAACCTTGGTGTTATCAGCACCACGCTCTAACTGAGCTAACTGGCCACCCCCGAGACCAGCACGTTTAATGAACTAGTTGAGAAGAGAAATTGCCAAGGTACATCACACAAAGCATAAATGATTTCATGAAGCTCTTGTTCAAGCTTTTGTTTTTTTGTTTTTAAAGATTTTTATTGGGGTATTGGGGGGATGGGAACAGTGCTGGGGAATTAGGGGAAGGGGAACAGACAAGTTGCTGTCCTTTTGTTCTTCAGTCTAGTTGTGGAGGACTTCACTAGCCCAAGTTGGCACCATCATTGCACTCTTCCCAGGCAAGGCACATCAGTCACCGGCTTCTGGACTGCCGCTCACTGCGGCTGCTGGCCGCTCACGCAGGCTGCTGGCTACATACGGTAGCCCATGGCAACCCACTGCAGCAGGGGCTGCAGCCTACGCCGTCACCGGCGACTCAAGGCAGCCCAGCTCCAGGTTGAGCTGTTGTTCAGCATCTTAGCTGTGGAGGGCAGTGTCACTGGCCCTCATATGCGGGATCCGAACCGGGGCCCTCTGGTGTCCCAATCCAGTTCTTAACCATTGCGCCACTCGGCCGGCCCAATGTTCCAGTTTTATTTATATGCATGCACATTTGTGTGTGAAGAAGGTGGGAGAGTACGTGTCTATGTGTGTAAATTTTGTTGCAAAATAAAATGTAGTTTTTATGTGAATTGAGTTCAGTGATTAGGCAATTTCTAAGGTCCCTACCGATTCTAACATTCTAGGATTCTATGTCTCTTGTTATTAATGAGATAGCATAATTAAAGAGCACTTTTCTTCAGTGGGGGGGGGAGAACAACACCACCCAGTGGGAAAAGCTAATGATTCCAACAAAAGGATTAAAATTCAAATCAGTTAGTGTCACTTTCCTTTCCTTTTGAAATGCTCCTATGTACAAAGGATGAAAATAATACCTTAAAAATAAACATTCTAAATACGGATCTACAGTATAAACATACTTTATAAATAAATCAAAATCAATACCACATAGTATCTAACAACAACAACAACAAAAAAAAACAAAAACAAAAAACCAAAAAGGCAAGGTAGAATTATTCTTTGTTTGTAACATATCAAGCATGCATTCTCCAAAGATCATAACATGCTAAGTTGGCCTCTCATTATATGATGCACCCCCAACATCACCATCATACATATTGATATAATTATTTTGATCCTCCAAATTTTAGAACTCCTATAGGGTCTGTTTTTTTCATTTTGTTTTGTTTTTTTGAGATAACATCCGGTATGATTGTACACAACATTCTGAAACCTATTTATGGAACCTGCACATTGAACCTGGGATAAGAGACAATATTCACAAATAGCAAATGCTTTCCAGAAATAGGTGTGTTGATAGTAAGCTGCCAAATATATTTTTATTCATATTTAGAATGCAATAGCATTCTTTTTCTCTTAAAGAAACTACTTTTATAACCTACATTTACAAAATGTGAGCTTTCCAGATATTAAAAGCTTTTTCTAGCCAAGCGGAAATAGAATAGAGTTAAAACATTTTCCTGACACATTCCACAGACTCGCCAGAGTTCAACAAGGAAGCTGGGAAGGAAGCTCATAGAGCAGTAACACCCCTGTAGGAGAATGTTCAAAAGATCAAATTATGACCCCAAAGAGACCTGAAAGCCAGGGAAGCCTCTGCTTGTAATCACAGTGCTAAAATCATTTCTATTTAAGTCCATTCTGGAAGCTTCATATATATGTGAATTATTTGTCTAATTGCTACCATTACATGTGCCATCCTGTGTATTTTGAGTGCTCATCACAAGCACCTTGCAGATAAAATACAATTTGAATATACAGAGTCTGAGACTGACAAATAGCTATCATTTTTCTTTTGTGGTTAAGGATGTCATATTCATATTCTGGTTGATAAAACATGGCTAACAGCATTCCTGGGTCCCAATATTAGACAAAAGCTCAGAGAGGAATAGCCTAGCAGTAATAAAACCAATCAGTGTTATGTGGGTGTCAAGAAACTAGCTATATAGTTACACAAAAAGTCATGGATAAAGTTACAGCTCACAAGTTGAGTTACAAGACCTATGCTTCTCCCTTGTTTCAACTCCAGCCACTATTTTCTTTTCTCTTGGGCTTCAGCTCCCTAATTAGCCAAGGGAGGAGGTGAACATTTTCCCAGACTCATCTTCCAAACTCACTGTTAGTGTTATAGAGAGGCTGTGTGATGCATATGAAAAAAGACTCCAGGCTCTGAAGTTTTCTTCTAGTTATGGCCCAGCCTGCTGTGTGAACCAGGGCCACTCACTCAGTTACAGAGAAGCTCAATTTTTTTCTCATCTCTAAGATGAAAATTCTTATAATTATCTACTTCACAGAATTAACACACACATGAAATGAATTTTGTATGGGAAAACTGATTTGTGCACACTGAATTGCTATTATAAATGTTAGATTACTGCCTTTGAGTTAGAGGAGAAATATTTCAGAGAGGAGCTATTTAGATATCTGGGATCCCCCTAACTTCTCAGACAAATCATTATAAAAGAAGACTTATAATTCCAATATTGTCAGAACTTTGGAAGAACTAGTAATAATTATAAAATGAGTAGAGTTAGAGTAAAAAAAAATACATGGTTTGATGATGTATCCATATTTAGCCACCTGAAACAAAACAAACCTGCAATTGTGATAGAAAGTGGGGGAAAACTAGGAAGCTTCTTACTTGCTCAGAGCCACAGAAACATCAGCAGCCAGGTATTGGGGAGTTTTGCTTATCCTACAGGAATTCTTTGAGCCAGCTAGAGGATAGTTATTTCCTGCCATCTCCTCCAGCTTGACCATTTCTGTTCCACATCCCACACACGCATACCATTGTAACCACTACTAATATTGGGTATTTAGGGGAAAGAGAGACCTGGAGAAGTGACCAGCTGTGGTCAGACAAATGGGATGTGCTTACCAGTCTGGTCTGCAGAGTGTGCCTGACTATGGAGTGTGCCCAATACCGCTCAACTCCAGAGCCAAATTACAGTGCTAGTTCTAAGAGAGGAGCAATGGATAGATACCACTTGGCATATAAATAGGTAAAACGGCAGAGCATTGCAAGCACTGGATTTCTATCAGATAAGCCCATGTTTTTCACTACAGCAAACAAGAGTTTCTGTGATCTAACCTCTGTCTTCTCCGGGGTCATTTTTCTGGCCTTTTACATTGCATCTTAACATCATGGCGGTAACCATGCATTGCTTTATTCAAACACTGTATTGTTTCTGTACTCCATGACTTGCCTTAACATAAAAACAGCTTCCCTTTCAGGCACATGTTCTACCTCATTACTGCTTTCACATCATTAAGCCTCATTTCAAGTGACAAGTCTTCCAAGCAATCTTTTCTAAGTCTGAAGCTGATTTGGTGGCCTTCTTCTGTGTTCTCAGGAAATGTTATGCATGGACTTGTGCTGATTTACCACGTCAAGAAAGTCTATACACGCACTTCGGCTGCCTCCAAAGACAACAGGCGAACGCGTTTCCTGGGGCGGAGACTGTGTCCCAGGCTCTTGTGGAGCCAGCCCCAGGCACAGTGCTGGTCAGCTTCTTTCCTAATAAGCAGCTCCTGGGGTTTCAGCAGGTTCTAAGATTCTGGGAAGGGCACCGGTGGTTTGGGACAGACCCACAAGAGCTAAGCGTAAAGAAAAGACAGGGCCAAAGGGGAACGTCAGAGACAATCCAAAAGTGACTGCTTGAGCAATCCAGTAGACAGCTAAATCCAAGAGTGTTGGCACAGAGGCAGGTGAAAGCCAGGCAGACAGGAGGAACAAGGGGAGAGGGTCAAGATCACAGTCAATGGATTTTATCAGAGCACCGGAAGCAGAATCTGAAACTCTTTTCCTTGCTGGGAATCTGAGCTTCAGGAGGCTTGAATGAAGGCAGTTCTTGTTTCAGGACTGGGAGTGAGAGATGTTAAAGATACAAAGAAGGCTGGAAAATTGTGAAGTTCCCTTCACATGCAATATCTGATTTGAGCTCCACTACATCTCTAGCAAAACTAACATAAAATGTGACTTCATGACACAAACATCAACTAAAGGGGGCAAATTAGAAACTAAAATCTCAGTCTTCTGTGAACCCAAGAAAAAATTTCAATCAGTAGCAGCCTAAAAGTATGTTACACTAGCTGCCACATTATGAGAGAGGGCAAACCATCAAAACAACTCCACAGGATGATTAAGTATTCTGGTGGCGATGCTTTGGAAACTGCTTTTAGGTGAATTATATGTAGATTCAATGTATGTTAATAAATGGTAGGTTAAACTCAGAAATGTAATAAACAAAAGATTTTACACACACACACACACACACACACACACGCAATATTTACAGTACCTAAAACTGCCTGATTTGTGTTTGTAATAAACATATGAATTTATTAAAGAGCCAAGGAGAAAACTTAACATTAAATATTCAGAACAAGGAATAGTTTTATCCAAGGGAATATTTCATAGGCAGATGGGAGTGAATATGCAAAATTGTTCCAGTTAAGCAAATGTCCCAGATAAATTTTCAAGATAAAACATGTCTGCAGTCCTATGCAATTTGCACTATTTTTAATAGTCTGCTACTGGACGGTTTTTTTATATGACTTCAGTTATTTTATCATCCTACTTCTCTGAAGCAACGCTGAGTATGAAAAACTGAAAAGCAAGAAAAGCTTCTGGCCAGGCAGCGGGTAGGAGTAGAAGTAGAATAATGATGTTTTAACAGGACTGTGAAAGGATGACAGATGTACAAGGAAAGTTCTTAAACATGTTGGAGATGAAGCCCATTAAGCCCCCAATCCTTGTGATATCTGTCTCATCACTCAATCTGGGATTCATTACACAAATGGTTCAGTACTTCCAAGATGCCTCAGAGTTAGTGCCTTAGTGTTAGAGTCTCATTCCTGAAATCATGGTATTGAATTTAGTGATGGAATTCTGGGGGGAAAAATTGTAATTCCAAAGTTAGAAAGGAATGCATGCCACAGAGTTAAGAGATAAACTCTGAAATTTAAAAAAGCCTTGGGTTTGATTCCCAGCTCTATCAAGTATAACATATGTGACCTTGGGTAACTTGCTAACTCTTAGTAGGTTTCCGTTTCCTTGTCTGTAAAACAAAGATAATATCACTTGCCTCATAGAGCTTCTGGGAAAAATAAATCATACAATGATTTTTAAATGATGGCACATAGTAAGTCCATGGATGAGTACAGAAACAAATGACTGAAATAATCGAACAGTACAACATTCACATAAATGTGTTTCTATTGCAATGCTCTATGAGCTCTAAGAATTTCTATCAACTGCATATGCCATTAGAATGTTTTCCTGACTAAACTCAAACTCAACCAGCAAATTAAAGTAGATATCTGACTTTTAGTTTGAAATATCAACACACTTAAAAGTAACAACTTAAAAAGTACCAGCCTCCAGTTAATTTAACATTAGCTAGAAATAACTAATGCCAAATCTTAATGGGGAAAAAAAGAATATTTTGAATATTTGTTATCTTCCTAAAATAGATACAGGAAGTGGGTGAGTAACTTCTTTCCAAGTTGAATTACTAAACAAACTCTCTTAAGTAGTTATCATGAATTTTCACACTCACCAAATTTCTCTGAAAATATAAATAATTTTGCTTTCATCAAGTTAAAGCACTTGCTTTATGCAAGAGGTTGAGTCCCAAAGATAGGTGACGTGCTCAAAGTAATACAAGGTAATGATCAGAGACCAAGTACTAGAATCAGGTCTTCAACTATGATAACGTTGTTCATTTTAAAACATCACATGGACAGTGGGATGAAATTGCTAGTACAAACCAGAACGGGGCTATGTCCTTTGGTATTGCTTAATACCTATCAATTCTTATTGATAGATAGTCAAGTATTCTATATAATATGCTGATTAAAAAGATATTAAGAAATTGGCCATCTTTCAAAAATAGAACAAAGTGAATTTTATTTTTAAAATAAGATTTAATCAAATATTCCTGGAGGGACAGAGTGAAAGAGAAGATTAAAAAAATAATTTCCTTCATAACTTTCTTCAAGGATGTGAAAGGTCATTATCAAGAGGAAAGTGTCAAATGCCTGCCAAATTCAAAGCCAAAAAGTGAACAAAATACCAAAAGATTGTAGGCCATTGTGGTAGATGGTGTTTCTAAAGATGGCCACAGCAATATCTCCCATTCAACATGTTCCTTTACATCAAGGTCTTACCATTTCCCCCTCAATAGGTGGAGTCTACTTCCTCTCTCCTTGAATATGGGTGGGGCCTGTGATCTGTTCTGAACAATAAAGTGTGTTGGAAGTAATGCTGTATAACTTCTCTTGCAAGGCCTTAAAAGGTCTACACAGCTTCCAGCTTTACTGCTTATAATGCTTTTTGGAAACCCATTCACCATGCTGTGAGGAAGCACAAGACGATGTTTGAACATCACCACTTGGAAAACTGAGGCTCTTGGCTGACAGCCCCACTGAGCCCTCAGCTGAGGGCATACACCAATTATCGGCATGTGAGTGAGGTCATGTGGCTCTCCAGCCATCCCAATACCTCATGTAATTCCACATGAAGCAGAACTGCTCAAAAATGCCCTGCTCAAATTTCCGACTCAGAAGACACTGAGCAGATTAAATGGTTAAATGGTTGTTGCCAGTAAATCAATGAATTAAGCTTCCAGCAGTCATCTTCTGCTTATTCTTCATGCTAGATGCCCACACACAGTGCTTCTCCAACACACTGTTGGTACTCTACCTTAGCACATATGCTCCACCCTAATTACCTCTTACGTCTCTTTACCTCTCACCGTGCTGCATGCAAAAATAGTTGCTTATAGTAATAGACAAGCATAACAACTAGGGAAAATGTTGGGATCCTGAACATGTATGTAATGCTTGGACCATTATTCCTACAGATAATATATAGTTTCTAAAGTACATTAGTTTATATTGAATAAACAAGGTCATAAACTTTTCTAAAGAGAAATAAGATCTGTAGGTCTGGGCCCTCTAGTTACACCATTCCTAACTTCCATCCAAGTAGTTATGGGGATCCCCAGGGACTGATTCTCATCAGATGGGCCCTTTTCACAACTCTACAGAACTTACTCATTTTCTCCTTTTATGCTTCAGGTTGCTAAAGTGCTATTTCGTGCTGTTCCCAATGCTGCAATGAGCAGATTTGGTACTGAAGCTCTCCACAGGGGTGCTACTAATGTCT